>NC_133770.1:147556697-147614993 GCF_003597395.2 Chelonoidis abingdonii
TAGTCTGCAGAAGAGATGACGGGGGATTTGATAGCTGCTTTCAACTACCTGAATGGGGGTTCCAAAGAGGATGGATCTAGACTGTTCTCAGTGGTAGCAGATGACAGAACAAGGAGTAATGGTCTCAAGCTGCAGTGGGGGAGATTTAGGTTGGATATAGGAAAAATCTTTTTCACTAGGAGGGTGGTGAAGCACTGGAATGGGTTACCTAGGGAGGTGGTGGAATCTCCTTCCTTAGATGTTTTTAAGGTCAGGCTTGACAAAGCCCTGGCTGGGATGATTTAGTTGGGGATTGGTGCTGCTTTGAGCAGGGGGTTGGACTAAATGACCTCCTGAGTCCCTTCCAACCTTGATATTCTATGATTCTAAATAATTCCCTAAATTCCTTGGAGTTAACGCCTTCAGCTATGTGAAAAGAATTGTTATTTTCCCCCTTAGGTATTGCATAGCCACAGTATTCTCTTATAAAACCTTTCTTCAAAAACCGATCCTTCCAACTCTCTGATGGTTTTTGTTGCTACCTATAATCTTTAATATACACCTGGACAGGTCATGCCCAGAACTGATCACAATTACATCAGAAATAATGCACCAATGTACAAGCCTCGGTTTTCCCCCTCCCTCTGCCTTACATAATACAGTTACTTTCAGTCAGTCAACTTATGGGCTAAGGCACTACTCAGCATGAGTAAGTGTAGCAGAGTCTGGGACAAAAAGAGGGATTTCCCTATTCTTTTTCTCTTGCAAGCTGCCTATAGCCTATAGGACCTCTTAGCCATGATTCATTCCATATAACAGTGTTCTTAGCCAAGTCAATATGAATTTTTCAAGTAAGACTTTGAGTGACATAGTACCAAATGCTAAAATACAGATATTGCATCTGCTGCATACCTTTCATCCACTAATCTTGAAACGGAATCAAGTTTGGCTGGGAATGTGCATAATCATTCCCATGTCAAACCCTGCCTCATCCCATCTGCATTGTCACTCCTATGGCAGTAATCTTATGGCCATCTTTATAATGGCCTTCCCCATTCTAAGTTGAATACGACTTTTTAACATTCTTCAGCCATTGTTACCTGGCCTTTGATCTGCCCCCTATGAAACAGTATCAGCTGCTTCTTTCTTATACTTCCTTCCATTGCATCTTGCTGGCCAGATTTTAATTGACCCTTAATGTGCCCCTGAAATTTATTACTCTTATACTGCTTTGGACAGATACTTACTAGGTTGAATTAAAACAATTTGTATTCACCTATTCCAGATTATCATGTTATGCTCATAGTCTCCATCAATTTCTTGCAATCATAATAAATATACTTGAGATGGCTTTGCCTCAGATTGGAGTCCCTTCTCTCTGGATCATAGAGTTATCTTTTATGATATTCAGAAACCAGTTTGATATTGCCTCTTTTTCCATTCTTTGTACTTGTGAGAGATTTTATTGCTCCATGTAGCTACTGTATAATAATGTCCTGGAGAACCTTAGTATCCTGCCTTCCAATCACATTCTCTAATAACTTGACACTGTGCTCCCTAAAAGGAGCTGTTAGGAGGGTGAAAAAAGAGAAAATAAGGGGGAAAAAAGTCACACCCTCACCCTCTCCAGCAACCAGGACAGAGGGAAGGAGAAGAAAGTGTCCTTTCAGCATCCAGGAAGAATATACTAGGTTTGACCAGCTCACCTTCTCAGAAACTCATAGAGTGAAGACTCAGAGGGAAAAGTCTTTTCCTCTGTGAAGTGTGGAGAGGTAATACCAGTGATATCTGACACTATGTTGTGGTGTGACATTATTTCAAGTCATCACAATGTCATAACTAATTCTCAAGATTTAATGACATAATGATCCCTGGAATCTGAGCATTGATTTAAATGTTTCCCTCTGCCTAAGCAGATAGGAAAATGCACTGCTGCCTCAACATGCCATCCACAATCATCCCACATAGACCACTCATTGGGTGCCCTGCACAGAACTGGCTTCGCAAGTAGTTGGAGGCAGGGCTGGAGCACAAAATGTTGGCTTCTTCTTTCTACACAATCCCCTGCATAGCCCATGTATGGTCAGGCAGACATCCAAGTAAGAGTTAGTGCTGCTCTAAGAAGCCTTACTTTCCCTTTCTGCAAGGAGACCAAGCCAATGAAAATGTGGATCACGTTGGAGCCAGGTTGCTGGAGTGGATCTGAGTCAGGAGATGTCTATGCATATGGAGTTTGGATCCATCACTTCCTACACTCTCTGCAAGTCCCAAACTCCCACTTCTTTAGGGGCCAATTTTCAGGGAAGACTATGAAGGAAATAAAAGAGAATTCCTGCTCTCCTGGCCCCCTCCCATAGATTTCTCTTTAAAGGGATTAATATGGTCTAAGATTTTTTCCCCATCTTTCTGACTTCAGTAGCAGCTGTTGAAAGCTGAGAACAACTGGACTCTAGAGGCTAGAGCAAAGGATTAACTAATAATTGTACTTGGCTCTAATCAAAGATCATTTCTGTCCATGTAACCTTGAGCAACTTACACAACTTCTTTGTTCCTCCTCCTGCTCAAATATAAAATTAAGTCAAAGCAGGACCTCAGTGGAAAACAGATGCTGCTGCTGAGTTGAATTTTCCTGGGTAAAAAAATTATAAAATAAAATAATAATTAATTACTAGCAGTTGGTCCATAATAATTAAGAAGTTATACCTATTATTACTGGATATAAACAAAATCAATTTTCATTAATGATGTTCATGCCATCAAGCAACAGTAGCAAAGTCTTGACAGTGACCAAATGAGGCTCTGTGCATTATTTCCCAAATTAAGCAGAGACTTTTTTTTCATTCTTCATTTTCATGTGTGTTGTGGAGCAATCAAATCCCATTGGGAAAAAGATGCAATCTGGAGCTTAAAACCAGTTCTGAAAATATACCCTTACAGTCACTGTTTCCTACGGATATGCAGTGGGAAATATTTTCTGAGCAATGAATACTCAGGGGAAGATTTTGAAGTCAGTTGCATTGTTGTAAATTCAGAATAACTCCATTGAGCTCAATGGAGCTAACTGCATCTAATATTAGAGTAACTTGATTTACACCATGATGCTTTGTATTTGGGTTTTTTGTTGCTGTGGTGAGGGATTTTTGATTTGGCATAAATGCCGATTTTTCATCATTATGAAAAGACTATGATTGACAGAAATGCATGTTTCCATACTTATAAAGTACAGCAATATTAAATCAACAAAACATACACTAAAATAACTTGGCCCTAATTCTGATTGTTTTTTTCTTGCTTGAAAATTGCAGAAAGCTTTGGCATTCCAAACACATCAATGTTTTTGGAAGTATGCTGTCATACTTGGTACTGAAAATATTTTTTGAGGCTGCTTAAAACATGCATCCAGTCTGAACAGACACTACTACAATGGATGTTCTAGAAACACCAAGGCTAGGGAGACGGATAGTGGCCATGAGCTATGATCAGCTCTATCTAATGTCTTGCTATTATGCAGCATTTCCTTTGTTTGCATTGACAAGTCCATTGTTCTTGCTTTCATAACATTAACTATATTGCTTTAGTGTCAGTCATGATTCTTGTAAAGGCTTCCACTGTATCTTGACCTTTACTTGATAGAAAGGAATGGAACTAGTTTTCTGTCTGGGTCATGAGGCAATTATACAGAGAATTCCAGCTGTTGCCTTTACACCACGGAGCTCAATCGCCATCCTGCTTAAAAGTCATTACCTTTTCTATTAATCTTTGTGCTCTGCTCCATACTCTTCAGCATCCCCAGTGCCTTTTGTTTCACTAAAGGGTTTTCCTTCTAAGATCACAGATTGATTCTTTCTAGCTGTATTTCAATTGCTTTAGCTGTAAGGAAGGGAGGATAGAGTTAAAGTGTATGACTGCTAAGCCATGAGACAAAGACATGGCATCACAGAGCTCAAAATGTAGGATTAACTTATTTTAATGTAGCTTATTCACTTTATTGTAATTGTATAATGAGGTACAATGATACAAAGCAATGTAACAAATTGTCTACTTGATTCCAAATCCAAAATATCACTAATAGAAAAAAAAAACATAAGAGAAATGAAACATTAGAAATGTGAACATTTGGTTGCTGTTCAAGACCCAGATTCATCTGAAACTTTGATGTATATGGGGTATAGCCAGTTTGGCTACATCTCATCAACCAACTTGTTGAGTAGCTGGTACATCTCTAAACCTTTCTGGAAACAGGATTGGAAGACTATGGCAATTAGAGTTAAGAGCCTAGAGGCTCTTAAAAATGCCACTATCTACATCTTTAGGTGCTTAAATACATTTAAAAATCTAGTCCCTTGTGTGCAGAGTGCATTTTATCCTTCATCCGAGAGGACATGTATGAGAACTGGAGAAGCAAGGAGATGTCTGGATTCCTTTCTCCAGTACTTAGAGAGGACAAAGGGTCATTGCATTGGAAGGTAGCATCCAGGGGTGACAGTTTTGTATGATTTTGGTGGTGCCCAGAACAGATCCAACCCCTCTTCCCCTCCACACACACACCCCTGCCTTGTAAGCCGATATATATATTTAAAATAATGTAAAAATGGACTAGAAACAGAAAGTATTTAACAGTTTCCCTATATTACACAATATCACTATCTTAAGAAATAATTATTTAACTAAGAATATCAACTTTATTAATACTCTTTTGAATATGGAAACAACCAAACACTCTTGGATTAATAACCCTCAGAAGCAAATACTTTCAAAAATGTGATGTTCTTCATCTAATTATATACTTTAAAGAGTATAAAATAATCAAGTCTTGTGCTAAATATGATCATACTGCAAACTGACTGCCAAATTTAAGTTGCATGTTTTTTTCCCTCAGGCACTCATATAGTATACGGCAGTGTCCCTCTAATTTTTCCGACTCCTGTCTGGAATGAATCTTGTTATGTGCACCAATATGGAGGTGATGTGTGACAAATCACCTCCATATTAGTGCATATAACAAAATTAATGGGGTGGGGCTGAGGTGTTTAGAATGTGGTTGGGGGCTCAGGATTGGGGTGCAGAGTTTTGAGGGCTCAGGCTGGAGATGAGGGGTTTGAGGTGTGAGGGGCTCATGACTAGGACAGAGAGTTGAGGTGTGGGCTCTGGCTGGGGGTGCGAGCTCTGAGGTGGGGAGAGGCTGGTGATGAGGAGTTTGGGGTGAAGACAGGCTGCCTGGGGCTGGGGCCAGAGAGAAGAACACCATAGTCCCTCCAGCCCTCTCCCCCCTGGAAGCACACTGACCCGGCATGGCATAGCATGTGCTCCTAGGGATCGGGGCCCCTCTCAAGTCCAGGAACTTCCCGCGCTTCCCCTGTGGTAGGTGCTGGGGGGGAGAAGGGCTGCTATCATGTGTGACCCTCCTCCCTCCACAGTAGTGGCTGTGACACTGCCTCAGCCTGCCACCAACACTGCTCCCTTTTGTAGCCATCAGTGTCGGGTGAGGGAGCACAGCACGGAGCGGCAGGGCAGGTGCCCACTGGCCAGGGCATAGGTAGAGATGCTCTGGGGGACGCAGCAGGGGAGGCGTGCAGGGCAGCAGGCAGACCTGGGGGAGAGACCCAGCACCAAACATTGGTGGAGCTGGGCCCCCAGGCCCTGAATTTACTGGAGCACAGACACTACTGGACCATATAACTCACTGCTCCTGGTAGCATCTCCTTCCAGGCTCTTCATAGATCAAAGTTTACTGGGTTTATAGGAGGATAATTTCCTTCCGTTGTTTTTAGGGGATAAGGAGAAGAGACCAGTGGAATGAGAAGCCAGACCTTATGGCCTAATATTCATCATGTTAGGCAAAATAGTCATCTCTCTCACTTCTAATAAACCCCATGGACATTTTAGGCGATCTTTGCTACTTTTGGTATTGTATATTTGGGTAATGAAATTTTGGGCCCTTGGTCTTTCAGCATAAACTTAATTTTCTCTCAGATAATACTGTTCCCAAACAGACAGATAATAGTTTACCTAATTACCTTGTCAGCAGTAGCTCTTCTGTGTTTAGAAGCCAGAAATGAGTAAATTGCAAGAAGCAAGTAGGACAAATGCCAGATGAACATAGAGGTATTTTGAGATCTCTCAGCCCCTTCCACCATCAAATCAACACAGGCAAAGCCATGATCATTACAAAGCTACGCTCATGAGTTTTTCTGCCATGTTTGCCTTTGGATGTTTGTACTTACTTCAAAAGGTACAAATATTGAGCCTATGAACAAAAATACCCACAATTCTTTTAACAAAGGGAAAAAGTTATTTATTAGAAAGCAGTTTAATGTGTAATACCTGGAGAGGTGAGACATGGGGGATAGTGAAAAATGCAAGGAATATTATACAAAATACACTAAAATAAAAAGAAACAAAAAACCTAATTCATGGACAAAAATTGTGGAAGTGAAGTTTTGGGAACACTAGAATCAGAGTACTGACTGTCACTTTCAGAAAGCTGACTCTTGTTTTTCATCATTTAACTGAAAGAATAAAAGATTTAGTGTTGTCAGAAAGATGTAAATGTTTTAAGTATGTAGCAGGTCAGCACAGAGGGAGCCACAGCTAACCAAGTGAGAGGTAATGAAAATATACATTCATTCAACAGAGGATGTGATACAGCTCAAGATATTTTTAAAATGCTAATCTCTCGTTTACAGAACCTGATTCATATGTATTTCAAAAGAGTGTGCTGAGCCCAATGTGACTTCATGATTGTGAGGCTGAAAGGAACAATTATTTGGATAGATTGTTGTTGGTGAAAATGTAAGCTACTACTGCAGGGGACCACTGTATAGTAATTCAAATTTGTCAGCTTTCAGCATCAAGAAGTTTGAAATCTTCAAATCTGTTGCAAACAACCACATAGAACTGAGAGGCAGAGAAGAATGCAGTATCACTTCCAAATAGCAGAAGATAGTGCTTGAAGCTATGGGCCAGAGTATCAACTGTGTCCAAATACCACTAGATGGGGATAAGAATGAGGGACCAAAAGAGAGCTGCTTGTAGCTCTCTTATTCTGGAGCTGATCCTGTGCTGTCTCTGGGGCCTGGTCTACACTATGCGTTTAAACCAAATGTAGCAGTGTTAAACCGAATTAACCCTGCACCTGTCCACACAACGAAGCCCTTTATATCGATATAAAGGGCTCTTTAAACCGATTTCTGTACTCCTCCCCGATGAGGGGAGTAGCGCTGAAATCAGTATTGCCATGTCGGATTAGAGTTAGTGTGGCTGCAATTCGATGGTATTGGCCTCCAGGTGCTATCCCACAGTGCACCATTGTGATCACTGTGGAAAGCAATCTGAACTCGGATGTACTGTCCAGGTAGACAGGAAAAGCCCCACGAACTTTAGAATTTCATTTCCTGTTTGCCTAGCATGGAGCTCTGATCACAGGGTGGTGATGCAGTCCTAAATCAAAAAGAGCTCCAGCATGGACTTATGGAGATACTGGATCTGATCACTGTATGGAGAGAAAAATCTGTTCTATCACAGCTCCATTACAGAAGACGAAATGCCAAAGCATTTGAAAAAATCTCCAGGATATGATAGACAGAGTCCACAGCAGGGACTCGAGCACAGTGCTAGCGTGACATGCATAACGGAAAGCCAAGAATCAAATGGACACTCATGAAGGGAGGGAGGGGGTATTGAGGACACCAGCTTTCTCACAGTCCCGCAGTCTCCAAAAGCATTTGCATTCTTGGCTGAGATCCAATGCCTGAAGGTCAAAAACATTTTTCTGTGGTTCAGGTATTGTATTCAATTTACACCTTTCCCCCCAAAAAAGAAAAGGAAAAATAGTTTCTCGCTTTTTTTTAGTATCACCCTATTCTATTCATGCTGCTGGTAGACGGGGTGCTGGCAGCGCTGAACACCGAGCATGCCCTTCCCGGTGAACAAATGGTGCAAAATGACTGGTATCCATAGTCATCATCAGCCCGTGAGTGCTCCTGGCTGGCTTCAGTGAGGTCGGCTGGGGAGCACTGGGTAAAATGAATGACTCCCGGTCATTCCTGGCAGATGGTACAAGAAGGCTTGTATGTCTCATCATAGCAGACTGGAGGCTGAGCTCCATCACCCCTCCCCCTTCATGTCTAAAGAAGATTCTGTCCCCCAACTATCATAGCAGCTGGACGCTCAATCCCCTCATTTTAATCTCACTAAAAAGTCATGTTCTTTTTCCTGCATTCTTTATTACTGATCCACACATCGGGGGGACACTGCCATGGGAGTCCAAGAGGGTTGGGGAAGGAGGAAAGCAACGGGTGGGTTGTTGCAGGGACCCCTAGAACGCAAAGATCATCATTTCTGTGGGATCCCTGGGGCTCTGACCCGGAGCAGCTGGGCTTTCTGGTTCTCTAGTACACTTGCCCATATTACATAGCAGGACTGCTCTATTTTAGACAAACATAAAGAAGGGAATGACCCGGGAGTCATTCCCATTTTTGTCCATGCGCCCCCGACAACCTCAGTGAGGCCAGCCAGGAGAACATAAGCAGAGACGGTAACAAGAGTGATAACTGTCATCACCAATTTCCAAATGCAAACGGTGCAAAATGACTGATAACCATCATCTCATCACCAATTTACAATGGCAGATGGTACACTAGGGATGGTAAACGTCTCTGCTACTTCGCAAAGGCAAATGAATGCTGCTGTGTAGCACTGCAGTACCATGTCTGTCAGCAGCATCCAGTACACATACGTGACAGTGACAAAAGGCAAAACAGGCTCCATGGTTGCCATGCTATAGCGTCTGCCAGGGCAATCCAAGGAAAAAGGGCGCAAAATGATTGTCTGCCATTGCTTTCACCGAGGAAGGATTGAGTGACGACATTTACCCAAAATCACCAGCGACACTGTTTTTGCATTGGGCTCTCAACCCAGAATTCCAATGGGCGGGGGAGACTGCAGGAACTATGGGATAGCTACGGGATAGCTACCCACACTGCAACACTCCAGAAATCGACGCTAGCCTCGGTACATAGACGCACACCACCGAATTAATGTGCTTAGTGTGGCTGCATGCACTCGACATTATACAATCTGTTTTAAAAAAACAGTTTCTGTAAAATCGGAATAATCCCGTAGTGTAGACATACCCTGACATTAGTGTATATTAGAGCAGCCTGGGAACTGCTCTATGCTGCACCAGTTGGCTGTGACCAGATGGCCAGAGTACAGTGTGCTTTGGCCACTCTCTCTCCCTCCTCGATACACTTCTGAGTGACTACTGACAAGGAATTACAGAAATCTCAGGAGTCTGGTGTGTACATTCTAGTTCACCAAAGGATATCATGTGAGGTCTCAAATGAAAGCCTGGTAATTAATATCACTGTGAAATATATGTACAGATACTACGTATGGATTATGTATATATACTGAAAATATGTTTCTAAAGTCTAAATCAAGGTGTTAGTCACCAGCAAAGATGAAAAACAGGTTTCTTTCATAGAGGAGATAAGAAATGTATATATCTAACACAGCCCCATTTATATACAAAGTCAAATGTTAATGAAGAAATGTAAAGTCAACAAGGAAGCAGCTTACAGGAAAAACAAGCCATGGATGGTTATCCTGTTTACCAGCAAAGACAATGAGCTTTGCAGGTGTATCTAGGAGGCAAAGAAGACACCATCTCATCCAGCACATAGGAAATAAACATATAGCGTATTTGCATGAATGAAAACAGGATCACAGCCAAACCTAGTGGACAATGCTGCAGAGGTCTTTGGGTAAGATGAACTTCTTTAGACAGGAGGTTAACCTGTTAGTTACGTTTGGTTTCTAGAAATTGTGTTATGATTTCATTTTACATGTAACCAGTATTCTTACTCACTATCACTTTATTATTAAATCTTTGATAAGAAACTTATTGTTGTTTTCACTCTAAATCAGGGACCAGCAACCTTTGGCACGTGGCCAGTTTGTTTACCTGCTGTGTCTGCAGGTTCGGCTGATCGTGGCTCCCACTGGCCACTGTTCACCACTCCAAGCCAATGGAGGCCGTGGAAAATGGCGTGGGCCAAGGGATGTGCTGGCCGCTGCTTCCCGCAACCCCCATTGGCCTGGAGTGGTAAACCATGGCCAGTGGGAGCTACGATCGGCCAAACCTGTAGACACGGCAGGTAAACAAACTGGCCCGGCCCACCAGGGTGCTTACCCTGGCGGGCCGCGGGCCAAAGTTGCCAATCCCTGCTCTAAATATATCTAAGTGCCATGATATTAAGCGAAATGCTGATCTTGAGTTGAATCTTACAAGCCTGCATGTTTTGTTCCTTTGGGAACAGCAGAGCTGGTTGTTCTGTGAGTAGCTAGTGTCAGAGACTGGATATTACATATCACAGGGGAATGCTTCAAAGGGACTCAGGAACTGGCTATTGTTAACCTGCAAGGCAAAGACAGGGTTAGCATACCCTGAAGGAGAGTGCTTTTGTCCCTAGCAGGCTGATGGTATTAGGAAGTGAAACCCAGCTAAGTACACTGGAGGCAAGAGGTAATAAGGTGACTAGGCAACCTGAGAACCATCACATACACGAGGAACTTCAAAAGGTGGTGCAGGATTTAGCAATACACGAGTGGGGCAAAGGAAATGGAGTAGCCAAAGTATCTCTTTCTATGAGAGATATGAGATATAGACTCATAGACTTTGAGGTCAGAAGAGACCATTATGATCATCTAGTCTGACCTCCTGCACAATGCAGGCCACAGAATCTCACCCATCCACTTCAGTAACAAACCCCTAACCTATGTCTGAGTTATTGAAGCCCTCAAATTGTGGTTTGAAGACCTCAAGCTGCAGAGAATCCCCCAGCAAGTGACCTGTGCCCCACGCAGCAGAGGAAGGTGAAAAACCTCCATGGCCTCTGCCAATCTGCCCTGGAGGAAAATTCCTTCCTCACCCGAAATATGGTGATCAGTTAAAGCCTGAGCATGCGGGCAAGACTCATCAGCCAGCACCCAGGAAAGAATTCTCTGTAGTAACTCAGATCCCATCCCATCTAACATCCCATCACAGACCACTAGGCATACTTACCTGCTGACAATCGAAGATCAGTTGCCAAATTAATTGCCAAAATTAGGCTATACCCATCATACCATCCCCTCCATAAATGTATCAAGCTTAGTCTTAAAGCCAGATATGTCTTTTGCCCCCACTACTGCCCTTGGAAGGCTGTTCCAGAATTTCACTCCTCTAATGGTTAGAAACCTTCATCTAATTTCAAGTCTAAACTTCCTAGCATATACAACAACTATAAGGACACACAACAACATACAGTGAGGTGAAACATCCCAGAACTGTGCTTGATGAGATAAATCATTGATACAATATGCTACCTACATTATGAGCAATGGTAACCAATGTTAGCAAATGTTCAATGAGAGAAGAACACAAAGGTTGATCCTTTGATGTTAATGCAAACTTGTTTGAGGTCTGTTTCTATGAACCAGACATAAGCCAGAATTTTACTGATTGCACAAACTAAGTTCCCAAATTCCCCTGAAGCAGAGAGGTGTTGACAACTATATTTTCAGTTCCTTAGATAAAAATGAAAGACTACAAATTGTATCACAAAGTAAAAGTCTTCTCTCTAGGCTGGATTAGTTGAAGGATTTCTGCTTATAAGTAGTATTGTAAACATCCCTTAGGAGAGAACTAGTGACAATTCAAGTTCATTTAAACAGATAAATATACTCCTGATTGGTTAGACAAATGATCCTATCAGCCTCAGCACAACCACCAGGAAGAGAAATCAAAGGGACTCTCCACTACATTAAATTATGTTGTGTGCAGCTAAATTGTGGTGGGGATTCTAAGCTCCTTTATGCTGCTCTAAATTTTGCTGGCTGGAAGAATCGCACAGGAACCATTTTGCTAGTTGAGGGTCAGTCAAAGCACCTTACACTCCATCATGACCTACATTGGCAATAGGGAATCATTGGCTGTTTCTTTGAGACTTGAGCAGTGTCAAGAGTGACTTGGGCAGGGCCAAGGACGTGGACCAAAATATCTTAAGCATCAGAAAGCATGGTTGCTACAATATAAACAAGTACTTAAAGAGACACAAATCAAGTTGTCCTGAGTAAATGACATTCTTATGACGTTCACCCAGGCACAAATATCGCTATTAATATGCAACATTTTATTCATGCGTTTACGTTAAGATAGCATTTTTAGATGCAAGAACAATCACTGTGCCTTTGGAAATGCACACTATGAATGCACAAATACTACATTTTCCATATGCAATTTGCATGCACAAATGCAAGATTCAGCACGGCACATGCTGCTCTTTCATGGCTGCACAAGCAACTTATTGTTCCTATGTCTCCATTTTTGGTCCATAAGGACAAACTCTTTCCCCAACTGAGCATAGCTCCAATGACATTAAAGGGAGCTTTATGAATTCATAAAAAGGCAAATTTAACAGTTACTTTGAAGACGCTACCAGAGTTTTCTAGTACAGATCTGGTGAGTTTGCTACTACACAAACTCTGAAATTACTAGTGAGACCATCTTAGTTTTGTGATGGGGAGTATATCTGTCATGCATATATATATATATATAAGGAAAAATGTTATAGAGAAGTTAAATATGTATATAAATAATGAAATATGTGAATAAGAGTCAACATAAAATGTACTACATAGCCATCCAGCCAGCAGGTATTTTCAGCACCACAGAGGTTTGCAGGACCAGCTTGTTCTAAATTGAATGAATCAGAACGCAGGCATGGGTACTTTGCAGTTACATAATAATTAAATGCTTTACATTACACACCAGTCATAGGAGTGAAATTAGCTCTTATTTCTGAGAATTGCTTCATTATGAGGGGTGCTCGAACAGGCACAAGGCTCCAAGCAGAGATGGGAATCTTACAGGAGCATGAAAATTCACACAATTTGCTCTTGCTGTTTTTTTTCTCAAGAACCAAAAAAATTATGCTGTGATTAAACCTCCTGAAAATTTAATCTGGAAATTGTTCACTTCTCTTGGAAGTGGAAAGCTATCTCATACCTGTATCTAAATATTTTGACAAATCTTACGTTAATTTATTTTAGTTGTATTATACGTTCTAAACATAAATGGATTCCTCTGTTTGGGGACTTTAAAAGGTAAATACAAGAGACAAAGTTGTTTGAAAAAAGTTTCTGGCTGGGAACTCTTGAAGAACTCTGATGGTGGCGGTATTTATACAGGTCTCAGTGCAGCAAAGCACTGTGCTTAAATGCTTTGCTGAATCAAAAATACAATTACTATCTTGGCCATAAGAAAATGTCTTTCCTTTTAAGACAGCTCCCTCCCCACCAACACATGCACATACACCCTTTCTCCTGGAGATAGCTTCGCCTTACCTATTAAATGGGATCAGGGTCTCCTTAGGGCAGGTTTTGTGTTTTTGGATTGAAGCCCAGTTTTTCCACAGTTTTTCTCTGCCATGACTGTTTTATTGTTGTTTTCCTTTCCATGATGTTTTTCCTGCACTCGGATCCCCTAGATGTTCCTTTCCCTCTTTCTCTCCCTCAGTTCAAATCTGGTAGCACAGTCTGCTGGCGGATTGGGTGGGGAGAGAGGGGGACGGTATGAAGGTTCCCAGTAATTGTGGTAAAGGAAAGAAAGTCTTTCCCTCACTGTAGAGGAGTTTTGCTGTTACTCCCCTCTCTCGTGGTCAGATCCTGTCATTTTTGATACCATGTCATGCTATGGTGCAGGAAGCAATAGGAATCCATGTTGTTAGAGAGGAAAATGCCTTATTGCTAATCAGGAAGTGACAAAGAGAGTCCACACTACTTCCATCCATATTAACTATTCAAGCACATCCACCTTCTTCTGAAATGATTCCACAATCTAATATTGTGCTGCCAGGAATGAAGATTCTCCACTGGTTAGGGCAGCAAACTGGATTGTGGGAGATGTGGCAGAACAGGGATTCCTGCTCTGCCACTGACCTCCTGTGAGGCCTTGGGCAGGTCACTTAGTCTCTCTGTCCTCAGTTTTTCATCTGAAAAATGAATATAGTGGCACTTCCCTAGCTCCTGGGTCTGTTGTGATGATAAAAATAAATAAAGCCGACAAGTACCTTAAATAGGAAGTTTTCCCTTATGCTAAACTTAATTTTTTCCCTTTTCTTATATAACCAAAGTTTGTTACACTTAAATAATATTCTATCTGTAGTCACCCACAAACCATACAGAGAGACAATGGGACTGACTGTGATTGCAGACCAGTTTGGAGCTGGGGTAACCCTACTCACTTAAGTGCAGTTACTCCAATCCATACTAGTGTGAGATCAGAACCACATACACTATGTCTATTTCTATCTATAATAAATGAAACTGTTCATCAAAGATTTCAAGTCTAGCAAAAAGACGTCTGAAACCCAAGGTCATTTGTCTGTTGGATTTGTGATGAAGAACATGTCGTATATAGCACCAGTAATTCTCCATGCTGTCACAGAATATCAAATTGCTCCAAGATCAAGAGCCAAAAGACAGCCTGAAATCATAAAACAATGTTTAGAAAGGAATCAGTCTTGTCACTCTATCTCTCTCCCTCTCTGAACAGGGAGAGATTTTGTCTGATCAGTTTGTTTATCTTGTGTACAAGCCCACAAAATAAATGTAAGAGGTAAGAGAGACCAAGGAAAGGAGAGAAAAGAGGATTTGGATAGACCTTGAAATGGTCGTAAGTGGAGCTACTTTTCCTCTATATTAGTAGTTAACTAATATTCAATTAATGTTAATTAAGCTTTTCTCTGCTTTGCAAGGGAGCTCTTTTTTTTCGCAAGTTACCACCGTGTATTTCATACCTGTTACAATTATGGATCAAATTGCAACAAGCTTGCTCACACTGAAAGAACATACTCAAAGAGTAGTTATCAATAGTTCACTGTCAAACTGAGAGAATGCATCTAGAGGGGTCCATCAGGGGTCACTCCTTGGTCTGATAATATTCAATATCTTCATTAATGACTTGGACAATGGAATGGAGAGTATGCTTATAAAATGTGCAGGTGACACCAAGTTGAGAGGGGTTGCAACCATTTTGGAGGACAGGATTAGAATTCAAAACAACCTCAACAAATTGGAGAACTGGTCTGAATTCAATAAGATGAAAATCAGTAAAGAAAAGTGCAAAGTATTTCATTTGGGAAGGGAAAAATCAAAAGCACAATTACAAAATAAGGAATAACTGTCAAGGTGGTAATAGTGATGAAAAGGATCTGGGGTTTATAGTGAACAATTCAACAAACTGAATATGAGTCAACAATGTGATGTGGTTGCAAACCAGGTTCATTTCATTCTGGGGTGTATTACTAGATGTGTTTTATGTAAGACAATGGAGATAACTGTCCTCTCTACTTGGCATTGGTAAGGCCTCAGCTGGAGTAATATATTCAATTCTGGGGGTCAGAAGAGAGCAACCAAAATGACTAAAAGTTTAAGAAAACCTCACCTATAAGGAGGGCATTAAAAACTGGGCATTTTTAATCTTGAGAAAAGAAGATTAAGGGAGGGACCTGATCTAAGTCCTTAATATGTTAAAGGCTGTTATAAAAAGGACTGTGATCAGTTATTCTCCATGTCAACTAACAGTAGGACAAGCAGTAATGGACTTTATCTGCAGCAAGCAAGGGTTAGGTTAGACATTAGGAAAAACTTTCTAACTATAAGAATAGTTAAGTCCTGGAATAGGCTCCCAAGGGAGACTGTGGAATCCCCATCACTGGAGATTTTTAAGAACAGGCTGGACAAGACCTGTCAGAGATGGTCTAGATTTACTAGGTCCTGCCTCAGCATAGGGAGCTGGACTTGATGACTTCTCAAGATCCCTTCCAGCGCTACATTTTTATGAGTCCATGTGACTTGAACCTTAGTCCTGGAGTAATTCCATTGACTTTAATGTGACTGCTCCAAGAAAGATATTATTTATTAAGTGCTGGCATAATTCAGAAAGTCATTAATCAGTGTGAGCCCATTTACTTTAAGTATTCACTAATATAATTTTCAGTGTTGAAAATATGAAGAAACTCTGTTAAAAATAATTAGTGGTCAGTTGCTCATAAACTTTTCTGGAATAGTAGATAACTCAGCAACAAAAACTCACTTCCAGCTTTCCCTCTATTCAGTTTACTGAATATTCAAATAATAAGTTAACATTTCCATCTCTCCTTCCCTCTCCCATTCAGTTCACCAGCTGAGCAGAGACAGTGTGGGCGGTGTTGTAACTTCCTGCAGGAATGGGCCAGCAACAAATTAGTATCTCCCGAGGAAAGGGCAAGCAGGAGAGGGAATTTTGTTTCAGGGGTGGCTGAGGCAGAATGCCTTCTAGGACTACAACTGGGGTTGTGCAATTTATGTACCACCTCTTACTCAGGGCTATGATGAAAGGCCAAATCTAGCTTGAAGTCAGTGGAACTTTAGCAGTTGCTTTCAGTGGGAACAGAATGGTTCAGAGGTGTCCTATTTCATTTTCATCTTTTTTTTTTTTAAGCACCGAAGATTTTTATGGACCTTACATAAAACATATTAATAGATATTCATAGAATATCTCTATCATATACCACTTCACAATACATAAAATATCTAAAATACAAAGCCCAGTAATGTGCTTTTTAAAGTTATTTAAAGAATTTCAGCTATAAAGAAATGGAACAATCCAATTTTATGGGCATGCAATATATCCTTTTAAAGGTATAAATCTCAAGAACAGAGGGATTTCATTGATTTGCATGTAATTGGAAAGAATCATTTCAATAATGAAGGATATTTTTAATTGCTTTTAATAAGATAATTATAAATGTTTTCATGTCAACATTAATTTTATTTGTTCTGCTTATTGATCTATAAATTAATAAAGGCATGTTCAATATTTATTTCTGTCATTACCCCCCCACCAAACTATTCTTGCTTATGCATTTATTTACTATGTGTATTGTGGTGCTGCTTAGATGTCCCAAATGGGATACATTTTTGTGGGCAGTATACAAATGCAGAGGAAGATGCTGTCTGTCATCCAAAGATCTTAGTATATATCTTGAAAGGATAATGTGTGAGACTTCATAAATGAAAAATTTTAAAACATTTTTTTTTTAACTCCAGTACATGACTCCTTTTCACTAAGTTTCAGAGAGGTAGCCGTGTTAGTCTGTATCAGCAAAAAGAATGAGGAGTACTTGTGGCAGCTTATGCTTAAATAAATTTGTTAGTCTCTAAGGTGCCACAAGTACTCCTCGTTCTTTTCACTAAGGTGTACTTTCTCCTCCCTTCTCCAACTTGCGTATAGAAATACACAAGTTCTAACAGATGTATTATTATAAAAATGTCTGTTTATATAGGATATAGTTAATGCATAAAAGGAAACTTTAACGGAAGGAAAACTGAGATACATATTACTAAGATATTATTCTGTATCCTCAAAAAGTACGTGTAAATCAATTCCTTTATAGTGACTGGTTTCAATTTAGATTGTTCACATTTCACACTTAACTAGTTTCAGCTATGGTTTTTGATGATCACATATGAAGCAGAGAACTTGGGGTTTTGAATCAGGCAATTAAAGACCATTTAACACAATAATTCAAGTCCATACTGTTAAAAAATATCCATGTATGGGAATGTGTACTTATAGGGAAAGACAAACTTGGCTTGATTTACTTTTGAATCTTCTTGATCTAGGATTTTAAAAATCTGTCTCAACTTGAATGTCATCTCTTTCAATCTACATTTCTATAAACAAGTACAAGAGATGATGGAAACAAAGATCAAAATTTTCAAAAGTGCTTACGTTTCATTTTCAAAAGGGACTTACACATTCAATGAGAATTAGGATCCTAGGTCACTCTGGTGTTTTCGAAAAGTTACCACAAATCTTAATTTAAAAAATCCACTAGTTGTCAACTGGTTTGCACCACTGGGGCAGCACCAACCACTCAAACCATATCAAACATTTTGTCCATTATATATATCTCATATAAAATATCTGCCTGTAGCAACTCACCTCCTGCGTGCATAGCTGGGGTGCCCGGGGGGGGGGGTTCCTTTTAATTAGAAAGGGAGGAGTTGTTTTTGTTTTTTTACACTGAATGATTCTTTACAGAGTCTTATGTGTTTAATTTAGGTTGGGGGGCATTCATCCTCATAGACTTTGTCTTCCCCCCTTACTACTTGGTTCTGAATTCCTGATGCCAACAACTCTCCTGTTGACTTCAACAGGAAATTTTCTTATGAAGACTGTACAGGTCCTATGTGTCCTCAGCTTGACTAGAAGACTGACTGCCTTTTCCCTTGGTGTCTGGCACTACACACAAGGCCTACACAAGACATTATAAAATATACAAAGCAACCAAACTTGAACAATATAACTTACTGCACCATTTTGAGATGGATTGCTTCCCTCTCTGTTTAGGCCACACATCAGCAGCATATTTATCTCTTATAACAGAGTCCCCTCTTCCCAAGTACTCCCACCATCTAAACTCTTTTGTATTGACGCATGAGCATCTAGCAAATCTCAACCCTTATACAGTATTCACTATACAACTATTAAAACCATATCTTCCTGTTATATTAATTGGAAACTTCCCTTGAAATTCCATCCTTAATTTAGAGTTCCTATTTCACTTTTGTTTTCAGTTGCCACAGAAAAGATATTTAACAAAATATTTCACACAATTTGATCAATGAATGGGCAGCTGTCCAGGGTCCATTTAGCCCAGAGTGAGACTTCTAAACAGAAAAGAAAAGAAAATATGTAATTCCTTGACTATCAAAGATATATGTCAATACTTTACTTGTAGGTGTCATTGTTTCCTTTAAAATGCGGCAGAAACAACATTTCTTTGGTATTAAAATGTCTGAATTTAGAAAGTTGTGCAACTATAATGAAGAGAAAAGTGAGGTTTAGTTACTGCATTTGTTCACTTACGTTTTATATCACCAGGGTTAAGAAAGGGGATGGGGAAGGCTATGATTCTCTCAGTTCTGTGGTCCAAAGGAGAAGAAAAAAGTAGGCATTAAGTAACAAATATGCCTTCAATCCAGATAAAGGAGGAAATGGAGCAAGTGTGATGCATTCTCCTCTATGGCTGTGCTTATTCCACTTGTTTGAGGATTTGAGGGTGGAGCCATGCCTTGGGGAAAGCAGTGAATGAAAATAGCCACTCTGTGTAGCTTATTATTCTTAGATTCTCCCAGATTTCAGAGAATAAATCCATGTAAGGGCTAGAGGCAACTAGCTCTCACAATTCCAGCTGTGGCTTCTGCTCTGTACTTGGGGGAGGAGGATATAAAACTGCAATATAGCTCTGAAAGGAGCAGTAATAACACAGGAGAACAAAGATTGTAAAGTTAGCATTTTGGGGCAGATCTTTAATGCAGACGCTCTGATATATGTGGGAATGGTCTTGGATTTCCCAGTTGTTACATGTGTTCCATACAGTTTGGGGATACTCCCCTCCCCCCAGCCAACAACTTCTTTGAGGGTAATTAACCACTTTCTCCGCAGAGTAAAATAAATCCAGTTATCTGTGGTTGCAAAGTTGCAGATATTTTAACTTAAAGTCTAATTTACAAAGGTACTGAGCACTTGCAGCTCCCGTTGACTTCAAATGAAGATTGATATGCATAAGCACCTTAGAAAAACAGGCCCATACAGTTTGTTCTGCCCCCTCCCCAACACATACACTGTTGGATTTTATTGCCTGAAAGAGGACAGAATAGGCCCTAACAAGACAGTTATCTGCAGCTTGTATTTGAAAAAGGTTGGTCATAAACACTGTCAAGGAGAAGCTGGGAATGTTTTAGTAAAGCCACTCCTGCCACATTACTCATTGTTCCAACCAAAATGGAAACATTTCCATCTCTAATTTGTGGAGATGAGATCTTCACAATAGATTGTTACAATCTGTGACTCCCCATTTACAGTGGTGAGAGACTAACCTTTATGCAGCCAAGGTCTTCATTGGTGGCAGATTACCCAACATGTGCCCACTGTGGTATTTCTTGCACCTTCCCCTGAAGCCTCTAGTGCTGGCCACTGTCAGAGGCAAGGTACTGGATGAGGTTGACCATGGATCTGACCTTGCATATTCCTAGAATCTTCAATCCAAATATCTCCAATCTTTGAGGAAACACAGATCTAGCCTTAGATATATATATATATATATTTTGGCATGGGCTGATCTCTAGCAAAAAGTTTGAGCTCACCATGCATTTTCCTCCTTAAAGCACTTCAAAGATCTACTCTTTAGAAAACCTGGCGTATTTCTCTTCCACAATTTTTCCAGTTTTATAAAAATGCAGAGTTTCAATCTAAGAGTTGTGCTGTTAATATTGTACATATTTATCTCAGTTAGACTGGAATAAACACTCGTCTGTGAATGGAGTGACTGCCCAGTCCTGATCCTCAAAGCCATGTACCTATCCCCATACAAGTCTTTGCTAACAAAGATGCTCACAAAAAACAATCTCAAGGTTTAAAGTTAATCTTTTGTCTGAGCTTCCCAGTGCACTCTGTTTTATCAGTTTTGTCTTTCAGATTGTATGCTTTACAGGGCAGGGACTGTCTTCTTTGTGTCTTGCATACTACTGAGCACTTGGTCATGCTTAAGACATAAATAATTAGTGAATACTTAGTGCCTGTTATTTTCTGTATATGTTATTATAGGATCATATTCCTTAATTATACCATTGTTTGGTCTGGGTTTTCTTTAAACTTTTTGATTCATACTCTCTGCTGCAGCACAACTGATTTGTACCACACCATCAACAGATTTTTACCTGTATAACTCCTACTGTAGGACCACTTTGGTGTCACAGAACAGTTTAGTAGTTCCTACACTGTGATCCCCCTGCTGCCAACACTGGAGCCACTGTCAGATAGTATATCTAAATACAAACATTCTAAATTCTGTGCTCTTAAGAATCTCACTTGGGGCCAGATCCTATCTTGAAGACACTATACAATTCCTTTTGTCATCTCATTTCAAATAAGACCTAATGTGAATAGTTATGGACCAAAGAAGGTCCACAAAAGTAGTCACAGAGTTTGTCTACATGGGGAAGTTAATGCACAGTAAGCTAGGGTATGAACTTAAAGATCCATGTCCACTTGGGCAGTTTAACCTATTGTACTTCCAAAGTTCAAAAGACATTTTTCCCTGTCTACACAAGCCCAAAGAAGGAGGATTTCAGTATGAGAATGTATTTAGAGTGATTGCTTACAATAGATTTTATTATAATATTTTAAGATTATTCATTTTAAAAATAAAGTCTAGAGGACAGCCAGAGTACATAAACTAATGCATGGTATAGAGGCGACCATTTGGGTATTACTTTCATAATCCATTTTGAGGCAAGTATAGGATGGCCAATTAATAACATTTAAAAGGCAATCTCTTTTAAACCGAAAAGAAGGAATATTTTTCAAAAACTTTAAATTGAATTTAGGTTTTCCTTGGAAATCTCTGTCCAAGCCTAATCCTGCTAAATTTATGTGATCTGATAAGCCCAAAGTAGTATAGCTGCAGGGGCAACCTTTGTACTGTCGTCTTTGTCTCCTTTCTTCCTCCACAAAAGTGCACATTAAAAAACAAAACAAAAAACTTTATCAGCTGAAAGGGAAATTTAACACTGAGGGTGTTTTTTGTGTTTCTAAAATACATTCTGTCCTTCAGGGTTAGCCTTGTTTACAATGATTTTTCCAACTGTTGGGCTTACTTTGGCAAGCATTATATTGTCATCATCAGTTGTACAACAGTAAAGCTATTGCAACCTGCTTGCAGATGAATTATGGCTTTCACTTTGAGGTATTGGAGGGGATTTCTGAAGTGTGTGTAAGCAATCAGGAGATTTAAAATCCAAAGTGCAAAAGAACCACCTTCTTATAATTCAGTTTTGTGTACTCGGTCAAGTAGAATTGGACAGAATTTTACACAGGCAAACCCTGACTTGCACCGGAATAAACTCCACAGAGCTGAACAGGGAGGAATTTACTTTTCTGCAGCCCTCAACCAATTAGTTTCACATGGAAAGATATGATCTGGCCAAAAATGTTATATGAGATAAATTGTGGTTTTATTCTTACTACGCATGTACAAGAGATTATAATGCTTCGTGACACGAAATACCATGAAGACTAATACTGTACACTTTTTGGTACCATCATATCAGGATATGATGAGTTTTGGGTGTGAATTTTCATACCTTTATACTTGTTCATAAGTAGTATCAACTGACGTTTTGTATGAATATCAATTCATCTTTTCTGTACAGTGTAACCTTAAAGCGATACAGATGAGGCAACAAAACTTACTGCAATGTAATGTGGAGCTAGGAGATACAGAAGGTGCATGTAAACCTCACTCTTAGGTGATGAGATCATTTTTCCAGTTTTAGGAGGCAATTAATGCACTAATGATTCAGGCCCTTTTCTTTTAATACAATATGAACTGAAGCAAACAAACAGAGCTGTAAGACTAAAGAGAAACCAGATGCCAACAGTTAGCCTAATATCTGAGATTTTTCTCCGTGGTTTGACATATACTTCCACTATTATGGCAATTCCTTTTGGCCTTGTCCAATTGCTCTCTATGGGTGGCATTGTAATATGATATTCATCTAAGGAACGTTACTTGGGATCATTCTGTTCCTGAACAGTGGAAATAACTGATGTGCTGTACTTCTGCAGTTTTACGGTGTGTCTCCCTGCAGGCTATCCTGAAACAGTGCAGATTACCTTGAAATTTCTTAAAAGTACCTCAGTGCTGGACAACACTTTCCAGTAGTCTCCACCAGGCTATTCATTGGGCATGCTGAGAAAAATCAATCCTACTATTGACATTGTCCTTTTTCACTACCCTGAAAGGAAAAATATATATAATATAGTTGCATGTTGAAAGGTAAAAGCTGACCGGGAAAAGGTAACATGCTGAAATGGAAATCGTCTATCACTGAATCACTTTGGATGTTATAAAGGGAAAAGGGATACCAGATGGGGAGACTCGTCCTGAGATCAGCGTTTAGTTATACATTGGCATTGAGCCTAAAGCCACTTCTCGTTGATTTACAGGCACACATCTGAGGCATAAAGCTGGGTGAAGAGCACAAAAATATACTAGTAAATTGTTTGCTGAATCCAACTTGAGATGTGATTGTACCATGTTCAAAACATTCAGATGACCACTTTGGGCACACAACCATTTGGGGCAGTAGATTTTATTCATGTGAATATATGTACATGTGTATGAAAAAAAAGACATATCTGTGCACAAAACAGGACATTCATTATTTACTCATTTATTTCTATTGTGGCTTTGAGCGGGCTCTCATGTAAGATTAACACACACACAATATGAAAGTGACAGTCTCTGTCCAGGAAAGCTTATGTTCTGAACACTGGAAGTGATTGTCTGGCTACCCCTGTGTTTATCAACTTTGTGTATGTGGGAGTGAGGGAAACAAGAATAGGAAGGAGAATGACATGGTGAAGGATTTTTCCAAAGTAATCACATGGTGGTTGACTTTCTTACCAACATATCTTAGGTGCTTATGTGGCCCTTATGACCATACCATCTGAGTACATCACAATATTTAATGTATTTATCGTTACAACGATGTGGCAGGGCAGCATTATTATCTCCATTTTACAAATGGAAACTGTGGCAGAGTGATACTAAAGGCTTGTCTACACAGGGACACTCAAGAAAATTAATCTGAATTAAACCACATTAAATCCTCATGTGGATGCTGTTATTCAAAATTAAAGTGCCCTCAGTTTGGTTTTGTTTAATTCACTTTGGAAGAGAATTAAGCTAAACTGAGAGTATGTACTACAGCAGGTACAGCAGCACAGCTACAGCCCTTCAGCTTTGCTTCTCCAGCACCATAGTACATAGACCGAAGGGATTTTTCTGTTGCTGTAAATAATCCCCTTCTCCAAGAGAAGATAGCTAGGTTAATGAAGAATTCTTTCATCAATCTAGCAGCATCTACCATAGGGATTAAGCTGACCTAACTATATTGCAAGGGTGAAAAATATTTCATGGCCTTGAGTGATATAGCTATATCGATCACATTCTTAGGTGTAGACCAGGCCTACATTAAGGCAACTTTAATATTGAATTAGAGTCTTCACCAGGACATTTGGTGTCCTCATGTGGATAAGCCCTAAAACCAGGTTTATAAAGCTATTTAGCCATTGCTGTGTTCAGTTTTGCACCACCTAACTAATTTAGGAGCCTAAAACTCATTTTCGAAAGGAATTTAAGCACTTGTGTCTAAATTCCATTGACAGATTCCTAAATGCCTAACTCCCTTTTGGTAATGAGATTTAGGCTCCTAAATTGGTTAGGTGTACAAAACTCAGCACAGCAATGCCTAAATGACTTTCTAAATCCAGGTCTAACTGACTTGCCCAAGATCACTCAGACAGTCTGTGATTAAGCTATGAATTAAACCCAGGTCTCCCACGTGGCAGTCTAGGACCCTAACCATAGGACCATCCATCCTCTCTACTCTACTACCTCTTAGTTTGGCATGAAAAGCAGTGAGAAGGGTAAAGAGACAGTGTAGAGATCACATTGGCACCCCTTTTTGTCCCCCGTTATCACATATAGCACTGCAGGTGAGGCCCTGCCTCAATTTCCTTTCACTCAGGGTATAAAAAAGGCTAGGCAGGCATTTCTAGTATTAAAAGGCATCCTCTTTGGAGGCTCTCATTTATTTAACAGAAAAATGACAACTGTTAGGGTTCCCCAGAGGTCTTTTCATTTGGTTCCCCAATAATTTAGTTACTTCAGTGTTTTTATTTGCCATACAACAGTGCTATGCTGAGTTGATTAGCCTTACATGAAGAGGTGTATGCAGGATACATCACAGATCCAAACTTACAGTCACACATATACATACACACATATACAGACACACACACAAACCCTTGTATTTACTACACATTGCATTAGACATTTTGGAACTGGCTTGGTTACTTTGTAGGAACTAATTCGTGTACAGCATGCTCTATCCACGCATTGTCCATCTACGACTTACTCTTTATCTCATCTTTATATTCCTGATTAGTTTATCTATTACTATCTTGTCCATTGTAAATGATTCCCTGGGTGTTCCTCCTTTTCTTGGCTAGTACAGACATTCTGTATCTTAGCTTACTGAGCCATTTTCATATCTTAGCCCAGACACTCTGTTTGTAGCCTGCTGATTCATTGACCTCCCTAATCGTGTCTCCCAAGAAATAAGGCCCCACCCATGTTTAGTTATTCATGTCAAGCCAGGTCTACAAAACAAAAACATAAATAAAAGAATCAGCCATCTACTGAACTGGAAACTCTCTGTCCCCAAGACTGATGTTTTGTCCCTCTAGCTCCAGAACACCCTCAGGTTGAACTCCCTGCTTGTAGCGTAGGCCTCTTCTGGGCATTTGGCAGGATGTCACTCGTATCCCAACAGTGGGTCACTCTTTGCTGACTTAGTCTCTTGCAGCTTGCCAGGAGATCCCACACCCAGATCATTCTTCTGGACTGCTCCAGTCCCTTGCCTGGGAGCACTTTCTCTCTGGACCTGTTCCTTCTCTTGGTGATCCTCTATTCTCCAGGGATACACCACTGGGAATAACTTCCGAACTAGCTGTGCTAAGGACCCTCTCCCCTCTTGAGTTTCCTCTGTTCTGGGGATACCTGACTGAGCTCTTTTAAGACATTATTAGGCCCAGTACTCCTTATCTAATTAACTGCCACCCAGCTACTTAGGCAATTAACTATGCAAAAGTGGATCTGGATTGGCCATTCTCCTTAATGGCTTTTCTTACAGATAGACTGGGCACTTGACCATCTCAGGGAACAGCACCCACAAGGAGTAATGAGGAAAAACAGTTTCACAGTTTTTTGTAGCTGTACTGAGAATCTCGACTGAAATGTAGCCTCTGCCTTTGTAGCCAGAAAAGAATGGATCTGAGCTAGACCCCAAGCCTGTCCCTTTGACATCTCATGGATGTCTAGCCATCAGCACAAGTTCAACATGACTAAAACAGAGCTCTTAATCTCTCCATACACACACACGCGCCTTCTCCAGTAACTGATTTCTGAATCACTGAGGACAAGGAGCTTGGAAGCCCTGGGATCCCTGACACCAAAAGTAATCTGCAGAGTAGGGTTGCCTTGGAGCTGAGACCCCTGGAAGCCCTGGGGTTCCTGGCATTCAATTCCCCAGCAACCTCCCAGGTGAACTGGAATGAAACCAAGCAGATTTCTGACAAAAACCTTCCTGTGTTTTGTCAGAAGTTTGTTGAAACTGATGTTGCTATGAAACATATCTATGAATCAACATTTTGTGATGAAAACCTGCTTCACTGGAAAAGTCCCAGTCAGTTTCTGTTAGAAGAAGGAATTAATTTGGTAAAATTCCATTTTAAGGGGAGAGTCTGTATCTTAGGATCCCCTTGCTTTAATGACCCAAAAGTTGGACTACTAACCCTAATCTGCATGCCCAGGAAGCACAGAAAATTTCAAGAGAAACTGAATAAGCATGCAGATTTTTAGAACAGAAAAAAGCTTAATCTTAATGACAGCAGTGCACCAGCTATGCTATAATATTTACTCTGAAAAAATATATCTGAGGAAAAAACAATCTGAGCAAAACTGCTGATGGCTTGTGAATTCAGTTCAGATTCAAATGTAAATTTGTTTGTGCTTTGAGACAAGCAGTTAACACAGCACTATTGGTTAGGCATATTTTGAGATTAAATCAGTTCTTGTAGATGTATTGTTCTGAAGGGAAGAAAGTGTAAGAAATCTATGTTAATGACTGTAGAAATTATCTTTTAATGATTTCTAAGAGACAGCAAAAAAAGGTGGACTTTTCACATAGACATTGACTTGCTCATTTTGTATCTTTTCTTAAAAAGCTTTTTCAAATATGTTTTTAAATGACCAAACCTATCATTGTTTCTTAGTAATGAGACACCGCTCAGATAATGGCAAGCAGCCATCATATTGAATAATACTTTCTATACATCTATTTGTAGTTTGCCGAGTATAAATTTTTATGGTCCTGTGCCATTTGTGGTACTCAAAGAGCTTTTTAAAATTAGTGCCATGTCATTCTATTTTAGGAACATGAATTACAGAAAATATGTGTGTTCTTAAGAGAATTTTGCATTAAGATTATTTTTGGGTCCAAACTCGGCAAAGCACTTATGGAAGTGCTTAAATTTCATGAATGTAAATAAGATGGAACACAGGCTTAGGTTTTTGCTAAATACAGATGAAATTTGGTTGATACACAGAACCTAAGGTCTTTCCTAGCATTCAGCATCTTGGGAAAATACATATAGGAGAAGAAAACTAGAAACATGAGAACAAAGCATAGAGTAAAGCTGATTATTTATTGAGAAGAGGAAACTTCCCCCCCACCTCCCGTGGCTTGTCTTTGTCTTTGAAACAGATCATGCCTATAAAAGTCAGTGTTCTTTTTTATTTCTTTTTTTTAGGAGATTTCTCATTGTGCAGTGCTTGCAGAGATAAGGACAGCTAATCCATCTAGCTGTCTCCCTATTGACTTTCCTCCTTAGATATAAATCAAAGAGGAAAGATGCACTAAACTTTTGTAATTGAGCACCCACTGAAGTCAATACATTTTCGTATTGACTTCAGTGGGTGCTGGACCGAACACCTCGCATGTCACAATACAACAGCAGCTCTTAATATAAACTAATTATGCACTGGCCAACTTCAGTGCTTAAATATGTTGAAGGTTGTATAACTATGTAAGGGATGTGTTGCCTCGCACCTGCAGACTTCTTGAGGTTATTTCCTTCTGGGCTGAAGACTGACAACATAAATCCTAATGGGTGGTGACATAAACTCTACTGCACTCATAAATGCTTCAGACAGGCTAACATTGTACAATGGTAGTATCCTAGTAATCCATATCTATGGTGAAATAATTACTTTGAGTTCTAGCGATGGATGAGCTTTGTTCATAATTTCTACGACTCTGTTAAAGCCAGATTGTTCACCAGTGACAGGAATAGAGTCCTTATTACTCTAGTTAGTGTTAATGATGTTTGCAGTAGTCCTATAATATAATTTTAGCACTACCTCTTTACACTTTGGATATAGGTAATATATGGATAGAAACCAAATGATATATCCCATACCTGTGAAGTCACTAGCTATCAGTGAAAGGTTCCTTAGCAATCTATATAAAGCAATTTCATAGTGTACTACTCTGACTTAAGACTAAGACTTCTTTAAAATCTGCTACTTTAAAAGAAGAAACTTCTCTGCAATCAACACATTACAACCCAGAAAGAGTCTCACATACAGTTTCTGAGTTATTTATAGTTTTGTAGATTTTTTCCTACCTTTGTTCAAAAAGTCACCATAAGAGTCACCAATGTTTGTATTGATGAATTGAAACCTTATATCCTTACTCATTTTTCTGTTTTTCCATGATTCTGGAGGTTGTTGGGGGCTGATTCTACCCCTGACTTAAGTGAGAGTATTCTTGGGTCTGTCTAGTAATGTTGATGCCTAGTAAAGTTCCCAAGGGGCCATTTCACCAGCCAAAACTCTCCAGGGTGCAGCAGCACTCTGGCCACATCTCCACTTTTACATATAGTTTCAACATTCCCATACAAGGGGCTAGGAGGGGTATCACTGAAAAAGATAGCACAGCTAATTCTCAACTATGCAGTCCCTTTATTGCTCCTTTGCACCACCAGAGTGGCCTTTTGCCTACAGTAGGGCTGCTATCACATTATTACACTCACAAAATCCATAATTGCCATTTAAGGACCACTTCTGAATATACCTGGTGATGGCACTGACTTGTGTTGTCATATGTTCTGTTATTAGCCAGGATGGATGTATAGGTTCTGTTAAAATAAGAATAACCCCAAACCTTCGCCATTCCTCAATCCAAACCCCACACCCTTGGAGATGAAGGACAGTTCACTTAGGAACCAAGGATTTTTGAAATTCTAATATGACCTGAGACAATCCACACTGGTGCATTTTATTTTAGGTAACTGTTATCCCACTAAAACACTAGAGATTCTTTTTCTGGGTTCAACTCAGTGACCTGCATCCCTAGTTTACCACAGAAGGACCAAATCAGCATGCTGCTTTGCCATTTAGGAGCTTACACTCCAGATTGCTTCTTTGGTGGTATCCCTTTCTCCAACACTGTTGAACCATGGAAGAATGGATGAATTGTCTAATCTAAATGGACAGAGAAAACACTATGCTCCTCTCCACTGTCCTCTCTCCTAGGGTCAAGAAGAACACAAAGACTGAGAGTGAATTCTAAGTGAATCCAAGATCAACTTTATCACCTGATGGACTGGGAGTGTTATGACCTTCAAGAACTATCTTGGGAACCAGAAGGGAATGTCCATACTCCAGAGCTTGTACTCTCCTTTCATTAAAAGAACACAGAAAAGCCATGTCCTACAGCACCCTCATGGAGGGGACATATTGTCAGGAAGCAAGCTGCAGCAGAGTCAGTCTCCTAGGAACACACTAGACAAGCTGGTCCTAGCAGGAGCTGCCTCATTGAGTGCGCTTCCCAGCTGTTGGAGGGATGGAGCTCACTACTACTTGATTCAGCAACAACCAGAACTCACTGGCTGCTCAACGTGTTCCATGCCCACAGCTGCAGTTGATCCTGCTCCTGCACTACCTGCTTTTGTGTCTGCTTCAGTCCCAGCCCTTTTCCATTCTTGACACCCCGGGATCTGCTTCCAGATCATGTCTCCAGATCACCCATTGGCTTTGGAATTAAGCTTCTGATCCCTGGCTCTGCTCTTCACTAAATCCCCAGGTATCCTGTGGTCCTGATCCTTGATTTTAGCTTGTTTCTACTGTAACCTCCAGGCTGGCTACTCCCATGGTTCTGACCATTAGTCCTGACTGCCCATTTCCCAGTCATATGCTGACAATCAGTCTGTAAAAATCCCTGTTTAAAACAATATCTGAAATGCACTGATCACCATTACAAGTATCCTGTGCACAAGAAATTATACATATATGCAAATTACTCACAGATTTTAGCCTGCTGATGATATACCATGCTGCTAAATTTAGGCCTTTAGGTCTTGATCATTAGGTGTCCTTTATCTCTGAAGGAGAAGGAGTTCCTTTTCAGCTACATTTTTAAGACTGGTTCTTTAATGCCAGTTTCCCTGGCTGGAAAAATGCAAGGTGATACAATTTGCTGACACTTCAGTAACAATATATTTATATTGCCTAATGCTATTTTCTTCTTCTGTATGCATGCAATAGCATTAGAAATCCTACAATGATCACATAATCTGTACTCTGCAGTTGAGGGTTTTTTCAATGTATTTTATAGCTGGCAGTATAGCAATGAGAGAGAAAATATGCTGGTCGGGCAAATCACAAAGTGTTATCAGTGATGCTCTTCCCTGCTGGTAATGCTCTTAACAATAAAGAGTTTCTGCAATGCTATTCCACTATTTCACATACCTGAGAGCCATAATTTTTTCCCCCTACTCAATATATGGGAGACTGCTGCTGCCTATCCGCCACTTTTTTTTTATAGAATATTATTTTTCATCTTCATCATACAAAAAAAAGAGGTAAAGCCAATGGATCTGAACTCACTACTTTTTGTAATTATGCTTTTCTCTTCCTTTCCACTGCCAGCTGTCCACACAGATTCATTGTGCCGGCTCTCAGCTCACCTTGTGCCATGTTAGACTTTGCTGGCAGTTCCTGCAACCTCTTAGATCCTTTCACTACACTCCCATAGGGAAGCTTGCTACCGTTCCTGAGAGTCCCAGCCCTCTTTTGATCATTCCTTTGCATTTTGATGGGTCACCCTTTTCCTCTCTGTTTTATGTTCCTTAGAGTTATTCTGATGCTTTCTCCAGCCCTCCAAATGTTCTTACTGATTCTACAGAGACTCTCGAAGTGGTAAATTGTTGTGATAGTGGGATTTATCCACAAGACTCCAGTGGTGTTGCTGTACTTACATGCACTGTTCCAAAAATTTACCCTTTTTCCTGTTTCTACTTGTCAGATGTGTGCCTACTAACTCTTCAAGATTCCAAGTCAGTGTCTCGCTATCATTCAGGACTTTTCACATGTTCTCTTTAATATCTTGGTATTAAGCTTCCTGAAGGCACATTTGATAGTTCAAGCCTCTTCTGATCCATAATGCTTTCTCTCAGATCCCACTGTAGCTTGTATTCTATAGCATCTATATATTCTTTGCATTCCCATTTTCCAAATTCTTCTTACTGTTTATGTGTGTCCTCTTTGATTGCCATTTTATTCTTCCCCTGGCTTAGCATATCCATAGCCCACTCTACATCCATCAGTAGTCATGGTTCTAGCCAACTTTTGCTTGTAAGATAACTCTCCTTTAAAAGGTATAAATTATGTTAGTTCCATATTAAGGAGAAGGCTTCATTGAATATAAAAATGATCTAAAAAAAACAGGTATACTTTTTGTCTCCTAATTCAGGCATTGTTAAACTAGCATGATTTAATATAGACAAGGAAATGAATAAGTCATTTCTCTGCCAATATATTTATATAAGGAAATCTCATCTCACCTAATCCACAAAATCTATAACAGCTATTTCCTGAACCAGCAAGTAATATGCTATTTATTTTCTGTTGAAATATGACATAGTATATATGAAAGAAAGATGGAGTTCTGTGTAAAGTGCTAACAGTTAGCATTATCAGTCTTTGTGTAGAAAAACACTTTTTTTTTTGGCAAAAACATATATGCTTCGCATTCACTTCCCTCCCACACTTACAAAGATTGCTTTATTTTATTTCAGAAAAGATGAGATTGGGTGAAAAAGAAAATGTTCCCTCTCATCCTTATTTCTTCTGTATCTCAAAGAAAGAGAAAAAAAAATCTCATCTCTTCTTTGTACTAGACTCCATTTACCAGCTAGCAGCAGAATTTCTCAGTGGCTTCTGTTAGTAGCAAAATTAGGATAATTAAATGGCAGGGGAGAAAGCAAAAATAATTAGATTGGTAGAAAGTGCTTCAGAGAGAGAGAGAGGAGAGGGGCAGGGATATGAAATATTGAGTTGCCCAAGAAGCAAAAACCACTAAGATGCAAGAAATAATATGTGAGAGACAGTGTGTGGGCCTCATTCTGAGATCCAGATGGGGCTCATGAACAGCTGAGGTTGGTTGCATCTGAACCTGGGTAAGAAAAACTGACCCACAAATGTGTTCTCTGAGCCAACTGGCAGCGGCAGGTAAAAATCATTCTCTGCATGTGACTCAAAACAAACTAAGATAAAACTCACCTACAGACCTGTCTCCTGCTCATAGAAATCACAGAGCTGATGATTTTGGGCTCTAGGATGTATGAGTTAGTTGAATACTGAGATAGACCCAGGCCAGTTGGGTACAACAAAAGTAGTAGAAGACAGATATACTGGTCACTGGATTAGCAGTTTTCTTTTCCCTGACTGACCAGAGTCTGGCTGCTCCAGACTAATGAGAACACCTGATTCCAATTAACCTGCCAAGAATCAGGTGAGTCCATTAAGGCCCTTTTGATACTATAAAAGGGCTCACTCCAGTAAGGATGGGGAGAGCCAGGAAGCCAGAGGAGAGGAAGTGTGGCTGAAGGGCTGGTTAATAAAGACACTTTCAAGCCATCGATAAGGGAGCCCTAAGGTAGAGGAGAAGCAGGAGAGCTGTGGGGAAATGGCCCAGGGAAATATAGCAACTCTGGCAGTGAAAGGTTGGCTGCCAACAGCTGTTACCATTAGGGTCCCTAGGCCGGAACCCGGAGTAGAGGGCAGGCCCGAGTTCCCCACAACCTGCCACTACAGAAACACCTCCTGGGAGGGAAAGACAGGCCCCTGTCAGGACAAGAGGTTAAACTGTTCTGAAATAAGCCTCTAGGGACAACAGAGACTGTGAGAGTTCTCTCACCAACCTTCTTGCTGGCTTATGATGAAAAGGGCTGAGTAGACTGTAACCCTGACCCTAAAAAAAGAAGGGCTATGTGGAGAATTGCAGTGAGCCACTGATGCTAGCATAAACCACCTAGAAGTGTGTGACCCACGGGGACAAGGTTAGAGCTCTGCCACAATACATATGACTTAATACATACCGTCTATATCTGCTAGCCCCTGGCTTAAAGAGAAGCTTCAATGGCTATATAATCTATTTCCATCTGAAAGAAATACTTGAAGATCTTCTGTGACATCTTTCAGCTGAGTGGAGAAACTGTGCTTCAAGGTTGAACATTTCTTAATGTTCAGATTTAGTATTCTGTTCCCCCTTCCTCTCCCCCCCCCCCCCCATTTCTGATTTGTAACCAAGACAATAAGTAGAAATGCTAGCTAAAATTTAAACGAAATATAATTACATGAGATTCAAGTCCTATCTGCAGTCTAACATTTCAGGTAGTATTGATCAATTTTAGAAAAACCAGTGGGGGCCTGAGTTTTGACTCAGGTACTCTAGTTTTATGCAGGTGTGATTTCCTTGAATTATTACCTTTATATCAAATCACTAACCCATTTCAGTTTTGTGCATCATTAAACTACTTGTGCACGTTCTTTCAATATTTTGGAAGAGGCTATAGTAATATGAGTGGCAGTGAGGCCCAGTGAATTGGTCACTGGAAAAGGGGTAAGTTGACCTGGGTCCCAATCCCAGATCTGCCATTAACATGCTGTGTAACCCTGGACAAATCATTTAACCTCTCTACACCTGTTTCCTCTCCACTTTGTTTGGTCTGTTCAGACTGCAAGCTCTCTGAGGCAGGAGCTATATTTTATTATGTGGTTATTTAGTTCCTAATATAATGGGGTTTAGTTTTGATCAGGACATCTAGGTACTACTGTGTTATAACTAACTATCAATAATAATAATACTGTTAAATACAGGCTTTTTTTGTTTCTATTGGCTTAATGCCCTTAACAGTTTTCATTTGGACACATATTTCTCTACCTTTTCACATCAGGTATAATCTGATAAGTAGATCATTTGCATAATTAAAAGGTCAGGCTACAAGGACACATAGCTTTACATTTCTCTTTCATTTGATTAGTCAACATAATGAATAACATGGCAAATGTCAAAGTCATTGTTCTCTTGAAACCGGGGAAAGATCCACACAACGTTACAAACTATCGACCAATATCTCTGTTTTCTGTGTCATTCAAAGTACTAGAGCATCTTGTTCTTTAGAGCACACATCCAGAAATGGAGCCAATACCTAGTGTTGAGCAAGCAGACTTTTGGACAGGTTGACGCTCTCATATTCAAGAACTCATTTTGACACATTCATTTTCAATGGTTTTCAGAAAAACCTGAAGACTGGAGCCATATTTCTGCACCTGAAGCAGCATTTGACACAGCGTAGCACACAGGCCTCTTAGTTAAATTGTCAAGAATGCTCCCAGCACGAGCAGTCAATGTCATTGACCTTGTCCTCAACAAAAGATTTTTTCAAGTGCACGTGGGAGACAGAGTTAGCATGTTGAAAAGACAAACCAACCATCTATTCCAAAACTCTGTGCTGGCACTCATGCTTTTCAATCTGGACATAAATGACCTTCTGCTTAAGCAGTCCTACAGGTTCACATACACCTAGGACATTTGCTTAGACATCCAAGCACAGCTGTATCCAGAACTTGAAGACTCCCTAAAAGCTAGCCACCTTAAGATGGCCAAATAATGTAATTGGTGACATTTACAACCAACTCTTGACCAAGACATTTTTGAGTGTGTTCCATCTTTACAACACTAGAGCAGATCAAGAAATGAGTATTTTTCTCAGCAGACATTCCTTGAAATATGAATCCCACCCAGTGTACCTCAGGAAAAATCCTAGGTAGATCTCTCACATATCTTAACTACCAGAGGAAAACTACAGTTAAGGTGAGTAGGCATAACAACCCACTTGCCCTGCCCAGGTTTCTCTGCAACACTGATGTGGCATGAAAGTCTTCAGCTGACATCAGAAATCAGGCACTTACAACTGATCCAAACATACATATATGCACTTTTGATTTACCAGGGTGCTCATGGGACTTTCTGAACCAATTTCAAATGTCCCAGGGTCAATGTGCAGCCAGCCTTCACACCTGGGACCAACTAGAGGACTGCACATGTGGCTGAGGACAAAGACAGACAATGTCACACATCACTGATGACTGCCTTCTGACCAAATTTGAGAGAATTAATGTCCCCAATAATTTATCTTATTGTTTATTTGTTCTGAAGTAACATCTAAAGGCCATCAATCAAACATCAGAGTTCTTTTGAGTTAGATGCTGTTCAAACCAGGAATGTAAAGACAAAACCTTCTCCAGAGAGCTCACAATCTAGATTATGCCAAAACTTGCAGAGACAGGAAACAAACATGAGTGTGATGGGATAGGCAGGAGGAGGGGAATAAGCATGTTATAAAATACAAAGACTTCTACTTACTGTATGTTAGCTTCCACTTCAGCAGTACCAGTCATGAAACATAGTTCTTTCACCATATGTAACCCTGAATATATACAGTACAGTGATTGCCATTTTAAAAAGTCAACATTAATTAATAATAAACTATGTCACAATATCTCAGGTACCACAGTACTCATATTTAGAAGCAAAAACACTGTGGTATGATCACTTTTGGCAAATGTTGACTTCTTTATGGAGATCACTGCAAACTTATATTTTGGATTAAAATAAATGATAACCTTAAACCATACTGTTATAATTTATATTTTGGATTAAAATAAAAATAACCCTAACTCTAAAATAAATGTTGAAATATTGGGAATTCAATTCCAAATTTCAGCGAGCTCTAGTGGTTCAGATCAGTGTCCATCTAGTCTAATACTCTATCTCATATGGTAGCCACTACCAGCAGCATCGAATGAAGATACAGGAAGCCCTGCAGAGGCAGTTACAGGAATACTTGACCAAAACAAAAACTGCTTCTTAACCCCCATTAGTTAGAGATTGGATTATACCTGACACATAAGGTTTATATCCCTCCCCAAACTCTTCGTTATTTCTTTTAATCCTCACCATAATTATGGATATTATTGTTACTCTTGTCCAATACTTTTCTGAACACTGATGATACCCTGGCCTCCATAATATCTATTTTATTATTATTTAAAAGGTATATTACAGTATCATCCAGAGGCAAATCAGACTGGCACTCTGTTGTGATATGTGTTGTATGATAGCATAGTAAATGTCAGGCCTTGCTCCCAAAGAACTCACATTCTAAATCTTGTGTCAGTAGTTCCACACCCTCATTGTACATTGTGTGGGAAAAGTAATTCTTATCAGTGTTTGCTGCCTTTCAATTTCATTGACTATCACATAGTTCTTGAAAGTTGAAAAGGTGATTATAGGTTGCCGTGCATGCTACTACACGCCTTGTATACATGGTATAGGCATCTAGTTACCCAATTGTGTGTATACTATCAGGGGGTAGCTATGTTAGTCTGTATCCACAAAAAACAACAAAAAGGAGTCTGCTGGCACCTTAAAGACTAATAGATATATTCAGGCATTTTTTACCCACAAAAATGTATGCCTAAATAAATCTATTAATTGTGTGTATGAATGTAGTTTGTATTTGCAAATCTGAGTAAAAAACAAAACTGTTTTGAAACAAAATACTGAAAAACCCTGCACACTTACCTCTAGCATAGGCCCCCTGAATCTCACACACACACACACACACCCCCTGAATTATCAATAACCATTTAAACACTAACTAATTACAATAACATTTTAAAACACACACATGCTTTTAAACGTCAATTGCAGAAAGCTACCTTCCACCACAGGATAAAAGGGATGCTGGCACATGCTTACTCTGTTTTCCTCCACTTGTATTTGGGCCTTTGGATTAAAGAACAGGCAATATTTTTAGTTAGTATTCCCCAATTGCATCAAATCCCTATGCAATCTGTGTCATACCTTGTGTATGTGTGTTTTAAATTTAACAGTATTCGCACAACTATAGTTAAAAAATGGGGTTTTACCTGGCCCTGGTGAAAAGCAGCTTGAAGTTGCTATTTCTATGCTGAACAGATCACACTGAATAAAGATAGGTACCATTATTTAGTAATGACAGCATGGACAAAGAGTGACATTATATAATATTTATTTTCAGAGTTAAAAACAAGCAGCATACTTGCATCCAGCAGCTATTCTGTTCAAGTTTCTGTTGAAAGAGGACAGTCTCCAAAAAAATAGGATGGTATAAAAACCTCAACTCTTTTTGTCAGAGTCTGTAGTTAGCAGGTTGATTCAATCATTTCCAACTCTGAATTAAAAGATACTTAAGGAAATTAGGCACCCCTTTTAAAGTTCCCTTTTGTGATCTGAGGAGTGTGGGAATTAAATTGTCTGCAAAACCGAGCTGCTTTTTTTTTATTTAGTTAAAATACATTTTTGTTTCAATGAAAAAACAGTACTGTAAGACTTTCTTACAGTACTAAAGAGTAAATCACTATACATAACAATCCTCAGTGTTACTGATACAAATGCATGTCTTGTTTTGTTTTTAAACGTTTCTTTCGTGCTTAAAGTTTTTGGGTTGTTTTGAAATAACTTGGATGTATCACAACCCTAGTAAAATCCCTACAAATTCCCATAGCTTTTAAATGTTTTTGCAACAAATGCTTTTCTATAAAAGTATGGTGGAGGTTTGTCAATCCTTGAAACATTTCAGTTTTGGGTTAGACCCTTGTTTGTTTTTGTAAATATATTATTTTAATGACTTTGTGTTGTTAGAAAGAGGACCCATAGCATTCAATCAGCTCCTGGGTTATATTTAAACTGTCCAATAGCATTCTACAAACACCTTGGGTTATATTTTAACTGTCCAATAGGGTTCTACCAACTCCTGAGGTTTTATTTCATTTAATATTAATCAGAGCTCACCATCCCCATCCCCCACCACCCTTACTGTGTGTGTACACCCATCAAATTTAATTACTAATCACTAATGCAACAAGGAGTCTGGTGGAACCTGCATCCGTAATTTTCATTCCATGTATCTGAAGAAGTGAGGCTTTTTACCCATGAAAGCTTATGTTCAGATAAATCTGTTAGCCTTTAAAGACTCCTTGTTGTTTTCGTAGATATAGACTAACACGACTACCCCGATACTAATCACTAATATGTTTAACACTGATGGCAACAAGAGTGGGTAATCACATCTAGACCTACAGACTCAGTAAAGTCACCCTTGCTATTCAGTGGGGGTGTGGTTAAACCTTCAGCTCGACAGGGTGAGTCAACTCTATTGTATTCAAACGCATGTCTCAAACATCTCTGTTTTATATAGAAGCCTTTTTTTGGCTTTTATGTTAAACATCATGGAGGGCCTTGTTTCCCCACAAGATTCTACTACACAAATTTCAGCTTTTTGCTTTAAATGGGTCTCTTTTACACAAAGACACAAGAGCTAGTTTCTCACAAACTATTTTTTTATTTAAAAGACAAACAGCCACTTGAAAACAAAGCAAGACGCTCCATCCAATCTTTTAACTTTCTTAAGGGCCACACAGACCTTCTAACAGAAACACAGATAGACACAAAGGCCTTTTCAATAGATATTTTTATTTACAGCTACCAAGTTTTGTATTGCATGTTTGTCCCCTCACCATTCATTAACTTAATCCTTTTAGATTTCTCACAAAGTCTTTTTCTTAAGTAGTGTTCTGTAACTTTTTGTGCAAACCAGAAGGTCAATGTAATGCTGTAAGCAGACATCATCTGGTTTGGTCATTTTCTTTAAAATGCTGTCGGGGACTCAACCGAATTGCACAGCATTTACCAAGATCACCCCTTGTGCTAAATTTTCTTGAGTTAGGCACAGACATTGCAAAGCATAACCTATGACAATAACAGTATTTAATAAGCTTTGCAAACACAGGCCAGCACACAGGTCTTGGAGCTTGCCGTTTATATCCTCCGAAGTCCTCACAGTCTTTGAAAATATTTTCCCTAAGGCTTTTCCCTAAGGCAGTGATTAAGGACAGCATAAACAGCAATATGTACAATAGAATGCATGACTTTTTTTTATGCTCACAATGTGGCACTGGCTCAGTTAGTTCCATGCCAATCCTCCTCCTTAAATCTACATAGCCACCATTCTCGATGTCCTCGATTCATCTTTGCTGTCTGATGCAACGCTATCCAGGGCCTCCGAGTCCTCTAGAAAGGCATCATTGAGCTGTCAAGAGATTTTCAGAAAAGAAACAACTGTAAGCCCCCACTGCTTGTTTTTAGATTTACGCAACCCCGATTGGTTCCTAACCACACTACATCCTAACCTTGATCACAACTTCTTAATTGTTCATTTATCTGAGCGACGTCGTTTCCGTTCACCTTGTCCACCGGTAATTCCCATAAGTCACAGTCACCTTCCTCCTCTGGGGAAGTTAACAACTAGAGGCTGTCATGCTCGTCTATTTGTCTCATGAATTCTTGGGTTTCAGGATTGGGTTCCAGAGTATCCATCAATGGCTGGGACAAAGCGCTTCTCATGGCCACTCCCTCCTCCTCCTCGGAACAGTCACTGATGCAACACTTTCTCCATGGGCACTCAAAGGCTTTTGGAGCTAAAACAAAGTCCAAAGTTCTCCCAGGGGTAATGAAGGAGTCCATGTTTCCTCTCAGCCTAGCCTTTCCATGATTTCTAAAGCACATGTTCTTGGAATGAAATGGCCTCTTCCACACGGCTCTGGGACTTCTGGGGTAATGCTGCACTCTGATTGGTAGAGGGTGGTGGGAGAGTTCTTAGAGGGGTCACACAACACTTTGCATCTGATCATGTGTCCATCTTGACCGCAGAAGTAATACCCCCAGAGGATGGGTCTTAGGGTGACATGTGAGTGGGGCCTGAAGGGGAAGAGGGAGAAGCCTACATTTTATTGATGGTAGGCTCCATCAAATCCAAAAACTTAGACACAAAAATATGGCCCCTAAAGCCACTCTCTCCATTTTAGGTAAACCTCCTTTGAAATTTTGGCTTTACAATGTTCATACATTCCACAGCAAAAAAAAAAATAAAAAAAATAAAAAAAATAACCTTTCTTCCTGTAGCAATGAAAAACTCAAACAATGTTGTTAAGTCAAAATGGAATAATAGCATGTACAAAAAATTGTCTTGCACAAAAGAAACTCTTCTGTTTGCAGTCTTTTGGTAGAACAGGAAAGGACAAGATCAGAGAGTAATAGAAATAATTATCTATGTGAGGATCACTGTGACTAAAGTGTCTATTTACATAAGATAAACAAATGTTCCACTGAATGTATAATTTCTGTGCTTTTGCTGAAATATGGGAGCACTTTTTAATTAATGTAATCAATGTAAGGAAGAAAATGGAAACTTAAAAATCATTATTCAGGTTAGGTATACAAAATGAGCTTTACTAGAAATGGTACTCAACCAATATCTTCAATCCATTAGGAACACTAAAAGTAGAATATAGTGCTGTAATTCACTTCATTACATCTACAGGAATCCATTAACACCATATATTCAAAGCTAATCCTGCTCTTCTCTAGTTGAAATTTCAAATTATTAATTGACTCATGTACAGTAAATGATGCACAAAAACATCAATAGTTTGGAAGTGCCAGTTTCTCAACAAGCTGCAGCCAAAGCTGCCTAATGGCTCTTGGAGCTTTAGTATGTAATTAAAAGACTTCCCTCTTTGGAAATGGGCCAGAAAGAAAGCATTCAGAACATTCTACTTGCGCCTCAAGGAAACAAGCTCAGGGAGGAAAGATAATACTTTGCCCTTCTATAACACCTTTTTTTCCAAGGATTTTAAAGAAATTAATAATCCTTAATTTATTAGATTTTGCAAGAACTCTGTTTAGTAACTATTCTCCCCATTATAAGGAAGAACAAAAAGAGGCACAGTGAGGTCAGGGCCTATTTTTCAAGTGTCCACACATTTTATGTGCCTCAACTTTGGGGCAAATAACCAGATACCTATTTTGCAGAGCTGGAGAGTACCCTTCACTCCCACAGATGTTCGATGGAGTTGACACTCAGCACCTTTGAAAATCAGACCCTAGATTTATGCAGTGAAACTCCCAGAATCAGTGCACACCCATCATGAAATTGAGGAGCCAATCACTTGGAGATGGAGCTCTGATACTAGAGATGCTGGCTTATTTTCCCATACACTCCCAATTCAAAATTTGTTTTAGTAAATATGAGCATGTTGTCCCTTTAAATAAGTTTTTCTTCTGTCTGTGATACCCACTTAAATACTCTAAAAATAAAATGATTCTTCTCTCATCATTACCCATAGCATGGAGAGAAATCAGTAGCTTATTTTCAAATGTGCAGTTCTATGTAAGGCTTCATTTTCTTCTTTTAGCATTATCCTTTTTGGTGGTTGTGGGAAGGTAATAGAGATTAATGAGATGGTAAGGAGGTCCAGATTCTAAGATGTAATTGTTTACGCAAAATTGCCAGATAAAAATTAAGTAGCAACTTTTCCTCGGTACTCTAGAGGCTGCAGCAAAGGGCAGCTTGGTACCAGTGACCATGATAAATAAATAAACAAGCCCACAATTTCCAAGGGGTTGGTGTCTAGGCAAATAGCTAAAAATTGTGAAATTTACATGTACTATTTACTGGTTTTGCAATCTAGAATGGAGCTTTGAAGTCTTGGAGTCTCATAGCTACTTAGCAGAAATTATAGTGTGGGGGAGACAATGTTATGGGATGTATAGGGGAGGAAAGTTTTACAGTTGGATTGAGAGTGGAGGACTAAGAAGAGAGAAGGAGGGAAATGAATGAGTGTTTGGCATGATGAAGATAACGTTGAGAAAACCAGAGACAGAGAGGAAAGAATACATTGAGAGAGTAGGAGAAGAAGAGAACATAACATACAGATAGAAAGAGGAAAGACAATGGAGATAGAGAAATGATGGACACAGAAAGATGGACGATAGATATAGAAGAACAAATAAGTGGATTTAAGGAGGATAAAGAGGAAACAAACTAACAGACAATTGAATAGATAACTAATATTAACAGTAAGTTGATATACAGTTAAATGACTGTGTGCATATACCTGGTATGAACGGGGTTTCTCCCTCTTTATGGACAGTAAACTATCCATCTACAAATTAATTTTATTCATTGACTTATTAAGAATATTTTGAAGAGTGTGGGTGGGTAGGTGGGGAGTTCTTTATTTTGCCATAAGTATGAATTAGATTTTACCTATGGCATACAATTTCATAAAACATCTATGCAAGGATACCTACAGATCAATCCCACCCTACTTAAAACCTTGTCTTTCCCCTCAGCAAAATTTTCCTTCTTTGAGCCGCTGGCATGGGTAGTATTTTCTTCCAACCAACCGCACACATACTCTTCTGTGCCAAAATCCACATAAAATTGTCCATCTCATTTCTGTGGTACGTCAGTATATGTGGAAAGGGTACAGCAAATTAATGTTGGAGACAAAGCATAAGGCTATGTTCTTTTCTTTTTCTTTTTTTATAAGTATTTTATTTATAACTTTTTAATACGGACAAATATGAACACAATCAAAATCTGGTAAAACGAACAAAGAGGAAAACCTTCTGGGCACCAAATAAAAAATCTAGCATAACAAAATACAGAAAACAAATGGAATAAGAGTAGGGAGAATGTGAGTATCAGGGCACAGGAGGCATTGAACTTGGAGGTGTATTCAATTTTTAGAACAAAGTTTCAGTAGGACTTTCTCAGGATTTAAGGTTCAATAGTAATTTCTTCAGTAGTAATGCTACTACATATTAAATGACAGGACAAAATAAAAAATGAGAATATTGGAAGCTAAGCTCAAAAACTGTCTGCAACAGTGCTGGTTAGGTTTTGGCAGCTTTTTTGGTATGGACATGTCATAAACAGATAGTTAAGGGTTAATGTCTCTTTTACCTGTAAGGGGTTAACAAACAGTGAACCTGGAACACCTGACCAGAGGACCAATCAGGAGACAAGATACTTTAAAAATCTCGACGGAGGGAAGTCTTTGTTTTGTGTGTTTTTCTTTGTCTGTTGTTCTCTCTGGGATCTGAGAGTGACCGGACGTACCTACAGGCTCTCTAATTTTCTGTTCAAATAGTAAGTACAAGTAGAAAGGCGGTTTAGTCCTTTTGATTGTTTTCTTTATTTGCAAATGTGTATCTGGCTGGTAGAATTTTAAATGTGTATTTGGTTGGAAGAATTGTATCTCTGTTGCAATTTGTATATATGCTGGGGGGAGGATTCTCTCTAGTGTCTATAAGCTGAAAGACCCTGTAACAATTTACCATCTTGATTACAGAGACAACTTTTATGTTTTTCTTTCTTTTATTAAAAGCTTTTCTTTTTTTTAGAATCTAATTGATTTTTTGGTTATCTTGTGTAAGACCCCAGGGGAGGGAGTCTACACTCACCAGGGAATTGGTGGGAGAAAGGAGAGAAGTGGGGAGGAAAAATCTGCTCTCTGTGTTTATCTCTGTCTCTGTCTCCGGGAGAGAGGAGGGGGAGCGGGGAAAGGTGAATTTGCTCTTTATTTTAGATTCACGGGGCTTGAATCTGTATGGCCTCTTGGTGAGGGGGAAAGAGGAGGGGGGAAGGTAACATTCCTCTCTGTTTTAAGATTCAAGGAGTTTGAATCACAGTGATCTTCCAGGGTAACCCCAGGGAGGGGAAGTCTGGGGGAGACAACGGTGGGGGAAAGAGTTTACTTTCCTTGTGTTAAGATCCAGGGGGTCTGGGTCTTTGGGTCCTCTGGGAAGGCTTTGGGGGGACCAGAGTGTACCAGGCACTGCAAGTCCTCGTTGGTGGCAGCACTACAAGATCTAAGCTGGTAATTAAGCTTAAGGGGATTCATGCTGGTACCCCATCTTTTGGACTCTAAGGTTCAAAGTGGGGATTTATACCATGACAGGACATGAACAGAAGATCAACGAATTCTGAACCCTGTGTATACCAAGAAATACCACTACTCATCTGCTGATCACATGAGTGCCAAAAGCTTCACTGAAACTATAAAACCATCACAGATGGACAGAAACTGAACATCCATCCAAACCACCTGAAGGATCTAGCCAGAGATTGATCCAGATGGCACTAGATCTGCAAGGAGGCTAAGTGCCTTAGGACTTTGCCATGATGATGAATAATCTCTTGTAGAGGTTTCCATTAGAAATATTGTAGAAGCCTTTCAGTTTTGCCTCCTCCAGAGTACATTATATTAATCATTAATAGAAAACCTGTCTGTCTACATGTTTGTAAAGTGCCTCACACATTCTGGGCACAATATAATTAATAAATAACAATACCTCAAATTGATAAGTCTTGGTCAAACTTCTTTCTCCAGGCATTTCCTGTGCCTTTCATAGCTAATAAAATATTTCTTACACAATGCTATGCCTGAGCAGGAAATTTTATGGATGGAAATTGCAAAATTTATATTAAGGCAAAGGCTCATACTAGAAGCTTAGTCCAAAAGTCTGCAAACACTTTACATGTGAGTAACTTTACAGCTGTTGAATTCAAAGGGAGTATTTATATACATGAAGCTACTCATGTATATAAGTATTTGCAGTATTGGAGGCCCTAGGGATCAACCATGGTTTTTAAGAGCCTGTTCGAGACTGGAGAGCATAGGATACTTAGTATTTAATTGCATTTCAGCAGAGAAATACTATGTGTTGATACACTGTTGATATACAGCACATAGAAGCAGCAACTCATTTAGTGACTTCCTGATACCTTACTAGTTCTCCCCAATGCAAGTTTGACCTCTTAGCGGGTTTTTTTTTGTCCACAATATGGCTTTCTGAAGCCCTAATGTAAAACTGACTGTTCCTTTCTGTATCTTCCTCTGCTCAAGTTAATGAGCACTCTTGCCTCTTTTTTTCCCCAAGTTTTCCCTTTCTTACTCCTACAGAAGATATCACATTCTCATACTTGTCCTGCAAAGCTGAGGTTCTTTACTGGAGCCTTTCAGGATGGTGTAGTTGACTACAGGAATTGGTTGTGGGAAGCCAGTGCAGCAGTGCTTAGAGTGGAACATAGGAGATGGCACCTGCTGTGCAGAATTCTTAAGGCTGGTTGAAAATTGAGACCATTTTCTATTGGAAAACTTAAATACTGAAAGCTCTGTAAGAGTAGAGCTCTACTCTGAAACAGCTGAGGTGCAGCCTTCTCTTTGTTTTCTTTCCCATATCCCCCAAGTTGCAAAGGAAGCTTCATTCTGACTCTTTCTCTGAGAGAAAGTCACCTTCTTCCTTGTTGACATCCTGAATTAGTGGAACTGTTGCAGCCCTGCTGAGCAAGTGGGGGCTATAGCTGCAAGCTTTCCTGGACATCAGCATATGAAGAGCAGGCAAGGGACAGGTCCAATATATCCAATACTACATGCTGGCTATTCTGGCTGTGTGAGCATGTAACATTCTGGAGAAGTAACTCCATCCAAGGACCCAGCACAGGCTCCATGAGTGTCCTTAACCTTAGGAAAGGCATGTCAGTGGGCTGTAGATTTGAGCATTAGTGGAACGAATGGAGTACTTTGTTCTCTTTCATCTACTATTGCAGGGAAAATTTCGAGGCTTATACTGGGTATCACTCTGTTGAGTACTTAAATGAGTGCAAAAAAATCCCTGCTAAATTATATGGTCATTGTTTGCTTTATACAGGACCAATTTCAGAGACATTAAAGACCACCTCCAGTGTTCCCAAATCAAGACATTTAAATCAATCAATGAAATGTCTGAGATCATTGTGGGGAGGATGGGTGGGGGTTGGGTTGTATAGAAACCCCAGTGTACTGGATATTGGAAGATTTCATTATATCTTTATTGCTAGATTTTAGTAATGTTGTTGAGATTTATATACTCTGTACTTGAGGGGATTCTGCTAATTTGTATTTCTCAAAAAGCACACTAGCTGCAATTTAATTACGTTTTTAGGTCCATTTCTTTGATTAACAAGCTAATTTTGCTCCCATATGGCTTCTAAGATTTAACTCAATTTAATTTTTAAGACTTTATATCCCCTTAATCCTCCACCGCAGAACAAACAGAAAATATTTACAGCAGAAAATATTTAATTCTATTTCTGATCATGAGAACTTTCCTGTTCATTTCCAGAAAGATATTCCCACCCTGGAAATTACTTATAAAGCTCCTATGAACAGAGAAGGCAAAGGTCATGCTTGGAACTGGATTTCATTCATCCTATGGAATTGTCTGCTGAACCAAAATAAATCTGGAATCCACAATCTGTAACAGATTTAATTGGAGATCTATAATTTATAACAAGTGCTTTCTCTAAGGTCTTCATATCACATTTATATTACTGTTTAAATAGATATGAATAATAGTTACCTACTTTTTCCAAACATACTCATAACAAACCACATACTTATGAACACAGATTCATAGAAATGTAGGGCTAGAAGGGACCTTGAGAAGTCATCAAGTCCAATCGCTAGTGCTGAGGCAGGACAAAGTAAACCTAGACCATCCATGAGAGATTCAACCTGTTTTTTAAAAACTTCCAATGATAGGGATTCCACAAACTCCCCTGGAAGTCTATTCCAGAGCTTGACTACTCTTACACTTAGAATTTTTTTTCCCAATATCTAACTTAATCTCCTTTGCTGAAGATTAAGCCCAGTATTTCTTGCCCTACCTTCAGTGGACATGGAGAACAATTGGTCACAGTCTTCTTTATAACACCTCTCTATATGGTTGAAGACTGTTATCTGGTCCCCACTCAGACATCTTTTCTCAAGACTAAACATGCCCAGACTTTTTTTAACCTTCCTCATACATCAGATTTTCTAAACTTTTTATCATTTTCCTTGCTCTTCGCTGGCCTCTCACCTATATTTCCTATATGTTTCCTAAAGAGTGGCAAACAAAATTGGACACAGTACTTCAGCTGAGGGTAGGGTGACCAGACGTCCCAATAAAATTAGGACTGTCCTATTTTGAGGAACCTGTCCCGCGTCCCAACCAAAGTAAGGTTGGGATGCCATTTGTCCCAAAATTTTGTTTCGGGCTTTTTTTTTTTCTACACTCAGCCATTCGGATCTTCGGTGGCGGGTCCTTCAGTCACTGACAGTCTTTGGCGGCATTTCAGCAGCGAGTGCTTCTGTCTTTGGAGGCAAGGTTTATTACCGGCTGCCAAAATGCTACCGAAGACCGTCAGCGACTCAAGGACTTCCTGCCGAATTGCCGCCAAAGACCCGGACTGGTGAGTATAACAATTAAAAAGGTGCCTTTCCCCCGCACCGCAACGGCAGTACCAATATTTTAAACTTAGCGTCTGATCACCCTAGCTGAAGCCTTATCAGTGCCAAGCAGAGTGGGACAGTTACCACTCATGTCTTATGAGACAATCCTGTTAATACACCCCATGATTATATTAGCTTTTTTCATAGCCTCATCACATTATTGACTCATATTTGATTTGTGATACACTATAACCCCCAGATACTTTCCAGCAGTACTACCACCTACCTAGTTATTTCCCATTTTGTAGTTATGCATTTGATTTTTTTTCTTCCTAAGTGAAATACTTCGCACTTGTCTATATTCAATTTCATCTTGTTGAAGTCAGACCAATATTCCAATTTCTCAAGGCCATTTAGAATTCTAATCCCATCTTCCAATGTGCTTGGAACCCCTCACAGCTCGGTGTCATCTGCAAATTTTATAAGCATACCTTCTATTCCATTATCTGTATCGTTAATGAAAATACTGAATAGTATATGACCCAGGCTGACCCCTGTGGATCCCACTACATACTCTCTCCCAATCTGATAGCAAACCACTGATGCCTACTCTGGGTACAGTATTTCAACCAGTTGTTCACAAGGATCATAGTAATTTCAGCTGCACCATATTTCCCTAGTTTGCTTATGAGATCATGTGGGACTGTGTCAAAAGCCTTACTAAACCCAAGGTATGTCATATTCACTGCTTCTCCTTTATCTAGTAGGCCAACAACCCTGTCAAAGAAGGAAATAAAGCTGGTTTCACAAGATCTATTGTTAACAAATCCACGTTTGCTACTCCTTATAACCCTCTTATCCTCTATGTGCTTACAACTTGATTGTTTAATAATTTGCTCCAGTGTCTTTCCAGGTATCAAAGTTGGGCTGACAGGTCTATTATTCCCTGGATCCTCTTTGTTCCCCCTTTTAATGATAAGTACTATGTTTCCCGTACTCCAGTTTTCTGGGACCTCACCCATCCTCCAGCAGTTCTCAAAGATACTTCCTAATGGATCCAAGATTTCTTCAGTTAGTTCCTTAAATTCCTATCATGAATTTCATCATGCCATGCTGACCTGAATACAGCTAATCTATCTAAATATTCTATAACCCATTCTTTTCCTATTTTGGCTTCTTTTCCTTTCCCCTTGTTAATATAAATTGTGTTGGGTATCTGCTCACCATTACCCTTTTTAGTGAAAACTGAATCAAAATAGGCATGAAACTCAGCTTTCTTGATATCATAGGTTATCAGTAGAAGACCTACATAGAGGACTTAAGTTTCTAGATTTAAGTTTATAAAAGGCTATGTTCTCTATTAAAATATTTTATTATGATGTGCTTCCTTGCAATGTATAGGAGAAGCTTTTTTATTTTTATTTATTTATTTGAGCAGGTGCATTAAGAAAAGGCCTAAAACACCAATCAATCAATCAATCAATCAATCAAGGATCTAAGCTAATATTATAAGTGTAAATTTTAATTTGTTTCCTCTTCTTTTAATTGAGATTAGTCTTCATTTAGGCTCCACTCCAGCAAAAGTGCTTAACTTTAAACACACACATTAATATCAAGAGATTACTCCTCATCTAAGTGTTTTGCTACATCAGGGAATAATGGCACAAAAATGACAACCATTTTGAGATAAAAATGGGGAAATATAATGGTTAAAACTGGAAATTGGGAGTTAGGATTTTCGGGTTCTTTTCCAAATTGCACTACTGCCTCTGTGTGGGCTACATTGTGCCACCCTGACTCACATAGAACAGTGGCTTTTTCCATGAACACTTCCATTGATCTCTGTGAGATTACACAGTAAAGTGTTACCAGAGAAAAGTATTTTTTCAGTGAATCAGGTTTCCAAAATCTGGCCTTGTGAAAGCTTGGGTAAGCTACTTAGCCTCTGTCTGTTAAAATAATATTTAGAGCTGGTTGATTTTTTTTTTTTTTGCTGAAAGTCTTTTCTTTTTAAATTTAAAAATACTGTATTCCTCAGATGGAAGTTTCCATAGGAAATGTCTAATTGTGATGCTTTTCCTGAGGGAGAGCAAACAAGTCTTTAAAAAAACATTGACAAAACTGAAAACTTTTTCACCTTTGTTGAAATGTTTCTGTGAAACATAAACTATTTCCTGATCAGCTTTAAAAACACTTCCCTACCTAATAGAGTAGATATTCAAAAATAATTAGTTATTCTGTTTACAATTCTCTGAGACCTTTTGATGAAAAGTACTCAAATAAACACAAAATGGTAAAGCAAGAGTAGTATGATCTGTAAAATAGGCTAAGCATACTTAATAGAAGCTATATGCTTCCCTATGCTACTTTTCTGATGCAAATTTGTCCTTATCTAGACCACCTCCAGAGAAAAAGAGTTTCAGTTGCTATGCCTTCATTTAGTGTCTGACCTGTCAGCCGAGACTGCAGACAAAGACATCTGTAGATGAACTATTCCATTTGTCAGTCCCAGTTATGGCACCTAAACAAACTACAAAGAACAAAATTTAGAGATTTATAACACAGTGATATCAATTTTACTTATTGGCCCCTGTAGAATGTCTCTTATCTTCAGGGCCCAAAACATTTTTCATTGTCCTCAGGTCCATCAAAAAGATGAGAAGGCAAGATCTTGAAAATGGAAAAGCCTAGTTGTTGATGCAGTTGATAGGATTAACGCTTTTGACTTGACAAAATTCAGTCTAGTAGGTTGTTCCAGTTAGGAGAAGAAATTGGTTATATTTTCTTCAATTGAGTCTTGTTTATTTACAGTGGATGTACAAAGTCTTGCTTTTCCAAATGCAAGAGGAATCAAGACGAAATCTGAGCAGCTTCTTAGCTTACATCCACAAATCTCTTAAGCCAGCCCCAGACCCCAAAACTCTCTAGCTTTTTCCAGGGTCAGACACAAAGCTTACAGGTTACTTCTGGGCTTCCTTGTTTTTTGCCCCTGAGTCTCAGTCAATTCTGTCTGTTCTCAGAGTGTTCTGCCTCCTCCCCCCCCACCCCATCCCACCCCAACACACACACACATCCTGGTCAGAACAATAATCAGTAGAACCGCCTGATTCCATAGTACTAGTTTCTGGGCATACCTACATTGCAGCTAGAAGGTATTATTCCCTGCATGGATAGACAGACTCATGCTAGCTCAGCCTGAATTAGCATTAGGGTGACCAGACAACAAATATGAAAAATCGGGACAGGGATGGGGGTAACAGGAGCCTATATAAGAAAAAGACCCAAAAATTGGGACCATCCCTATAAAATCGGGACATCTGGTCACCCTAACTAGCATTCAGAAAATAGCAGGATGGACACAGTGGCACTGCAGGACCTGGGCTGGGCAACCTCGCTTGAACTTGGAGATAGAATGGGAATGGACTTGGACAGCTAGCCCAAGCTGCCACCAGTGCCACAGTGTCCACACTGCTATTTTTAACACCCAAACTCAAGTCTGTCTACCAGTGCTGGAAATCACACCGCCCAGCCGCAGTGTAGATATACCCTATCAGGCCTTGTTTAAGGTATAGCCCCTTAGGTGTTTCTTACAACTTATTTTAAGTGAAGGATATGTCCACTCCTAATATCAAGGAGGTTTCCAATCCAAGCAGTCACCAATACCTCTCAGCATAACAATATCAAAGAACATAGCTTAAGATTTTTTACAGTATTCAGTATAAATACACTATTTTTATTCTATTGTATCTCCATTGGATGTCAGAAATATTTCCATCTAGCTAATATATTTCTCTTCAACTTACCACAGCAGTCACTGTATATAGTTTCTTGACTTTATTCCGTAATTCTGATGACATTGCATTTCATTTAATACATGAATAAAATGTATGCCAATATATACTCTCCATTTTGAACCTTTTATATTCCATTAAGCCATTTATTAAATGTGACCCCTCACATTTATTTAGTGCTTTTCTTCCATCTTTAATAGCTGTATTACATTTTTATTCCACCAAGGAACAGGGATTTTATTACTTTTGTAAGCAGATGGTTTAAGAGTGTTTTTACTAGCTTTTCTTATAGCTGCATTCACCACATTAACATTAAAATGATCAATATCACCATCTGCATAAATCTTCCTCAGCTGTCTCACTACAAACCTTTTGATATAATCCCAGCTAACCTTAAGAAACTCTTTCAGAAGAAGAAACTCATTGTATCCATGCACCCCTCTTTGGAATTGTTTGGTTAATTGGAAGATGATTGAGCCCCACTGCGTACAAATATTAGATTTGCAATACACCAGGCCTGATCATCAGTTACTCTCTCCCTATATTTGGAGCAGGAATAGGGGATAAGAGGGGAAAGGGGAAAGGTGGTATTAAGCTACTGTTATGCTGCCTGTATTCTGGGGCTCTTCAGAGGCCTGCCCAGTCCCAGGTGTAAGTTAGATAGACTCAGAGTTGCCATAATACATGCTTGGCTTCCCATGGCACTCAATGGAACCTAAGAAGCAGAGAATTGTTGAAGTACACTGCACTCTTATCATGACCCCTCACGCTACTGTCCTGCCTCCAACAAGATCCCTACACCAGGAACAGTGCTGGGAGCAGCACTGGTATAAAGCCCTTATGCTAGAACTGCACTCACTGGAGGGGAGGAGGGGGCCATTTCCTCCACTTTATGCTGACAGAGCATCATAAAAAGGGCTTAGAGTAACTAAGAACGAAACATCCTCCTGAGATACTAGTGGAATGGAATGGGTGTTATATGATAAAACTGCATTATCAGTTTCCTCCCTGCTCCCACACCACAGAACAGACATATATATTGAATACTTCTGTCTCTTCTGCATTATTATTATTAATAATTCTATCATTTAAATTTAGTAATGTGCCAATACAATTGTTAGGATTCGATTTGTTCCTAATATACTGTGTAAAAACAACAACAACAACAACAACAACAACAACAAAAACCCCTCCTTATTGCCCTTAACTCTGCTACCCATAGATTTCTCCTTGTGTCCCTTTTCTTTCCTTATCAATTTTCTCCAAATTCCTAGCTTCTGATTTAAATTAATTACTATCAACTTCTCTTTTCTTCCATATTATTTAGTTTTAATTTACATAACTGCCTTCATTTCCCTGCTATGTCATATTTTTAACCAACACAGCCTTCTTCCTTGATTGTGGCTTTTTGGGCACCTATTAAAGTGTTCTTAAACCATTCACAACTACCATTAACGTTTGTCTGCTTAAATTCTTCCTCTCAGATGATATGGCTCAAAATTGTTTTCAGCTTTGTGAAACTGGTCCTTTTAAAGTACCGAGTATGTATATTACTGGTCTGGACTTGTTTTTCTGTTTGCACATTATAAATGTGATCAACTCGTGATTATTTGTTTCAAAGCTGCCATTAATTTTTACTTCTGTGATCAGTTCCTCTTTATCTGCCAAGAAAAGGTCTAATATAGATTTCCCCCATGTTGGATACAGCACTTTCTGAGTTAGGAAATTGTCGTGCATAATGTTTAGAAATCCCAAGTATGTTTTATCAGTGATAGCATGAGACTGCCACCATATTTCGCTCAAATTGAAGTCTCTCTTTATCACAGGTTTTTCTCCCCTAAATGTTATTGCAGGTTCCCTAGTGTTATTTGGTAGTTTGTAGTAGATTACAACTAATTTTTGTGCTTTACTTGTTAGGACACTAATCTATAAGCATTCAAGATAATTTTCATTTGAGTTATGAGTGATTCAGAAACAAGTCATGCCATTATTTTACATAGAGTGCCATACTTGATGTAATTAGACAGTTCTAAAATAAACTGGGTCTGAAAGGTATTTATTTGTGGACAGTCCAGATAGCCAATACTTTTGTTGTTATTTTAATACTGAGTTAGATCCAGCATCAAACGTACTAAGGAATAGCATCTTGATCACTCACCTCTTGTGACTATTCCTGATTCTGCTCAGTATCTCCATCTTTAGTGATGTTTCGCCATTCTATCCTACCTGGAAGTCAGTGTGATTACCTTTTTCATTGACACTTGATTCAAATAAAAAATTTTAAGGAGACTAGGTAGCAATTAAGTTATGAAACACTATACTGCATTTTTAGTGCCTTCCTTAATTTCATAAGACTACAGAAGTGCTATAAAAAAGACAAAACAATAGGTGGGAGGAAATGGGGACAAAAAGCTGTGAAGTTTTGTCCTGATTTGAAGACTGGTTTGCTGCTTCCACAGCAGATGCAGGGACAGGAAACAGAAGAAAAGCTATCTCATTAGTGGTAATTCTATGGAGAAGAGCAGAGCTTGTTTCTTAAACAAATTGAATGTTCTCTATACTTACACTATCAAAAACCATGAATAATGATAGAAAATTTTAAAATTAACCTATGAAAATCCTATGCTGTGTTATTACAATTGATATGTGGCTGAGCAAGGGAATGCACAAGTAGGAGCAAACAGGGGCATGAGCCCCCCAGTAATTGATGGGGCATAGAACTCCCCTGGCTCTGGGGCTGGAGAAGCTCTGTGACACTACCACACCAAGTACTTGTGGATACATTTACTCAGATGGCTCCAACATGCATGAATTTTCATTAAAATGGTGTGTACTGCTATTTATTTGTAGGCATATGATGTATGTGCATATGTTGATATGGTTTAATGCAGGGGTTCTCAAAATGCGGGTCAGGACCCCTCAGGGGGTTGCAAGGTTATTACATGTGGGGGAGGGGTTTGTGAGCTGTTCGCCTTCACCCCAAACCTCACTTTGCCTTCAGCATTTATAATGGTGTTAAATATATTAAAAAGTGTTTTTAATTTAAGGGGGGTTGCACTTAAAGGCTTGCTATGTGAAAGGGGTCACCAGTACAAAAGTTTGAGAACAGCTGGTTTAATGTGTATAATGTGCGTGTTTATCATGCCTTTTCAAAAAGATTCACATCTAAATTCTTGCATATGTCTATAACCCTTCTGCCCATTTGAGTTGGCAGCAACAAGGGCTGGATTCAGTATCTAGGGGTTCCATTTCAATAACACAATGCAAAACCAGGTCAAGCCTCCACCCAGTGATCTGGGTCAATTACATACCACCCCCTAGGTGCCTCTAGGAGGCAATACTTGCCCTCTCGCAAGCACAGAGTCTGAGTGTAGCAAAATATTTTTAATAAAGAAGGGAAGCAATGCTGCATTACGTTGAGGAAACACCACAAACAGGATTCATAACACAGACCATGAGCAAAAGACCCACCCCCAAGTAAGTTTGGCAGTGTCCTTTTGCCCTCAGGGTCTCAATCTCAGCAACTCAAACTATCACCCAAAGTCCAACACTCAAAAGTCTCTGTCTCTGGTCAGTTAAGCCCCTAAGTTCAAAAGTTTATCTGTAGATTTTTACCTTCCAGACTGGTGGAAATGAGTTGATGGCGAGTCTCTCCATCATAAAATGCCAAGTTCAGTCAGAATAATAACATTTTATTCTTCCTACCCCAATAACAGAGAAACTGGGTATCCCACAGCAGTCAAAGTGACCATTTGGGCTGCAGTGGGCTCAGGCGAGGCAGGGTGGGTGTGCCTATGGAAACAAGATCAGCCCCTGAAGTTCTTTTCCGCAATTTGCCACAATTCACCACCTGATGTCAGGGTAGAGCTCGTCCTGACTCTACTTACATGCCCTTGTGGCTGAACAAACTAATATTGTTTCCTTTTACTCTTGCCCCTTACATTTCTTGGCCTCAGTGTTATCTCTAAAATGATTTGGCTATTTCAATCAAACAATGAAGATTTTCTTATGCAAGCTTCCAGGAACTACTATATTAGTATGTTCTAATATTTGATTAGGAGGGATGGACTGGTACTGCTACCTATATATGGTCATCATGATTTCACTACAGATCCCTAACATATTTTTAGCAAAAACAATGAAATAAAGATCCAGAACAATGTAACCCACATACCTTCTGGGTGTGGTGTTGTGTTCCATCTAGTGGCACCGAGACCACTTAGAGAGAGTTAAATGTGTCTGCTCCACTGCCTGAACTAACAGGCAGCTGGCTTTCAGCTCATGCGGTAGAGGCTCATGCACTAAGCTCCAGAGATCTGCCTGCCGATGACCAGGGTCTGACGGCATTACAACAGCAATGGGACACAGTATGTGGTTTAAGAACAAGATGGTGATTTAAAGTTTCCCAACTTCATGTTTACTATTTGGCTGTGTCATAAAGTAGCCCTACCTAGAGTATCCTACAGTGACAGGCTGTGTCAGAACAAGTATGACTACCTCAATTTCCCTTCTTTGAAGTTCCCAGTAACTCCATGCAAGCTTTTTTTGATACCATAATATCATCCTTTGGGATAGTTTATTACAAAACATAGTTCAACATAACAATTTTTTCCTCAGACCCTGTGTAAATAGTACTTAAAATTCCACATCTTTCAGTCCATCAATGTAGTACGGATCATGTTCCAGTGTCTTCTGCCTCTCCTTGGGCTCTTCTTCAGTCATCCCTGCCCTTTCAGCTATAGTGCAACCCTATTCTTCCCAGGAAGAACCACACCCCGCAGACTCTCGACTGGGAATTTTTCCTCACCAAGGGACTGTCCCTAACTCCTTCTGGCTCTGGGCCCTCTCTGGCCTTCTGGCTCAAACACTCCAGTATGAAGACATCAGCAGGTAAGCTCTGCTGCTCCCTTGCCTTCAGCTTTCTCTGGCCCTTGGTCCCAGCTCTCCAGCTTAGAGACAACAGGCACCTCTGGCTTCCAGCCCTGCTTTGCTGGCTTCTGGCAGTCAACCAACAAATCCTTCTGCTACTCTTCTGCCTTCAGCCTTCCTCTAGGAATCATCTACAGTTTCTTCCAGGTTTCCTGGAAACTCTAGATTAGGGGTCAGCAAACCACGGCCAGTGGAAGCTGCGATCAGCCAAAACCTGCCAATGCGGCAGGTAAAGAAATGGGCCTGGCCCGCCAGGGCGCTTACCCTGTGAGCCGCATGCCAGAGGTTGCTGACCCCTGCTTTAGATGGTTGGTCGGTCGGTCAGTTAGTCAGTCAATCTCTCTCTCTCTTTCCCCCTTCCCCCTCCCCCCAAGGTGCTCACACCTGCTTCATTTCCCATCTGATGTTCCCTGTGAGTCCCAAGGCACTCCTTCCATCTATATGGCTCAGGTGCACATTCTTAAGCCCAATTGAGGTCAGCTAACAAACAAGTTACAGGTGCACTGGCCTCTTCTCTCTTAATAGGCCAGTATTACCCTGTGACAGATTGCAGTGTTGAAATGAACAAGAAGTTTTTTTCCAATGGCCAGCAATGAAGAAAGAGATGCTAAGGACACCTAATCTTTCCATAGATACAAACAAATGCCATTAAATGGCACTTAGCTAATATCTTCTCTTTCTTTCACTACTGTGTGTCTGGTCCAGAATTAGACGATGGTTAAAATTTTGAATAGTCTTTCTTCGTAAACATCCTTGAATTGCTATGTACTACAAAGTTCAGGTTATGCAAGATCACTCATAACCAAAATTGTAACTAAAGGAATAATTCGTCTGAATAATTAAGGCCCTACAGCTGTCCAACAAGTCAATAACAATCAGTCTGTTTTTCATTATTTACAGTTAAGACGTGTTACTTTATTGCCATCCAATTTTAGCTTAATTATAACTAGTATAACTACCTCAGGGTTATGCATTTATAGGTGCCTAATAGCACTATATTACAAAAAAGGGCCTAAAGAATTCTCTAAAGTTCAAAGCAAATCTTAGCATCACACTACAGAGAAATTTGGCAGAATAGTTGTTTGGAGGTTTAATAAAAAATGATTTGCACTTTGATTCTGTTAAAATAATTTACAATTTTATATTGAATTATACTGCCTTATCAAGACCCATACAACAAACTCCACACAGTATGCTTCCTGTTACAGGTCAGATTGTCCTCCAGTAATTCTGATTCTTACATGGCCCCATTACCACAGTACCCGAATGTCACCAAATCCTTAAATGTCTCCAAATCCCCTCTGTGAGGTAGGGAAGTGTTATTATCCCCATTTTACAGCTGGCGAAATAAGGCACAAAGAGACTTAATGACTTGCCAGAGGTCACACAGCAAGTCTATCATAGACAACAGAACTAAACCCAGGTCTCTAGAGTCACAGACTAATACCCTACCCACTAGATTCTCCTTCCTCAATGATATACAACAGCTGAGCAGAATGCAATCAGCCTTCCATATCTTATGCAGAAATTAAGTACAAGTGAAATCCTTCCCAGCACTCCTCCAAATTTAGAGAGAGTATTTGGACATGTAGACTCTTTCCATCATTTTATCAAGCATAAGTTATATGATGTTGTCAAATCGCTATCTTTGAAAAATATACGGCATGATTAGCATTCATGGGATTGCTGGCTTCAGTGTATGTAACTCTGTCTCCTTGCTCTATATTTGCTTTACTACACAATGTTAATTTGCATGTGCATGCACCTCTGTCTGATACATTAGTATAAGCTTATAATGTGCAGGCTAACCTGTTTGCTGTGAGGTAGATAATATCATTGTACACAAAACAAAGCTGTAAAGATGTCATTAAAATACTGCTCCTTTCTTCTGAGAAACTGTATTAATGCTCTGTGTTTGGTGTAAAGATGAGGAATATTGCATCACATCAATAAATATGGACTTGTTTTTTTCAGAAGGCATCACTTTAAAGTACCAGAACTATATATCTTCAATGTTTAACATTTTACTTTTGTTGATTAATAATTCACCTTTTCAGTCTGCTGACACCACACCATAGTAACTCTAGTTACTATGTAACCGCACTAGCACTAGTTACTATGTACATAGTAACCGCATTACTATGGCACACAGCACCATAGTAACTCCAGCTCAGGAACCAATCCATGCAACAAACCTCGATGCCAACTCTGCCCACATATCTACATCAGTGACACCATCACAGGACCTAACCAGATCAGCCACACCATCACCGGTTCATTCACCTGCACATCCACCAATGTAATATACGCCATCATAT
>NC_133770.1:147615212-147633693 GCF_003597395.2 Chelonoidis abingdonii
GGCTTGCCAGCTACAAAAGCAGTTTCTCCTCCCTTGGTTTTCACACCTCAACTGCTAGAAGAGGGCCTCATCCTCCCTGATTGAACTAACCTCGTTATCTCTAGCTTGCTTGCATATATATATCTGCCCCTGGAAATTTCCACTACATGCATCTGATGAAGTGGGTATTCACCCATGAAAGCTTATGGTCCAAAACATCTGTTAGTCTATAAGGTGCCATAGGTTTCTTTGCTGCTTTTACAGATCCAGACTAACATGGCTACCCCTCTGATACTAGTCTGCTGACAGTTTCCTCAAAACAAATAAACCATAAAAGCTTCTGAAACCAATGAATTGAGGACCCTTATTTATTTTATTTTTTAAATTATTTTTAATGGTTGGAAATTAGAGAGCAAACGATGCTTAGGACACCTGTATTGACACAATCAGAGAAAAAGCAAATGCAGCTATTCAGAATTTCTCTATACATGAAAAGAAAATAAGAGAATTACAGAATTCCAGATGAAAGGCTATGTCCAGAAAGTTAGTGGGATGCATTTGTCTATGGCATTTGAATTTTCTGCCTGGATTAACACAGCCAGTGGGGTCCTGCTGGCATTTCAGCTGAACATATTTTGTTTAAAAATTAAATACCACATAAAATGTTATAGAAATGTTTCCTATGTATGGTAAAAATGTCTTGAAAAGCATGAAACCATTTTCAGGTTTGTAAAAGTTTCTGTTTGGCATTTTTCCTGTTTATTTAAAAAATGCATTTTAAGTCAATTTAATGCTCATAGAAAATATTTCAAATTAGCAAATCTGTAAAATGAATTTTTCTGTTTATTGATGGACAAGATTTACCGTGGCCAGTGGTAGTACAAACATCCCAAGATGATCCACCAGATGACCTCAAGCATACAGCAGATATAGCAGTGCAAGCTTCCTATGCTGTCCCACTAAGCCTCCTCCTATCTTTAGGGATAAGATCTGAGGTGGAGAAGATACTTCAGCCCAATTGCTTCCCTACAATTTTTTCACTTGCCATGCACATACTGAACCACTCTCACTTTAAATTGGCATTGTGCCACTCAAGTTCATCCTGGTGACCCGTCGATCACGACTTAGGGACCACCGGGCCAAATTTCAATCACAACATCACTCAATTTGGGGACCACTTCAAACAGGGGGCCCAGGGCAAACTGCCCATTTTGCTCCCACCCACTCAGGTGGCCTTGCCCCTGTGAATGGCATGCCCCATGCATAATGTGTTTTTTTTTATGGGAGCCACCTATTTCAGGCCATGGCTACACTCACAGTTTTGCAGCGCTGGTAGTTACAGCTGTGGTCGTACAGCTGTGTACGGCCAGCGCTGCAGTGTGTCCACACTGACAGCGACCAGCGCTGCAGTGTGGCCACACTTGCACCAGTTGCAGCGCTGTTGTGAGTGGTGCATTGTGGGCAGCTATCCCACGGAGCACCTAGTCTTTTTGTCGCTGTGGGTTGTGGGAAGGGGACGGAAGGGTGCGGGTCATTCCGCTTCCTGTTCCAACACCCGTGGTGCATCGCTTCCCTTTTCAGCCGTTTGGTGCATTGTGAGTCTGGCGCGGGTGATTTCAGAGAGAAATGGAGCCCGAGCTGCTGAGGACATTGCTGATGAATGTTGCCAGCACATCACGTCTGGCAGTGGAGCTATTTCCTTATGCTCCAAAGTGACAGTGAGAGCGATGATGAAATAGATTCTCCTGACGCGCCTGACACTAATTGCTGTGTGGCGCAAGGGTAACGGATAAGTGCTCAGCACCGTGGAATGCCGCCTTTGGGCTCGGGAACAAGCACTGAGGGTGGGTGGGATCACATCGTCCTCATGCAATCTGGGATGACGAGCAGCGTGGCTGCAGAACTTTAGGATGAGAAAAGCCACTTTCATGGGACTGTGTGCTGAGCTTGCCCCAACCCTGCAGCGCAAGGACACGAGACTGAGAGCTGCCCTGTCACTGGAGAAGCGCGTGGCTATAGCAGTCTGGAAGCTGGCAACTCCAGACAGCTACCGATCGGTCGCAAACCAGTTTGGAGTGGGAAAGTCGACGTTGGAATAGTGGTGATGCAAGTTTGCACGGCCATTAATCGCATCCTGCTAAGAAGAAGCGTGACTCTGGGGAATGTGCAGGAATTGTGGATGGCTTTGCACAAATGGGTTTCCCTAACTGTGGAGGGGCAATAGATGGGACGCATATTCCTATTCTGGCACCACCCACCTGGCAACGGAGTACATTAATCGGAAGGGGTATTTCTCTATGGTTCTCCAGCGCGCTTGTGGATCACCGTGGGCGTTTCACTGACATTTACACAGGATGGCCTGGAAAGGTGCATGATGCACGCATCTTTCGGAACAGTGGCATGTTCAGGAAGCTGCAAGCAGGGACTTTTTTCCCAGACAGGAAATCACAGTGGAGGACGTCAAATGCCCATTGTGATCCTTGGAGACCTCTGCTGCTTACCCGTTAATGCCTTGGCTTTGAAACCGTATACAGGGAAGCTTGACAGGAGCAAGGACCGGTTCAACTACAGGCTGAGCCGGTGCAGAATGACTGTGGAGTGTGCTTTTGGCGTTTAAAGGGGGAGATGGAGAAGTCTCTATGGGAAGCTAGACGTGGGGGAAAGCAGCATCCCAGCGATTATACCCGCGTGCTGTATCCTCCATATATTTGTGAAGGAAGGGTGAAACCTTCAGTGACGAATGGACCTCCGAGGTTCAACGCCTGGAGGCTGAATTTGCACAGCCAGAGAGCAGGGCTACTAGAGAGGCCCAGCACAGTGCTTCAAGGATTAGGGATGCCTTAAGGAGCACTTTGAGGCTGAAAGCCAACAGTAATGTTGGGTGCCTTCACCAGTTTAGTGCAGTGCCACAGCAGTTACCTGCAGTGGTTGCAATTATTTGCAGTGCCTATTTTTCACTTGTGGTACAGTATGTTTAACTTTCTGTAATAATAAAACTGTTGTAAAAGACAATAAATCCTTTATTAAAAATACAGTACATAAAACAGGAAGGGGGGTACGGTGATGAGCAGTACAGTCACAGGTTTGAATATGTTCTTCTTGAGGGCTCTGCACTGCCTGCTGCACTTGAGGATTAATATGCTGCATGGTGATGGGGTTGAGTGCATAGGGTAAGGGTCGTAGTTATCAGGGCTGTGAGGTGAACGTATTGGTGTTGGGGCAGGTGTGGTGGTGTAAAGAACCAGGATGCTGGAGAAGGGTTTTTGAGGAAACAGTGGGGCACAATGGGTTGAGTTTTGGGATGGGGTGAGGCAGCCACGGTAGTGCTCTGCCTGCATGTCTACCATTGACTGCATGAGGTCTGTGTGGCGTTCCAAGTGAGGCTTAGCAGCCGATCTGTGGTTCTCTGGTGGCAGCTTCCTCCTTTTTAAGGCTCTGTTTCTCCCTCCACTGTTGTAACTTTTTATTTTCTGTGGAATACAGATTCATGACTGCTTTTCAGCATGTGTCTTCCTTGGATTTCCTTGGTTTTTTTCTTAAGTTTCGCAGTCTTTCAGAAGTCTGTGCTGCTGGAGCAGTACTCAAGGTCACTTTTAAAAAAACACAGAGAGATAAAAATGTTAATACAGAGGCAGCATTGTTTTAAGCAGTATTTGTAGCATCATTTACACACACTGTGACCATAGCAGAGACTGGACGCGGCTGCAGATAGAATACACATGGTGAGTTTCAACACACGCGGCTCACAGGGGGGGGGGGGGGCTGCACTGTTTCTTCACTCTGGAAGCCATGGGGTTTCTGTGACTTGTGGAAAGCTAAGATCAGGTTCAGGGAAATAACACAGAGCCATCTTGCACACGCAGCACACCTGGAAGGGAGGGTTGGGAATGATTGACTCACTCTGGAAGCCATGGGGTTTCTGTGACTTGTGGAAAGCTACAGGTTCAGGGAAATAACACAGAGCCATCTTGCACAAGCAGCACACCTGGGAGGGAGGGTGGGAATGACTTGACTCTGGAAGCCATGGGGTTTCTGTACTTGGGGAAAGCTAAGATCAGGTTCAGGGAAATAACACAGAGCCATCTTTGCACACGCAGCACACCTGGGAAGGGAGGGTTTTGATTGACTCTGGAAGCCATGGGGTTTCTGTGATTGGGGAAAGCTAAGATCAGCTACAGGGAAAAGCACTTAACAGTATCCCTGCATTTTCCACAGAATTTTAACCTCCCAGATATCTCGCTGCTCCGGGTCACCTGGGAGGAGCGGGAGGCTCTCTCCAGCATGTGGATTCCGCCCTGGTCCCTACGCAGCTTCCCTGTGTGTAGCAATGATTCCCCACCCCTCACGGCGCAGTGGCGCGGACGCGTTAGCCTGCTGGGACAAGGACCACAGTGGCTCTCCCTATAAACTTGCTGAAGCGCATTGCACACTCTGGCTGAAACTTTTGAAGAGATTACAGAGGCAGATTACCGCGACATGATAGACCAAATCAATGGGCTATTTCCACATCTAGGCATAGCCCCCCTGCTCCCAAAACATTTTCATCCTTGTAATAAAAGCTTCTTACCGGGAACAGGCTCCTGTGCTGCTTCCTCAATACCAAGTCCCAGCTGCTGCGACTGGACTGCTTCTTCCTGGGTTGAAAATAGCTCCTGGCTGCAGTCTCCGAGCACCTCAGCCTCCCTCTGGGGATCCTCTCCACCTCGCCCTCCACCCTACCCCTCTCGTCTCCAGGCTCTGAACTGTCCGACGTGATCCTAGGATTGGCAGTGGGGTTACATCCAAGTATCGCATCCAGCTCTTGTAAAAAATGGCAGGTAGTGGGGGCAGCACCTGAGCGGCGGTTTCCCTCACGTGCTTTGCAGTAGGCACTCCGTAGCTCCTTTACCTTAACCCTACACTGAACGGCGTCTCGGTCATAACCCCTGGATTGCATTGACTTTGATATCTGGCCGTAGATATCATAATTTCTGCGGCTGGAGCGCAGCTGTGACTGCACTGTCTCCTCTCCCCCAAACACTGATGAGATCCAGCAGCTCGGCAGTGCTCCATGCTGGGGCTCGTTTGGGGCGTGGAGGCATTGTTGCTGATTGATTGATTGATTGCACTCCACGCCTGGCTGAGCAAACAGGAAGTGGATTTTTTAAAATTCCCGGGGCATTTAAAGGGCGGGTCACCTGAGCCCAGGGCAGTGGAGTGCTAAGCGATGACCAGAGAGGCTGAAAAGGAATGCTGGGATAAGTCCTAATACCCTGGAGGCCAATAAAAGCGCTGGTGAGTGTTCACACCTGATGAGCAGCGCTGCATCAGCAGCGCTGCTCACGCTACACCCGTAGCGGACCCAGGTGTACAGCCATCGCTGCAGCCAGGGAGTTGCAGCGCTGGGTGAGCTTTGTAAGTGTGGACACCTGCTAAGTTGCAGCGCTGTAACCCCCTCACCAGTGCTGCAACTTGCAAGTGTAGCCAAGGCCTCAGACTTGCAGCCCAATTCTCTTCGCAATGAAGCCAAATGCAAAGCTCACACTGATGCAGCAAAAACTGATTCTTCGTGATCATTTAGTCTTTGGCAAATGACTGTCTATTTCTCTGACTGTCAAAAAGTTGACAGATTTGATGGTTTGTTAAATGGACATCTGTTCACTTTGACAACAAGACAACAAGTCATTTCACATAGGCCACAAATGTCAGAGGGGAATAAACCTTCAGTCACAACTAAGCCATCTGATCTAATTTAAAACAAACAAACAAACAAACAAACAAACAAAACTATTGAATTATTTCTTCTTAGCCATTAAGCTGGTAATATTTCTTTGAAATATAATGAAAGATTTAATTAAAAAAATTGCCATTGTCCAGGTCCTTGTTCCAACTCTGACTGACATTTTATGTTGTTTTAAAGAAAGAGCGGGAAAAAACATTGAGTAATCTCAAATTGTCTTTGAAGTTGTTTTCATCAACATTTTATTCTTTTACATTTCTAAACATCTGCCTCTGCTGTGAACTCAGGGAACACAGTTTGAATTTCTTTTGATCATTTATGATTTGGAAAAACATCATCATGAGCAGCATTATAATCATCAAAGTGGCAACTCTTTAATTTCTATGTCAGTTCAATTACTCAGGGATATATTATTGTTAGCAGTATGTGTGCACGTTAAAGGAAGACTATTACCATGAGTGAGTGAGTGAATGAGTGACAGGTAAAATTCTTTCATGAATTTAAAGCTATTTAAAAGATTTATTTAAAAGAGAGAGAGAGTAGGTCTCATTCTCTCACCTCATTTTCTCAGTAAAATAGGAGATTTGCTATTAACTTCAATATGAGAGAATCTGGCCACAAACTGCTCAAGTCTCAACATCAAAGGGGTTATTAAGTTTGAAATTTCAAGGTTCAGTAGTAAAGTCCTGATTCAGGAAGGTGCTTAGTTAAGTGTAACTTTAAACATGTCGTAAATCCCCTTGGACTACTGAGGGCTCAAGATGGTATTTTATATGAATTTATCAATGCTTAATAATAATAAAATAGAGAGAGATTAATTATGAGAGGTTAAAATGTGTTGATTATACTGTCACATACTTCTAACCATGTTGTTTCTTCCTGTAGGGAAACCCATAGAAGGTCTAAAGCTATTTGAAAAACTCTGAACAATTGTGGAGTTTCTGAGGCATCAGATGTTCAGAAGATTGGGGTTTCTCTCCAGGTGGAATGAACTGGTGATTTCACCTTCCTGTCTCATAGATGACTGTGAGGGAATCCACAACTATTCAGATGTTAGGATGTTCTTGAAGACTGTCAGGCACTCCATCCTAGGATTTACCCGCCCCAATCTGGCAACGAAGCACAGTTGATCCCAGAGGAGCAGTGCTGCCAGTGCGTCATTACCTGAAAATGTCCATAAGCAGTTTGTCCATGTAAAAGGAAATTCAGATGAACTAATACAGACAGAATGCTCATAGGTAACCTCCCGTGGTTTCACCATTGGTGATACCACTAGGACCAGCTCTTAACTGGCCACAGTGCCTTAGCCAGCAAACTATTTAAAAATCTATGCTTGACAGGGAAAATAAAGATAGACAATTAGAAAGACTAAAAGGTCAGATAAGTCAATATTTGGAAATTTTGAACACTTTGAATACAAATGAGCTAATCTAAATTATGTGGATCCTACAGTATTTGAGGTAATTAGCAAATACATTTACTAGGGACAGTTTTTGTTTGTTTTTTTAAGTTATAGACAACATATGAAAGTATAAAAGAATGGAATAAAGAAAGTGTGCAACTGATTGCCAAAAAAAGGAATGTCTAAATTACTATTCTATAAGATGACAGCAGATCCCTAACAAAATTATGAAATAACTAGTGGGGCAGATAAGGGGAATCATCAAATTACTAGAGGATAATGGAACCACGAGCAGTCAGCAGAACAGGCGTACAAAAAACAGATCTTCCTTGATGAATGTTTTGAAAATCAGGATCCCGACACCCAAAAGGAAGAGCAGAAGGTTAAGACCCCAAAAATGAGCAGCTGAATCAACTGATTGCATGCTGTATTGTTTTACTATGGAATTATCTCAAGTAAGATCTTTTATGAAAATTTGTGATGTTCTGAACCTGATGGTCATTAATACACACACACACACACACACACACGCACAGAGAATGGTTATGAATTTATGTATTTGTGTATATAGAGAACTATGCTCATAAACTTTGGCTCCATCACACAGAAAGGCAGTAAGCAATAATACAGGGAAAGACTCCTCTGAACAAGGTGTTTACACAAAACCAGATTCAAGTAGCAATCCATTGTACAGCACAGGAAAAGACAATGGTAGACCATTAAAGTTAATTGGAAGACATTGAGACATCCTGGCTATCCGCTCAAAAGGGAATTTCCCCCACTCTGAATAACTATGAATCACCATGGCCGGAGAGAAGAAAAAGGTATGTGTAGGGGGAGCCTTTTAAAAAGAATGCTTGAAACTGAAGATTTAATCTAGAAACTGAGAGACAGACTCTAGGAAGGAAGTTGTCCATGAAAGGCTAGATTTCCCCTATAGCTAGGGGGTTTACTGGAAACTGTTCAAAGGTAATAGGTAACTTGTATTAGGAAAGGGGTTTTTATCTAATATGGAATTGTAAAGCCTAAGGTTGTGTTTTCATGTTTATTTTCTATGTAACTTGTATATGTTTCTGTCCCCTTACTCCACTTTTGAACTTTTGATATTTTTCTATTAAATATACTTTTTGTTTATTTTGTCCCAGATATGTTGTTGGTGTCTGTGTGGAGTGTGTGCCAAAGTGAACTGATAAATGAGGGGTGGGAGGGACTAGTTTGACATCTTTAGGGTGATGAACAGAGAGGAACAGACTGAATATCTGGTAGTACAGGACTCAGGGAAGACAGATTTGGTGAGACTTGGGACTGGAAGGGCTGTTGGTGTCATCCTGCAAAAAGTAACTAGGCTAGAAGAAGCCAGGGTGAGATCTTGTGCTTGTGGGTTGGCTACTGGTGTCAGGGATCTGAGCCATAGCAGCACAGAATTAAGGCACCCCAAAGTTACAGGATAAGCCATGACGAAACCCCTTATTGGTCTGGGTGAGGGATTAGCAACCTCTGGCATGTGGCCCAACAGGGTAAGCACCCTGACGGGCTGGGCCAGTGTGTTTACCTGCCGCATCTGCAGGTTCAGCCGATCGCGGCTCCCACTGGCCACGGTTCACCGCTTCAGGCCAATAGGGGCAGCGGGAAGCAGCATGGGCCGAGGGATGTACTGGCTGCTTCTTCCCACCACACCCATTGGCCTGGAGCGATGAATCGCAGCTAGTGGGAGCTGTGATCAAAAGAACTTGTGGACACAGCAGGTAAACAAACTGGCCCAGCCTGCCAGGGTGCTTATCCTGGTGGGCCACATGCCAAAGGTTGCCAATCCCTGGTCTGGGTGATCCACAAAATGTCACAGCGGTATAGTCATTGCAGGAGTTGCACCCCAATATCAGCAAACTGATGTTCACACTGCACACACTTGCTAAACAGACACTACAGATTCCAAGTGAAGGAGCAAAGTACAAGCTTACAGTTTATTATTTTCTTTTGTTTATTTCAGGTTATGACAAGGAAAAGAGAAAATGAACCCTTGGACACAACAGATAAAAAGCATCGTTGAAGCTTATGTTTGACATATGTTTACCACGCAAGGGGAAATCAGTAGAGGAGCTGAGAACCCTGCTCAGTGAGTATTTTAAACAGCCAGAGAAGAGGGCAGGGGGAAATGACCCAGGATTGGGAATCCAGCCTTAATCCCTTGATGAGACAGCTGCTCAGGTAAAGCTGGCCAAATTGCAGCTCTGTAGGTCAAGGAGACACATGAACTCCAAGTGCAGATGGTACAGCTGAACATCTGAGACAAGGCAAACACTAGGACGTAGAGGAGTGGGTCCACCAGCAACAAATGGCAGCAATTGAAGCAGAAGAAGGAGCACATAAGCAGTAAATGGAGACACAGGAAATATAGCTCAAGTAGCGGGGCAGCAGAAAGGTATTCCCCACCCAGAACTCATCCAGATGGGACAGACTGTGCCAACTTTTAAAGACTCTGTCTGTATCATAGAATACACTCCTCTACAGCCAAAATGCTTCTGAAATAAATGTAGTCAAACTTTACTAATTCTGGGTCACTGAGAATGAAAATGATGCTTAAAATTGTTGATTGGCTCTAGTCTAGCTGTTGGGCTCCAGACTACAGCAGTGGAACCTCCTGACAGGTGATGTTAGGATTTCCATTTTCCGTGACCGTCAAAAGGATCTTGTCCCATTCTTATTCATGGAAGGTGATCTTGTAGCCTGCAACAACATCGATGGTGTGATGGCAACCCTCAACATCATTCACGATCCAGATGAGTGGAGACTGTTCATTGATTCATCGAAGACAAGTCTTAAAGCTGTTTTGCTGCATAATGGCAATGTTTTGCCATCAATTCCAGTTGGTCATGCAGTCCATATGAAGGAAACCTATGACAACATGAAACAACTTTTGAGGTGCATAAACTATGACCAACATCAGTGGCAGCTTTGTGGCGATTTGAAGGTTGTTGCTCTCTTGCTTGGTCTGCAGACTGGATACACAAAGTACTGCTGTTTTCTCTGCGAATGGGATAGTCGTGCAAGAGATTCCCACTACATCAAGAAAGATTGGCCACTCCGACAGTCATTGGAGCCTGGGAGGAAGAGTGTTCAGCATCCACCACTTGTTGAATCAAGGAAGATTTTGTTACCACCCTTACACATCAAGCTGGGTCTGATGAAGAACTTTGTCAAGGCCATTGACAAAACACAAGCAGCTTTCAAGTACCTCCGTGGAAAATTTCCAAGGTTAAGTGAAGCTAAGATAAAGGAAGGTGTCTTTGTTGGTCCTCAGATTCGTGAACTTCTTCGAGATGATGCATTTGACCATGCACTGTGTGGCAAGGAAAAGACGGCATGGAAAGCCTTCCAGTTAGTGGCAATAAATTTTCTCGGAAACAACAAGGCAGACAACTACAGGTTGTTGGTGGAAAACCTCCTCAAGGCATACAAAAGCCTTGGTTGCAACATGTCACTAAAGATACATTTTTTGCACTCTCATCTAGATTTTTTTCCACCGAACTGCGGAGCAGTGAGCGACAAGCACGGCGAGCGATTTCACCAGGACATTGCAACAATGGAGAAACGCTATCAGGGCAAATGGAGCCCATCAATGCTTGCAGACTATTGCTGGACAGTGACAAGAGATGCTCCATTTAATGAATACAAGAGACAAGCCAAGAAGCGCCGAGTAGACACTGAATAGGACTAAACTATGTACATAATAGTTTTTTGCCTTTTGTTTCATAATAAATTTTATTTATATAACCCTTTTGCTGATTTTTAAAGTGTTACAAAAACAGGACAGGTGAAATATTATTATGTAAAGCAACCATAAACACATGAAAAGAACTAGGTTTACAATTTATGATTAAAACTCTACTATCTACACAATATACATAGACATAAAATGTAAAAACTTAAATATCTTAGAAACAGTAGCCAAACAGTTGTTTTAATTGTCATTTTTGAATTCAGCACATCAAAATACATAATAAATACCACATTCTATCTCTGAAGTAGACAACTTCTCAAAAATTGTAGACCAGTGATATTTAACTCTTTTTTTTTTTTAAAGAATATTCCACGCCAATTGCATCCAAAAGGATAAATGAATTTCTGTATTGAACTGCAAAATTTAGTGTAAAGCAAATCTTTACTGGCTGTATTGATAAGTTTTCAAATTGCGTCAGAATCTAGCGTCTAAGGTTTAGCCTGAAAGCATGCAACTGACTTTGCTGACAGAAAGGAGGGAGGCTTCCCTCTTTCCCGCCCTGCAGATTTGTAAGACACAGAAAGCAACTAAAAGAATGTTGCTGGAAACAAGAACATCTGATCAAAGTGTGGACACTCTTAACCCAGAAAGAACAAATCATAATCCTCTAGGAAAAGGAGGTGGGGAAGGACCCAGCGCTGGGAGTGGGGAACATAGGGTAGCCCCAAGAGGGGAGATGGATTATTTTTATTTTATTTATTTATTTATTTATGCATATGTACAGTCCTGGAGTTGGGAGATAGCCCCACAAAAGGCTAATCAATATGGCAGATCCCCCTGGAGCCTTATCTCACCAGAGACAAAATGTGATATTAATGTTAAACATTGTGATAAGAATTTTGATTCTTGCAGTAAACAAAGGACTAGGAGGCAAGACATACTATACCTTAAAATAGTGCCCTATAACCCCCATATTCTTCATTCATATATACTTGTGATATTTCATACAAAACATGCCATGTAACATATCATAGGAAAGGTCATGATCTGCTGAAACCCATTATTCTGTCAAAATATGTATATCATTAGTGTGTATGAAGTTATGAGATTTTGCTGTATGGTGGTTATTGATATATGTGATGAATTTGGGAGTTACCCAATGCTAGTTCTCCAGTGACGGCAACAACGGAAATGACAAACATCTAGGTGGGCACTGAATAATCATCACCAACCGCTGACCAGCAGGGAAGTAGTAAACAGTAGATTTACAATTCAATGACAGTTGCACAGGACCGCTCCAGGGAGATTGCTCAACCCTGTGAATCAGCAAGGCCAACCAGCCATGCCTGGGCTAGTTTCTTTCCAGGGACATGGAACAAGAGAATAAAATAAGGGACAGTGAACGGCATCATGAGGGCAACTTTCTCCTCCACTACCTATGCTGAAGGCAACAAGAATACTGGGAAGACAAAGACCTGAACTGAGAAGCCCAGGCTTAAAGGGAAAGCCTATGTATTAAAGACTGTAATCTACCTGTGACATCCAGTGGGGGTAAGAAAAACTGTTTGTTCCAAATACTGCTTAGTCTAATAAGGTTTAGTATTTAGACTGCGTGGTTATTTTTCTTTGGTAACTACATACCTACCTTTTATGCCTATTACTTATAGTCACTTAAAATCTATCTTTTCTTGTTGTCAATAACCTTATGTTTATGTTTTATCCTTACCAGTGAGTTTGTCTAAAGTGCTTGGGAAATTTGCTCAGGTTTCAAAGGTTGGTGCATATCCATATTCCTTTGAGGAAGTAGTGAACTAATTAATAAACTTTCATTGTACAAAAAAATCATGGAACATTAGGGTTGGAAGGGACCTCAACAGGTCATCTAGTCCAACCCCCTGCTCAAAGGAGGACCAATCCCCAGATTTTTACCCCAGTTCCTTGGCCCCCTCAAAGATTGAACTCACAACCCTGGGTTTAACAGACCCAATGCTCAAACCACTGAGCTATCCCTCCCCAAAATAGTAATTGGGGATATACCTATCGCCTAGAACTGGAAGGGACCTTGAAAGGTCATTGAGTCCAGCCCCCTGCCCTCATTAGTAGGACCAAGTACTTAATTTTGCCCCAGAACCATAAGTGGCCCCCTCAAGGATTGAACTATAACCCTTAGTTTAGCAGGTTAATGCGCAAACCACTGAGCTATCCCTCCCTTTAAATAATAATAATAAAAAAAAAACCAGGGGAAAGTGCGAACACAGTCCCCCACTACCACAGATTATGCAGTTGAGTTTCCCACATTTGGGGAAATCACAGAGGTCAACACACCCACAGTGTAAAATGGTCTAGAGCAGTGAAAAACGGTATATTCCTGGGGTGCAAGGGTAGGGGCTTGGGAGATTTGCTGGTGTGATTTAAGAGTGGCTCAGGGAGCATTTGTGCAATTTAGCTGGGTGTGTCTAAGCATCCTGGTGGCTGAGTGAAAACAGCATCTGGAGGGGTTTGCTGCTTGTCACTGGCAACACATTGTAAGAGACAGTCCAGGATGGAGAGTTAAGGGGGCACAGCAGTACCACAGTTCCAAGCTGTACCCTGGGGATCCCATCACACTGCATACCTGGTGCCTCTCAGAATTTGGTCCCTAAGATCTGATCCACAACCCACTGAAGTTAGTGGACTTTGTATCAGACTCTAAATAAAGAAATGCTAATAAGCTATAGAGCAGGTCCTGCAGTTCTTAAATATCCCAAACTCTCACTGAAGTCAATGAGAGCTGTGATTGTGAAGGATATGTAGTTTCAGTCTTTGTAAGACTTAAAAAACTTCTTGAAATCTTTTTGTGGTAAATCTGAATGGAGTCTTTGACAATGTCTCAAACACTGTAGACCATCAAATGAAATGTGTATTTTTCCATTTTTTTTGTAGTGGGAGGATCTCTTCTTGTTTATTGTATTTGTGTGTTTATGTTTTTTTAAATATATTTAGAGAAATACATAGGTAATTTTCCTTCCATTTATTTTCTTGACACTTTACCAACCACAGAACACAACTGAGCATAGGATTTTATGGGAATAACTCTACTAAGCAGCACTGTGTGAAGTTAGTGACTATACTACCATATGGTATATATTTGTCTTCACTTTTATGTCTTCTTTAAGGTCATTGTCATACACAGTTCTGAAACTAAAGTTTTGTCTTTTATTTCTTGTTTTTGAAGACCAGCTATTTTTTTCCTCTTGCACCAGAGGATAATTTTATGATACTGATTTTTTTTTTTTTGGCCTTTAGCTTCTGTCTACTAGCTCTCTCTTTCTTCCATTCTGTCCAGATCCCTTCTCATCTCAGTTCCCCTGCACCGGTACTCATTTTATCTTCAGATAATTCAGAGGATAGGAAATGATATGAAACTGAGGCATGGCATGGGCTGAGGAGGCTTACCTGGAGGAAGGCACACCCACTGGTAGTCGGGGGTACCCATCCGCTGGGTGCCGATGCTGTCTCCTGCCCAATCTGGGCTGGGACCCTCACACTCCCCAGCCTCCGCATTCAAATAATGAGATCTCTAGGGTGGGGAAGCTGAATGTGCAACACCCTCCTGCACTGCCCCAGGCCTGGCAGGGGCCCAAGAGCCCAGGGAGGAGGCGGGGTCCACATGATCTGTGCGTGGGTGCCACAGGGGAGTCCATCTGTCTGTTTGGCAGCCAGAAACCCCTGATCCAGGCCTGCCAAGTCCCTCCCACAGCTATGCCAAATGGTATGAACCACTGGGGGAAGGTGGGGACAGATACACCTCCCTGCCTCCTGCTCTCTGGCTGCCTCTGCCTGCTCTGCTCAAGGCAGACATCTGCTGTCCTCATCCCATCTGACATTGTGATGTCGAAGCGTGGAGCCCTCCCCCGCAAAGCACAGGGCCCAGAGCCCTCACTCCGATTTGCCCTACCCAAGGGATGGCTCTATCAAGACCATCCCTGACAAGTGTTTGTCTAACTCGCTCTTAAAAATCTCCAACGATGGAGATTCCACAACCTCCCTAAGCAATGTGTGATTATAAGCTTTATTTACTGCACACGATTCAAACCCTTCCTCAGGAACTTCTCTATGGCACTCATCACTATAGTATCTGAGTGCTTAACAAATACCAGTTTATCTTCACAACAGCTGTTAGTTGAGAAGGGGAGCTGAAGCACAGATATTAAGGTCCAACATTTCCAATAAATATGGAAGCCCAATTTGAGACACCTAAGATCTGATTTTTCAGAGTACTTAGCATTAAGTAGCACTTTATACATTGAAAGCATAACTCCCATTGACTTCAGTTGCAGCTGAGAGTGCTCAGCACTTCTACAAATCAGACCCCAGGGTATCAAGTCAGCCACCCAGAAAATGAGGAACACACAATTAGTGACCACCTGTTGGAAGTTTGGGTTTAGCGACTTGCCCGGCATCATATAGTAACTCTGTGACAGAAACAGGGATAGAATCTAATTCTTCCAGGCAGCATTCAGCTGTCTTAATCATGAGACTGTCTGTACTCTTCCCGAATTCCCTGGGCTCATTCACTACACATATTTCAATTTCTGCAAAAAAATAAGTCTGGATCCTCCTGCAGACAACAGCCTCCTTTATTAGACAACTCTGATTCATTCCCAGATGAGGTCCAGCTTGTGCACTGAATAAGGCATGAGCCCAGTAGAAAAAATAGTATGTTATCACTTCATTAAAGATTTAGCACAGTGCATACACACAAAGGAGCTGAATTAAGATTGCACAGGCAACCTCAATTCTGGCTTGTCCTAACTTAAGAGTGACTGACTTTGCAATCTTAATGTTCTTATAACATAATTTTCTGTGTAAAAACAAATAGCTCATTATCTCATTCAAAGGGTGAAGAGAAGTGAAGAAGAGGCGAACAATAAAACTATTCTTTCTCTGTGTCTGATATTATCCCTTTCAGATTCCAAAACAGAACATTAATATGTATCAAGTACCTCTGGTAGCACTGGAAAGTCAAGTTTTTTGGAAATGACTTGTACCCTAAAAGGCTGTATAGTAAAAGAAGGGGCAATTGGATAGACGGGAGGCCGATATACTTTAAGCATCTGGGGTGAAATCCTGGGCTTATTGAAGTAAATGGTAAAACTCCCATGATTTCGGTGGAGCCAGGGTTTCACTCCTGGAGGTGGACGGAAAATTCACTTGATTTCTTTTGCATGGGGAGAAGAAATCAATGAAATTGTAAATGATTCTAATTAAATGGGACACTGTCAAATCAAGTTTTGTCTACTGATTGCAATGGAGCTACACTGGTGGAAAGCTGGAGTGATGAAATGGTAAATCAGAGTTATGATTTTTAACTTGACAGCATCACTTTAAGAGAGCTTTTATGCTCCAATTTCTTATTATTAAGGCTCACAAAATTTTAGTGGGGTTCTCTCCCCTAGAAACTCATATATGACCTTGCTTTAGAGACATTATCTCCAGCCCTTCTAGGATCATTGGTTTTTCATTTAGCTCCTTTTAAAAAATCAAATAAAAGCCAATATGTAATTGGTGACATTATATAGCTCAGTTAGGCATATTTATAAGTCCATCAGTTTCAGAATTTAGTTTCAAAAATGTTCAAAAGATGCTGACTTTTTTGGAAACTGACAAAAAAGAGACTATAAACCATGAAAATAATAAAATGTTCTGTATATAGGCAGATTTCTCGTTACAGAGAACATCACATGCTGGAATCCTAGACAATCAGGGAGGTAATAAAACAGCTTCATAGAAGCCAAGACTTCTTATTTTACCTATATCAGGTTGAATTTGTATGCAATAAAATGTTCAGAGAAATCATTTTTCCTTAGAATAAATTGCTACTAAAATAGGAGTTCTTTGACAGTACTAGCAGTAGTAAATACATAGAAATTGATTAAAAATTCCACAATCATTTTTTTAACTATATCCCCCATTTTTGAGAGATTAAAGAGGATACCTGATTATTAGTTCTCATGCTTATCTTTTCCTGCTATTTTTAGTTTGTAGAGCTTGTTACTATGCATGATACGCCATATGGAAAGAAAAAGATTCATACATGTATTATAGATTCTTACACTTGTGTATCAAGGGGATAGAATTTAAGGTAGAAAATCGCTTTGCTCAAATAAACCTAATATTATTAAATCTATTATAAATTGATAGATGTAAAAGCAATATGGATGAAATACCACGTAAAATTGATAGTTGCTGTGGGACATGGAAAAATCTTAGATGCTCAGGTAAATCAGTATGATGTATTCTGGAACCATATATTAAAAATCAGCATAGGAATTAAGTTTTCATTTTGGTAATACTGTAGAGCTATGGATGCTACATTTCTAATTCCATATTTAGGCACCTATATACAAGTAGCTTGATTTTCAAAAGTACTTACAACCCACAAATCCTATTGCACTTTGGTCCTACCAAACAGATGTTTTGATTCAGAATGACACAACCTAAAATGTAATATTTTATGGAAAACTTCAGAATTTTGTAGAAACTGCATTCTTAATTGAAAAACATTTTGATGGAAAATACCTGATGGTCTGTAATAGGAATAACTTGGGGTGTCTCTGTTACCACTGTGTTGCAATATGGCAAATGTTGACTTTTTAATGGAGACTTCACTATATGATGTGTCATACATATAGCTTTCATATCTGTAACTTTGAAAGAGCTGATTCAACAACATTGTTGCAACGCTTATTTAAAAATATTAATGCTGAACTGATGTATGATAAATGTGACTCAGGTACTAAGGTTGATTAAACTGCTCATCAACATACCATCTACAGGTATGCTGATTTCCAGGAACATGATTTATTCCTAGTATTATACATGAAACAAAGTAATGTATACAACCATTTGGCATAGATATTTTTATCTACAAGTTATTGTACACTCAGGATGTTCGTAAGTGTGTCTTACTGGGCTCTTAAAAGAAATGAGTTTCAGTGGGAGTTCTGTTGGAGGAGCAGGTTTTTGTAGTTTGTGGATTGTATTGTGGAGTTTGTGTGTGAGTGAGTGTGTGTGAAGGCTGCTAGGGGCCGTGTGCTGGGAGAGAGGCTGAGCCCTGAGTTGGGGGCAGGGCTTACCTGATTAGGGGTCCTGTATAAGTAGCCAGGCACTCAGGCAGCGGCACAGACAGCTGCAGTGGCACAGGAGCCAGCAAACAGAGCTGCTAACGGGGGAGTTTCAGTGGGAGTTGCCAGGAGGAGGTTGCAGGGGAGACCAAGGCGGAGGAACCACGAAGCCAGATAAGGGAGGGGGCAGGGGTCTGGCAGCAGCCCAGTGCTTGTTGGGGGCCTGTGGTGCGGTGTGGACTGCCAGGCACAGAGTTGGAAGGCCATGACTGATACAGAGGCAGCAGGCAGAGACACACTGAGGATGACCGGATGTGGAAGCTGTGGCATGTACATGGTCCTGGAGGGGGCACCTGAAAGGAGTTTCATCTGCATGAAGTGCCGCCTGATAGAGCTGCTGGAAGAAAAGATAAGAGGACTGGAGATGCAGGTGGAAACTCTGGCAGAGTTTAGAAGGGGGGTTGAGCAGATGATGGAGCACAGACATGATGAGGCACAGGGGATAAGCTCAGACGTGCAGATGGAAGCAGGACCAAAGAATTCTGAGGAGGGGCTGC
>NC_133770.1:147638752-147680107 GCF_003597395.2 Chelonoidis abingdonii
CTCAAGAAAGATCTTGGAGTCATTGTGGACAGGTCTCTGAAAACATCCACTCAATGTGCAGTGGCGGTCAAAAAAGTTAACAGAAAGTTGGGAATCATTTGGAAAAAGATAGCTAATAAGATAGAAAATATCATATTGCCTCTCTATATATCCATGGTATAAACTACATCTTGAGTACTGCATGCAGATGTGGTCACCTCATGTCAAAAAAGATATATTGGAATTGCAAAAGGTTCAGAAAAGGGCAACAAAAATTATTAAGGGTATGGAAAGCCTGCCATATGAGGAGAGATTAATAAGACTGGGACTTTTCAGCTTGTAAAAGGGATGACTAAGGGGGATACGATAGAGATCTATAAAATCTTGACGGGAGTGAAGAAAGTAAATAAGTAAGTCATATTTACTCTTTCTCATAACACAAGGACTAGGGGTCACCAAATTAAATTAATAGGGAGCAGGTTTAAAACAAAGAAAAGGAAGTATTTTTTTCACATGACGCACAGCTCTTGTGGAACTCCACACAGAGGATATTATGAAGACCAAGATTACAACAGTGTTCAAACAAGAACTAGTTAAATTCATGGAGGATAAGTCCATCAATGGCTATTAGCCAGGGTAGGCAGGGATGGTGTCCCTAGCCTCTGTTTGCCAGAAGCTGGGAATGGGGAACAGGGGATGGATCACTTGATTAGCAGTTCCATTTGTTCTCTCTGGGGCACCTGGCATTGGCCACTAGTGGAAGGCAGGATACCTTTGGTCTGACCTAGTATGGCCGTTCTTATCTTAAAAAGTTATTTTATAATAACAATATGTCCCATTATGTCCTTATTTCAACTCAATGGACTTTATGTATATTTTGTTATGAATGGCTATCAAATCATGGGACAAAATTCATTCATGGAATAGCTCTATTGACTTTAATTGAACTATGGCAGGGATTAATCTGGACATACTTTTTCTGCATTACATAATGTAGACCAATTATTGTAGAAGAACAGGGTGAAATCCTGGCTCCATTGAATCAGAATCATAGGACTGGAGAGGAGCTTGAGAGGTCATCTAGTCCAGTCCCCCGCACTCATGGCAGGACTAAGTATTATCTAGATCATTACTGACAGGTGTTTGTATAATCTGCTCTTAAAAAACTCCAATGATGGAGATTCCACAACCTTCCTACGCAATTTATTTCAGTGCTTAACTACCCTGTTAGGAAGTTCTTCCTAATGTCCAATCTAAACCTCCCTTGCTGCAATTTAATCCATTACTTCTTGTCCTTTCCTCAGAGGTTAAGAACAACAATTCTTCTCCCTCCCCCTTGTAACAACCTTTTATGTACTTGAAAACTGTTATCGTGTACGGTCTCAGACTTCTCTTTACCAGATTAAACAAACCCATTTTTTTCTATCTTCTCTCATAGGCCATGTTTTCTAGACATTTAATCATTTTTGTTGCTCTTCTCTGTACTTTCTCCAATTTGTCCACATCTTTCTTGAAATTCGGCGCCCAAAACTGGACACAATACTCCAGTGGAGGCCTAATCAGTGCGGAGCAGAGCTGAAGAATTACTTCTTGTATCTTGCTTACAACACTCCTGTTAATATATCCCAAAATTATGTTCACTGTTTATGCAACAGTGTTACGTTGTTGACTCATATTTAACTCATGGTCCACTATGACCTGTTCACAATGCTGGTCTCTGGTCTCTGTAGCCCCCTAGAAACCAGTCCCCTTTCTTGGGGTTCCTGCACTAGACTCGCTTGCTCTGGCCTGCAGCTTCCTTTTATATGAGCCAGCTGGGCCCTGATTGGCTGGTCCAGCCACCACCCTAATTGGCTGCAGCCACTACCCTAATTGTCTCTTTCCTTGCAGCCCTCCAGGCTGGGTTTTAACCCTATTGGAGCCAGTGTGGGGCAGACACCCCATCACACCCTGTCAAAGAAAGCTATCAGATTGGTTTGGCATGATTTATTCTTGACAAATCCATGCTGTTATTTATCATCTTATTATCTTCTAGATGTTTGCAAATTGTTTGCTTAATTATTTGCTCCATTATCTTTCCAGGTACAGAAGTTCAGATGACTGGTCTGTAATTCTCCTGGTTGTCCTTATTTCTCTTTTTATAGATTGGCACTAAATTTTCCAGTCTTCTGGAATCTCTCCTGCCTTGCATGACTTTTCAAAGATAATTGATAAAAGCTCAGATATCTCCTCACTCAAGTCCTTGAGTATTCAAGGATTCATTTCATCGGGCCCTGGTGACTTGAAGACATTTAATTTGTATAAGTAATTTTTATCTTGTTCTTTTCCTATTTTAGCCTCTGATCCTGCCTCATTTTAACTGGCATTCACTATGTAAGATGTCCAATGAACACCAACCTTCTTCAGGAAAACCAAAATAAAGAATTCATTAAACACATCTGCCATTTTCACATTTTCTGTTACTTTTCTCCCCCCTCATTGAGTAATGGGCCTACCCTGTCTTTGGTCTTTTTCTTGCTTCAAATATATTTGTAGAATATTTCTTGTTACCTTTTATGTCTCTAGCTAGTTTGATCTTGTTTTGTGCCTTGGCCTTTCTAATTTTGTCCCTACATACTTGTGTTATATGTTTATATTCATCCTTTGTAAGTTGACCTAGTTTCCACTTTTTGTGGGACTCTTTTATTTTTAGATCATTGAAGATGTCCTGGTTAAGAAGGGTGGTCTCTTGCCATACTTCCTGTCTTTTCTACACAGTGGGATAGTTTGCTCTTGTGGCCTTAATAATGTCTCTTTGAAAAACTGCCAACTGTCTTCAATTGTTTTCCCTCTTGGACTTGCTTCCCATGGGATCTTACCTACCAACTCCCTGAGTTTGCTGAAGTCTGCCTTCTTGAAATCCATTGTCTTTATTCTGCTGTTCTCCCTCCTACTATTTCTTAGAATCATGAACTCTACAATTTCATGATCACTTTCAGCCAAGCTGCCTTCCATTTTCAAATTCTCAGCCAGCTCTTCCATATTTGTCAAAATCAAATCTAGAACAGCCTCTCCCCTAGTAGCTTTCTCCACCTTCTGAAATAAAAAATTGTCTCAAATACATTCCAAGAACTTGATGGATAATCTGTGCCCTGCTGTGTTATTTTCCCAACAGATATCTGAGTAGTTTAAGTCTCCCATCACTACAAGTCCTGTGCTTTGGATGATTTTGTTAGTTGTTTAAAAAAGTTTCATCCACCTCTTCTTCCTGGTTAGGTGGTCTCTTTCTTCTTCATTGCTTCCTTTCTCTCCTCCTCATCCTCTTTCCCATCTTTTACTTTTTCCCCTTTTTACTATGTCCTCCTCAATGACACTTCTATTTTTATTTATCCTGTCTCCTTATTCTCCTGCCTTTCCTTTTTCCATTCTTCTTTCCTTCCTCCTTCACTCTGTTTTCATTTCTTCCCCCCCCCCGCCCATTTACATTTACCTCGTCTTTCTTACTCTTCCTGCTTTAATTATATCAATGAGTTGAAACACGCTGAACAAGTACTTTGGAGACGTGTTTTCTCTTCCTCTAAAGACAGGGGTTGTTCATTGAAATGTGGAATGGACTCAACATTGCTTCAGCGATGTAGTAGTGAGGTGGTCAACGTAATTGAAAATTCACACAATAAAAAGTCATGAAAACAACTAGAAAACTCATAGTGCTTCCTTTCAGTATACAGTCTACTACTTCAGAAATCAAATTGCAAATTTTGTTTTTACAAGAGAAATCTCATTTCAAATAGATTTTAGCAAATACTTCTTTATGATAGGGAACTAGTTCCACTGGGAAACACTAAAATGAGGAAACATTGTAAGACTATTGTAAGGTATTATTACTTCTCTAGTAAAATAAGTATTATTGGAATAGAAAATAATCATTGTACTTGCTGACAAGAAAACAATAACAACAGCCTTCAAGAACCCAAACTTTTACAAATCCCAGATAAAAATTACCAGTTTGAAGCTAATGTGTTTATGTTTCATATTTAATAAGACAGCATAAAAATAATAGTTGCACCCTGGAGCTTTCAGGTTTCAGTTGACAAACAGCAATGCCCTTCAGATCCTGTGATCATTCAGTCAACGATATGTAGCGACACACACAGCTAAATTGCATGAATGCTCTCTAAAACATTCATGAATCATACACAAGGAAACACCAGGAAATCTCCCTCGGCACAGACTTACACCCCAGAAATATATTGTCTTACACTGCTCAAGACCCTCTTAAACAATGTAAGCTCATTAATAAGTTTGTCACTTTGTCAAAAGATAGTGGACATGTGCCAGCCCTTGTAATCTGAGCAGATTCCCGAAACACTATAAACAAACTCACTGGTGAAGATAAAACATTAAAATAAGTTTATAAACTACAGAAAGGTTTTAAGTGATTGTAAGTGGTCCGCAAAAAGGTCAAAAATAGCTGTCTAAGAAATAAAAAGAAAACATACATTCTAAAGCCTAAACTTTATCAGTCTCAGTAAGATTTGAATCAAACAGCTTTTCTCACCCCACTCCATGTTGCAACCTGATTACAGTTCTTAATACACAGGCTGAATTCCCTTCACAGCCTGGGACCAACCTCCCCAGTTCAAAGTCTTTGTCTTCCCAGTGTTCTTGTTGCTTTCAGAGTAGGTGGGTGGGGAGAAAGATGATCTCATGGTGCCACCTATTTCTGTGCCTGGAAAACTATTGCCTCAAACATGGGGTCAAGTGCCACATACATCATAGTAAAGAGTTGTAAGCCAATATATGGTTAAGTATTTGTAAGTATTCCTCACAATAACATTTACTGTATAGTATCAGAGGGGTAGCCGTGTTAGTCTCGATCTGTAAAAAGCAACAGAGAGTCCTGTGGCACCTTTAAGACTAACAGATGTATTGGAGCATAAGCTTTCATGGGTGAATATCCACTTCGTCAGACACATACCTTTCAGACATGCATCCAATGAAGTGGGTATTCACCCATGAAAACTTATGCTCCAATACATCTGTTAGTCTTAAAGGTGCCACAGGACTCTCTGTTGCTATTTACTGTATAGTCTACTGCGATGGGGTCTATCAGGCCTTCTCAGCCCTACTCAAGGAAAACTCACTCAGACTTAGTCTTCCAGAGGCCTAGAACACCAGGAGAAGACACTGATCATTCAAGATCCAGCAGGCCATTTAAGAAGGCTTCTCATAGCTTCTCAGAAAGGCCTCAGTCTGGCATGCAAATTTCTCATGCAATTTTGGATGCAGAAACATCATTCAATTTTTGAGCATGGGTTGGGAAACTACCTTGTTTGAATGCATAAGTGAAGAGAGACTGGGACAGAGGAGAAGCTACTCAGTGTAAGACCAGAACCCCCGGGGCCCGGTCAGGTCCTTGTCCTTAAATGCTGCAACCAAGCACTCGCCTTTGAATTTTGTTTGGGGAGGGTGGCCATTTCTTTAGGCCCCTGTAAAGCCACATGGGTAACAGCTGGCAGATGATGTCTAACTCAATGGGCATGTACCATGTAAATATTAAAAAATCTTCTTCTTTTTGTGCTAAAATAGTTTACTACTGAAAACAAGAGAAATTCTTTATTGAGCAACATAAAAATTAAACATCTTTGTATGTGTCTTTTCTTAGCATCTTTGTAATATTATTACTGATATTTCATAACTTATGGGTTAATAATTTAATATTACAATTCAATTTTTTTGCGGAATAAACACATTGATACTATCACAGAAGTAGCAGAGGTTAACATAAAGAATAAAAATAATTTACAAATATAGAAAAAATATACTAAATAATTTTAATAAAGAGTAATCATTTGAAGTAATACTGTCTGATATATTTACTAATTAGCAATTGTTTAATAAACATATTAGACAATATTACTTCAAAAGACATCTTAATTCATTAATTATTTGACATTTTTCTTTGTTTTAATTAATTTTACTGTATTTGTCAATCTACTATTTATGTAACTGTTTCAGTGTTTGATTTTTTTTCTTTCTTTTACATTTTTATGGAGCTTTTTTTTTTTTTTTTTTTAGCAGATGTTGTTCAACTCCTGTTCAAACTAAAATGTGATTAAGTGAATTTGGAAGCTATATATTGCCACCGGTAGTAAGTAACACATCTGTCAATATTTTCTGTGTGGCAAAATCAAGACATACAGTATCTTCAGTCCTTCAGAATATGTCTGGTTTATACAAATGGATGATTTTAGCAACAAAATTATTGAGCTGGAAATAATGCAAACAGTGCCTTTGAAGAAGATCAAAGTTTTATGAAAAAGATTTGCAGTATAAGGATTCCCTGATATACAAGATCATTAGTTAGCAGTGTTCATGCTGAATTTTACATCAGAAGGAATACAGCAGTTTGTACCACCTTAAGTTTACCTGACATGTCCATTGGAGAAAATTAAGAGAGGCCAGTCAGACCAATTCATCACAAGACAAGAGCTTAAGGGCCAAATTCTCAGAAAGGCCTCAGTCTGGCATGCAAATTTCTCATGCAATTTTGGATGCAGAAACATCATTCAATTTTTGAGCATGGGTTGGGAAACTACCTTGTTTGAACACATAAGTGAACATTTTTGCATATAATAAAACCTGTGTGGAAAAGCATCAAATACAATTTAGGCTGTGGCCTTGCAAATACTGAGGTTCTGTTTAGAGTGGAAAATAGTCATGTTATCTCATGTGATCCAACATGAAATTAAATCTGAGTGGACATGGGAATTTGGTTAACATCTTTGCAGCTGTCGTTAATCATGGCCAGCTCACACAACATTAAACATGACATATCCAGGACTACATTGAGTTCTAAATTGTGTTAAACATTATATTAGTTAACCTTGCTAACTATATTTGTTTGAAAAATGAGAATGTTTTCCCCTAAATATATCTCCTTTTTCTTGTGAAATAACTCCAAAATTCAATTTTTTTTTTAGCTCTAACATAAGTTTTACTAATATAGATATGCCCTTAACTTTAACACATGAATGGTCTCTTAACTTCTAGGTGAATCATACACATAAATATTAGCAGGAACATGTTCTCTGAGGATTGTTCTGAAATGTCTCCCAGTGAGTAATACAGTCCCAATTCTGTGGAAAGTGGCAAATGAACATGAGCAGAGGAATTCTTTTGTGATTGGGTATTCAGCCACTGAGGGCAATATTGCCTAGTTGTCAGCCCATCCCACCATCTGGCATGACCCTTTAAGGGTTCAGGAGGGTCCATTAGCTTTATGGAGAGACCTAAGGGTCCTGGGAATGAGTGGTGCATGAGGAAGGAATCTTGACACTGTACCTTTAAGATTCTGAAGCCTTGCAGAGAGAGCAGGGCAGGGAAAGGCTCTCCTCTCACCCATCAGTTGGGACCAGCATAAAAGCTGCCTCCTCCCTTACAGCAGACAGACACTGATAGGACAAGGCTGTCCTGCTGAATCCTCCAGCTTGGAAGGCTAAGCGGAGAGGGTATTCACCTGAAGACAGCTGGCAAAAGCCTTGCAGCTGACTATTCCAAACACAAACTCCAGCCCCAGACGGAGGGCTGAAGGGGAACTGTTGTCTGGAAGAAGTAGCTATCGATTGTTGTAAAGGTGAGACAAAGGGACCGCTTGCAGTACATCGCAGCTGCTACAGAGAAGGGCTGGGAGTGGTCTACAAGAAAACACCTTCATAGCTGGCTAAGGGAAAGCTGTGAGGAACCAAAGATCCATGGGGGTGTGGGGAGGATAGCAGAGTCCAGGACCAAAAAATCACTATGCTCTCTAAGAACTGTCACAGAAAACTGATAACACACAAAACCACCATGTCATCCATAGGCACTTTTCACTCCATATCTGATCTCTCAGTTCCTGTCCTCAAGGAAAACCTGCACAGTGCCTTGAAAAGACGAGTCTGAGAGCTTATATTCATAACTTTGCTAGACAGTAAAAATCATGGTTTTAATAAAGACACTCTATTTATGGCTTATTGTAACAATCTGCAACTAAGTGATCCCCCTTCTCTTTTTTTGTCCTCTGACTGAAGGGTGTTAACGAGCCACTTCATCTTGAATGGTCTGTTAGAATATATGTTAACTACATATGCCAAACAAATCTGTTCCACATTGTATTTAGCTGTTATACTCTATGTTTCCCAGGCCAGGTTTACACTACAGCCTTATACTGGTATATTTACACCACTCAGGGGTGTGAAAAATCCACACACCTCCGAGAGACGCCATTATACTGACCTAACCTTCCCATGTAGACAATGCTATGTCAACGGGAGAGCTTCTCCCGTTGACATAGCTACTCCCTCTTGGGGATTTGGATTAACTACACCAACAGGAGAAGCTCTTCTATCAGAATGAGAGCGTTTTCAGATAAGCCCTCCAGCAGCACAGCTGCATTGGTGCAGCAGCGCTATTTTAACACAATGTGAAGACAAGCCCCCAGATCTGAAGAAGAACTCTATGTAGCTCAAAAATTTATCTCTCTCATCAACAGAAGTTGTTCCACTAAAAGATTTTACTCACTCTTCTTGTCTTCTTTGTTCAACATGGCACTTAGCTATATACATAAAGGCTTGCTGAATTGGAGCCCTAATTCTGCAGACACTTTCTACCACATGAGTGTTTAATTGAAATCTCTCTCATAGCCATTTTTTCTAAAAATGAAGTTACATACTCTTAATCTTCCTCTTTTAATTTTAATACTTTACGTACTCAAGTACAATACGCCTGTACCTGTTCAACTTGCATGCTTTTTCCCCGCATTATAAAAATATTAGCGCACATCAGCTTTCCCCTTTTTTTTCTTTTAGAGATGCCAGTCTGAGTCACAGCCTGATCAAAACTATCTACTCATCCTTTTACAGTATTTGTGTGAGAGAGAATATTTTGGCTAAAGCTATAACAGCCATTAAATTGTTATTGTTGTTGGGTTTTGTTTTGTTTTGCTTTTTGTTACTTTCTTCTCACTAACAAGCAAGGGGACATGTGAGTGGTCTTTCTACAGAGAAAGGGCTGTGAGGACGGAATTGCATGGGTTTCCAAACATGGAAGAATTTGACAACGCTTTTTTACCTTGGTTGCTTTGTTCTTTGGCCACATGGCCTCAATATAAAATATATTGCTATGTGTGTTATTGCCAAATTCAGTGGTTTATTTAATAAAAGTCTCTACTGACTGGAGTTCCCATTCCATAGCACCAATGGACTGTGTGCCAGACACTTGTGGCCCAATAAACAGCTAAGTTTGGGAACTAGTGTGTGCAAAACACTTTGCATGAAACAAAAGGGGGAGGGTGTGTAATCAGGACCAGTGCAAGGATATTTTGCGCCCTAGGCAAAACTTCCACCTTGCATCCTCCACCCCTCCCCCAGAGCATCACTTATTATAAACTTTCAAAAATGAATCTGCATAATGTAGCATTGTTCATTAGAATTAATACACATTCAGCTTGAAAATTTATTAATTTCATTATTTACTCTACATATTTAATGAAAATAAATGAATAACCTGACAGGGTGTGAGGCTGGCTGGTTTCAGGCAGGGGGGTGCAGTAGGGGTTGGCTGGAGATGGGGGTGTGGGGCTAGCTGGCTTCGGGCAGCGGGGTGCGACAGGGCACGGATTGCAGTGCTGGCTGGCTTCACTGTATTGTTCAATAAGTTTATTGACCCTACAGACCCATGAATAGTACATCATATCCTATATCTATATGCCACTAGATGGTGCACTTCATACACTATCTATATAAAAAAAACCCTCTTGTAACAAACAGCGTGTGGCTACATGTCCATTCAAAACTTACAACTTCAAATGCTTACATACTTTGATACTTCAGATGTCAAATACTGCTTTGGAACAGTCTACAGACCCAGGGCTATATCCTGCAAATGGATCCACAAAGGCGGATCACTGCACACAGGCACAGCAGCACTGATTGCAAAGGGGTCTACATGGCTGCTTGGCCAGATACATTAGTAGGATCTGGCCCTAAGAATATTTCATAGAAAACATTTTGGTGACCTGTACAAGGCTTACCCGGGGCTCGACCCCCGCTGAGGCGGCGGGGAGTCACACCGCCTCACAACATGACCATATTGGAGAAAAACTCTACTTTGTTCATTCATAAGCAGAAGTGATGGCAGAGTTATTTGCATAAATAATTGTCTAATAATTATTCTTCATATCTGGAAATAAACATTTCCTTAGCTAAATAAACTCTAAAGCTAAAGTCATGATGTTTCTAAGTAATGAACTCTAAGGTAGAAGCCTGAAGTCTTCCTTATGCCAAAATATGGTTATTACTAAGTTAAGAGAAGCATTCTCAGAAGTTATGATTATGGTGTATGTTCTTCCTCTTCTCATCTTACATACTGCTTCTCCTCTGTTCCAATTAGTTATACTCTATTTGGACTTTTTGTAGCTATATACACACTGCAGAAATGCTGGATTAAGGAAATTGTCCCTCTAAAGAAATTATAGTGTATCAAAAAAGTCTATTTTAGTGAAAATATTAACAAAAATAAAATTACTACTGTTAAATAGAGAAAATAGTTGTTGGTTGATTAAAGCTAATGACAAAATAACTAAAATTCTGGGTGATATTGGAGTTCTATGAAAAATAAAGGCATGGACTAGATGAATTACCAAGAGTAACTTCTTTGTCAAAGAATTCTGTGATACTACTAAAATTACCTGGACCAAGGGTTAGTTTTAAAGTTGCATAGGAAATTAGAAAATCAGTTTATGATTGCTTTAAAATTATTGAAAATATATCTTGAAAGATGTAGGATCAGACACTATATAGTACACACATCCAAGATTTATAAAATAGATGAAGACAGTAGTCAGAGAAACCTAACAAACAGCATGAATTTTACTGATCAGAACTGAGTTCTTTAAAAAATATAGTCTGCTGGTGAGGAGGACTTTAAGTTGACAGGACTCTGGCTTCAATTTGCAAAAGAACCCCTATTTGGAAAAAGCCCTTAAGCACACGTTTAAGTCCCATTTAAGTCAATGAGATCTAGGCATGTGCTTGAAGTTAAGTTCATGCTTAAGTGCTTTCCTGAATTGGTCCTATATTCATATATGTATCCAATATTATATGCATGCATTTGGGTTGTCCAGATACAACAGGCATAGGGATAGCAAGGGGCAATGTATGTGACCATTTTTGAAAGACTCTGATTGTCAAACCACAGGCATTTTTCAATGTTACATAAGAATTTATTTTTTTTAAATCATATTTGTTGAGATATGCTTGCAGGTGGACTGAGATGAGCAGGAGCAGGTTTACATGAGGTGGTGCTGGGAGTCATTGTGCCAATGAATGGCAGTGGTAAGCCAAATGCTTTCAGGAGCAGTGGAGTGGCTGTGAGTTGGGCCCCCTTACTAACTTTATGACAAGGTGTAGCCTGTGTGTCATTTGCCATTCCATTGCGCAATATGAAGATCCTTGGGATGGGATGGCCTCCAAGTCCTAGGAAATTTTCCCATAGGGTAGTCAGTGACAGCTGAGGATGCTCTAAACCTTGGGGAGGCACTTAGGAAACTGCGGGGTCAGGTCCATAACTTTACCCTAACCATTCAACGGTAGCAGCCCTAGGATCTGCCAACAGTGAAGATACTGAGGGAACAGCCTCACAGGATATATCTGAACCGCACCATTGTAATTCTTTTCTTTTTCTTTTCCCAGGCTGATGACTTCTTAAAATATCTTCTTAAATTTGATTTGCTTTTAAAATTTTTATTTCTCAACTGCTTTCACAATCTACCAGCAGTTTACCTGGTATCACTGTGGCAAAATTAGTCTTGTTAGTTGCCAGTGATTCACCATGTAACCCTTTAACAGAGCAAGGCCGAAGAAACCAAATAGTTCAATAGCACGGGGGGGGTGGGGGAGGGGAGACCCTCCCTCCAAAAATATTTAAAAAATAGTTGTTGTTGGAATAGTGTTAGACCTTCATTTTTGAAATTGCCCTGTGCTAGAAGTGCTTTTGAGAGACTGAGGAGCTAAGGAGCTGGGTTGATGCACTGAATCTTACTCAGTTGCTAAAAAGATAAGTTTGATGGAGGCTCCAGAATGAGAATGGGTCAAAAAGGGAGGTGGGGAGGGATCTTCATGGATCCTTTCAATAAGGATATCAAGGCTTAACACTGATGAGAGAGATGCAGAATACATGTTTTCGGGAGATGAATGAAGAAAACAAATAAAGGGATTAGCTATTTTCAAAATGGCCAAAATATACATCTCATTAAAGACAGAAGCTCTTCCATAGTTAAGGTTGGGACTAGTTTGTTGTTTACCCACTGATTGTTCTAATTGTTCTAAAATACACATGCTTATTTGGATTGTCGTAGAAATTGCTGTGCCTTAAATTGCCTTCTAATATAAACAATAGCTTAGTGCCACAGTGATGTTATGTAATTGCTAATGGAAGGCAAACTGTTCCCCATAACTGCGAAAAGGAATCGGGGTTATCCATGAGATACGGACTTTGTTATGATGTGGTCCACACTCTAGAAGGAAGTTTACCCTGAGGTAATGTATTGCATCATTACTATTTAGAGTATGGGGGTAAAACTAATTTTGAGTTAAATGATTTTCTGTAATGAATGAGTATAGCATAATTTAGCTGATATTTTTCACTGGTTACATTTCATATTAAGAAACAATTAAAAAGATAACTTTTAGCAACAGAAGGAATTCTGCAGTATTTGAATTATAAGGCAAGTCTACTTAAGTCATTTGGAAGGATATCAGTTTTGTACTTAAATCTAAACTGAAAAAAAAAAGTCAGTGGTAAATAAACATGAAGAAAGAAGACGCCAAATCCTGTTCCCATTGAACTCAATGGCAAACCTCTCATGCAGGAAAAGGATTTGGCCTTTAGTGGGAACAAGATTTGGCCTAAGACTCACTGAAGTCAACATAAAAACTCCCGTTGACTTAAATCAGACCCTTAAACTGCAATAAGGTTAAATGCAGTAACAAGCAAAATGAATGGGTTAGAAAGCACGTAAGGGGAACAGAAAAATAAACTGAAGTGTGCATTAACTAGAGCTGGCTGATACTATTTTAATTAAATCTGAAACTTGGACCAGATTCACCAAAAGCTTCTGAGGTTTGAATATTTCAGTGAGCCCAAGTCAAGATTCAAATAAAGTTGAGTCATGTTTTGACCAAGCCAAGGTTAGTTAAATATTTCTGAAGGAAATTGTGTGAAACTTTGCAGTTCTTCAGTATTTCAACCTGAATTTTATTTTAGTTTTTTGGGAATTAAACTGAGTAAGCTGCAACTGGACCATTTTGCACAGTGTCAGCTCTAATTTTGCTATCTTTCTAAACTCTTTAATACTTAAACTGTTAGTTGCGATTGTTTACTTTTGTTGTTTTTTTTAAAACCCATATATTGAGTAACCAGTCTGCTTACAGATGATGGCCAATTTTTTCACGTGTGTGTCTAAAGCAATATGCACTGTTGTTGTAGCTGTGTTAATCCCAGGATATTAGAAAGACAAGGTGGGTGAGGTAATAACTTTTGTTGGACCAACTTCTGTTGCTGAGAAAGACAAGCTTTCGAGCTTACACACAGCTCTTCCTCAGGTCTGGAAACAAACTCCTCTCCGAGTTAGGCTTTGTCTACACTACAGATTTTTGCCAAAAAAGTTATGCCAACACACAGCAACTGCTTTAGTTAAACTGCCATTGCTTGTCCACACTATGCTCCTTGTGTCAGCAAAGTGCATCCATACTAGCAGCTCTTGCACCGACACAGGAGAGCACTGCACTGTGGGAAGCTATCCCTTTGGTCAACTGCAGAATGCTTTGAGAAGGGTTTGCATGGGGGCAGGTACAGCATCACATGATGAAGGTTTTCAATCCCATCATTCCAAAGGCATCTTAGTAGATTGCCAGCTGCTTTTCAACTGGTGTGTCTCGGAGGGGAGAGGGGAGAGGATGTGACAAAGTGTGTGTGTTGGTGGGAGGGGAGAGACAGAGACAGAGTGTGTGTTGGGGGAGTGTGTGAGTGTATGGGGGAAGGAGTATGTGTATTGGGGGAGAATGAATGTGTTGGCATGCTGTCTCTTTAAGTTCAAACAACAGCCAAAACCAACGAATCCGAGGCAAAGGGAAGGGGAATTCACCCCCGGCCCCATCAGCACCTGCCTCCCTCCCTGGCTCTGCACAGCACAGCAGTCTCTTCCCTTCCCCCACCCCCACAGCAGCAACATGCCCTGCCTGCCACTGTGTTCCTACCTATGTTCCTAGTGCCAGGGAGAACAGGATTCCATGTTAATGTTTCTGAGTTTCCCTCTGAGTTCTCCCATATCCTCTTCAGCCCACAGTCCAGTGATCTACCTCTCCCCTGTAGTCCAGGCAGCAGAGTGTGTTGCTGTTTTCCTGCAGGGAGCAGCATGGTCAGCATATGAAGACTCCACACAGAAGAATGTCAAAGCTTCTAGGAGCTTTCAAAGGGGAGGGGTGCCTGCCTGCAGGGCAACAGAGTTCAAAACAGTGAACAGAGTGGTCATGGTGGGCATTATGGGATGATACTGGGGGAGGCCAGTTGTGGTGACATAATGAATGGCAACGTCTACACTGACACTTTGTCACAAAAAGCCCTGCCTCTTGTAAGAAGTGGTTCTATTTTATTGGCAAAACAGGAGAGTTTTGTCGCAAAAAGTAGCATTGTGGTATGCACATCTCCACTCATTTGTTCACAGAATTGTGCAGTGTAGACAAGGCCTTAGTTTCCCAGACCTGAAGAAGAGCTCTTTCTGAGCTTGAAAGCTTGTCTCTCTCCTCAACAGAAGTTGGTCCAATAAAAAAACTATATCAACCACCTTGTCTGCCTAAAAATAAGCACTTAAACGCATGACCTAATTTCCAGAAGTGTTGAGTATCCACAGTTCGTATTGAAGTCAGTGGGAATTATGGGTGTTTGACTCCTTTTGGAAACTAAGCCACCCATTTATGTGTCTAAATGTCCATGCACCCACTTTGAAATTTTGACCTATATCTTTATGAAATCTTAACAGGAAACTATGGACCAAGAAGTAGGGAATTTCCTCCTTAGAACATAAATGAATGCACAGAAGAATTCACGTATTATCTAGTCTATCTTACTTACAATAAGTACAGTTTCTATGGAATTGCAATTTTGAAAAGAGATAAATATGAAAGAAGAAAACACCATGTCATAGGCTTATGCATTTTCAAACAGTAAAGTTTTCCTCAGACAAGAGGTGCATCTGTTCAGCCAGTTTGTGCATACAATCTCAGTCCTGTAACACTACAGTCCCATTTAATTTGCAGAAAAGTGGTGTACTCTAATTCCTCCTCTCAAGATTTTTTCTGCAATGGCTGTTTCCTTAACAATTGCCAGTGTTGTATTTCCAACTGTGGCCTAGTATACTCAGGGCTGCTGCAAGGAAATTTTGCACCTTAGGAGAAACTTCCACCTTGCGTCCCCCGCCCCCACCTCTCCCCCTGGAGTATTGCTTATTATAAACTTTCAAAAATGAATATTGCATAATGTGGCATTGTTCATTAGAATTAATATACATTCTGCTTGAAAATTTATTAATTTCATTATTTAGTCTACATAGTTAATGAAAATAAATGAATAACTTGACAGGGTGTGGGGCTGGCAGGCTTTGGGCAGGGGTATGTGGCAGGGGCTGGTTGAAGACAGGGGGTGTGGGGCTGGCTGCGGGCAGGGTGGCGGGTACCAGGACTATCCCTAGATATTCTGGGGCCCTATGCAGCGCCCCCATGGGGGAAGGGTGCCCCAGGCCTCTGGGGGGGGGCAGAGCAAGGGGGGACCCAGGCCTCCAAAGAGGAGGAGCTGGCTTGCGAGACAAGTTCCCCGGAGGTGCAGTTGGGGCTGGGTCTCTGCACTTCCCCCTGCTGGTGAGTGCAGGCCGGGCCCTGCTGCAGAGCTCAGTGGAGTAGGGGCAGGGCAGGGCTGAACAGGGGCGGGGGCCCTGGGCAAAGCCAGAGCAGCAGGAAGCAGAGCAGTGCTCCCGGCAGCCAGAGGACAAATGACATCACTTCCCTGCTGGACGGAGCTGATCAAAGCCGCAGCTCCCCCTCGCACGGTGGCGGGAAGAGGGTTACATGTTTAGCCGGTGCCAGGTGAGCATCCCAGACATTTTGGGCACCACTTTTTGGCACCCTCAAATCTTGGCACCCTAGGCAGCCGCCTAGTTTTCCTAGTGGTTGCACTGGCCCTGAGTATACTGTAGATCAGGGGTTCTAAAGCTAGGGCCACCGTTTGTTCGGGGAAAGCCCCTAGTGGGCCAGCCTGGTTTGTTTACCTGCTGCGCCCGGAGGTTTGGCTGATCGCAGCTCCCACTGACCGTGATTCACCACTCCAGGCTGATGGGGGCTGCAGGAAGCAGCACGGGAAGAGAGAGGTGGTGGCTGCCCTTCCTACAGCCCCCATTGGCCTAGAGCAGCGAACCGCGGCCAGTGAGAGCTGCGATTGGCCGAACCTGTGGATGCGGCAGGTAAACAAACCATCTTGGCCGGCCAGGGGCTTTTCCTGAATAAGCAGTGGCCCTAATTTGAGAACCACTGCTGCAGATCATCATTTTTAACACCAGGCAATCAATCCTTGAGACAACACAATGACTTTAAAAAAAAATGCTCAGGGCCAATCTACACCTGCATAAGTTCCAGTACTGAAGGTAGTACAATAGGAGAATTGCCAGTACAGGCAAGGCCAAGGAGCACATACATCTTTTCATTAATTCTTAGTTTAGATTTTTTACCTCTCAAATTGCTGACCTTGAATTCTCTCTCTGAGATTGTATAATATAAAAGAATGCCATCTAAGCTTTAGTTGTCAATGATGGCCATTCTTTTGCAAAATGCCATTCTCTGAACAACATACAATGCTTTGTTTAGTGTTTATTTGTCAAGTACTTAAGCTGCTTACAAGTTGGGATCATTTGCAATTGTTATAACTATTTGGCTGCAGTCTCTTTACCTTCTTGTATAGAACTGCTTTGTATTAAAAGCAACAATTCTATTCTTCCCCACTTTGTTAAGAGTGTTTCCTTTCCCCTTGTTGTTTAATACTTACTAAGAACATTAACTTAAAGATAAAATGTGTTACAGTCACTGTGTAGTAATCAGTTAAGACATCACAACCATAGGATTGTGGCACCAGGCAGGGATGGTAAACAGGAACATAGGGAACTGCTAAGAGATCTACATTCCTGTTGCCATGCAGGTTTTACATTCACAACAGATTAATTTTGCATGGGCTGTTTAGTTTCATTTTCATGTAGATGCTGCTAGTACTAAGAATCAAGGCAAGGGAAAAACATGGAGCAGAATTTTTTTACATAGGTTTTTAATAAAGATCAACATACTTTAAGTGGACTAAATAAATATTTGGAGTACTGTACATGAAAAATGTTCTTACATCAATTTAACATGAATTTCCTTCAGTTTAAATCTGAGCTGCGTTTATAGAATATGTGCTAAAAATTTTCTTTGTTGAACAGTATATTAAAAACACTTCAAAGAAATTTCTGGAGGGAATTGAGTTGTATTGCATTTCCTTTCATTAAAATCTGATCAGGTCATTTGGTACCACATTACACACTACACCTAAGCAAATTAAGGTTTTTGACATCTGGAGACAGCTGAAAAGTGCTATATTTTCTTCAGGGCCTGCTAATCTCTGTTCAGGAATCTCTAGGAAATTGTTATATAATGCAGATTTTTCTTGCTGCATCGTCAGCTTCACAGGCACAGTACTTTAACAGAAGCCCTGCAGGGGACTACATATTCCAAATGTACTTACTCTACCTACAACACTTCTATTGAGTTAGTGCTAACACAGCAGCACACACTTGTGCTGCCATAGGCCCTGTCTGTTTTAAGCACTTACAGGATTAAGCTGCACTGCTGTAACACTACCTTTGTGCAGGCGAAGGGCTACTGCATTAGCAGAGGATTTTCAGAAGGGCTCAGCATTAGCCTTACTCTGTTCCCATTGAAGTCAGTAGGAGTTTTACCATTGACTTCAATGGAAGTAGAGCTAGGACAAAGTCTGAGAACTTCTGAAAACCCTACACCACAGATTTTGCACTAGTTTAACTACAATGAGGTTGTTACACAAGTGTGAGCTTCTCAACTGGACACACCTCCATTGTTAGATGTCCATTTACAGTTGTCACCAGGCAGGTGGACAAAACACCGCCATAGCCTAGCCCTTTCCATACAATGCAAGGCTATAGCTTTTGTACTGGTGACCCCTTTCACTTAACAAGCCTCTGAGTGCGACTCCCACCCCCTTATAAATTAAAAACACATTTAAATAATTTAACTCCATTACAAATGCTAGATGCAAAGCAGGGTTTGGGGTGGAAGTTCATGACCTCCCATGTAATCAACTCATGACCCTCTGAGGGGTCCCGATCCCCAGTTTGAGAACAACTAGCTTAGACTCACTCACACACACCACCTCCCATGTGACCACATAAATTTTTTTTCCTGAATGTTGAAAAAAAAAGTTGGCTTTCTTTTCTCCTCTCAGATCGAGAAGACTGAAGTCTCCATTTTCTTTCATGCCATCTCTTACTGATGAGTGAGGCAACTCCTTCCTTCTGTGTGCTGGGCTACTCCTCTCCACTGTTATCTACCACATTACAGGCCTAGATTATGAGTTTTGCTTTAAAAAAAGTAAATAACTGAATTTGGAAGATGTATCTTTACCTTCTAGGGTGGTGCTACTTATAAACCCATCATTTACCCGCTTAAGCACTTGCAGTAACTGCAGTATCCTTTTATATTTTAAATAGGAGATACTGTGGTACCACACTCAGTGCAGCATGAAAACATTTTCAGTTTTAAAAGCTCCACTTTCCAGAAGGGCAGGGATTAGTGGGAGACCAACACCTCTTTAGCTTTGTCTTCACTGCTGAAAAAGCTATAGCTCTTGCTATATGAATCTTAGTGGAGTCAAGTCAGACATAGTTTTTATCTTGATGTAACTAGTAGACGTCAGTCCCATTACTCTCACTCCCACTTTGGCTGACCTCCACTAGCTGCACAGAAACTACAGTTCCTTGTCTCCTCTAGGAATTTATGCCAAGATAGCTACCTTGACAGTAAAAATGCATCTTTTTTGCAGTGAAGACTTAGCCTTTCTGCACAAATAACTATAAAATCTGGGATTGGCCCTAATGCAGGAACTGAAAAGTATTAAACCAGTCCACAAACCTGGACTGATTTTTGACCTCTTCTTCATTGTCTCGCGCAAACCATGTGACAGCAGGATTGTGCTTCACATATTCAGTGAAATGTCCTCGGTCCTGACAAACCTCAGACTTGTCTGTGGAGGGAGAAAAATGTGAATCCTGCTCTCTCTTGTGATAAAACAAAGAAAAAAAACACTACATAAAATTGTATTAGCTCCATATTCTTCTAAAATCACAAAGTCTATATAAAAAGCTGCAACAGAGTCATCTAATAAGGGATCTACAAAGTGTTTTCCATTAGTTGCAAGATACTTCAATGTAGAAGAAGACATAAAGCATTTTTTAGTTGACTTTTATGGTGACCCTAATGAAACCTTGCAAACCATTGCTGCTAATATTTTACAGAAATTGGATGACAATGGCTGAATGTACAAAAGGTCAGAGAATATACAGGAGACAATAACTGTCAATTATAGCATATACAATAGTGCCTTCCAACAGTTGAAACTTGTAACAAGGCATGCAAGAGCTAAACTAAATGTAAACATCAGAAGTCAGAGGGGACATTTTTCAAAGACAGCCAGGGCAGTTAGTCACCAGGAGGAGTTGGGTGCCTAGCTGGCTTTGTACCTTTAAAAATGTTGCATCCAGTCTCCTTTAAGCACAGCATGATTGTGTGGAGGGGAAAGATAAAAGGAGCCAAAGAGTCTAATTTCATTTTCTTGATTTTGAGAACAGTCCTGGTACAGTTTATAGCAGCCTAAGTGCTGCTGTAATCAGGATCGGAGCAAGGATGTTTCACGCCCTAGGCAAAATTTCCACCTTGCACACACACCCCAGGCTCCCCCAACCTTAGATGCCCACCCCCTGCGGCAGCTCCCCACTTCTTCCCTGAGGTGCCCCTTCACAGCAGCTACCTCCTTCCTCCCTGAGGCACTCCCACACCCCAGCGCACCCCTGCTCCACGCATGAGCACGAGTACCCTGAGCATGCTGTCGCTGCTTCACTTCTCCTGCCTCCCAGGCTTGCGGCTCCTAAGCTGATTGGAGCCTCAAGCCTGGGAAGTGGGAGAAGATCCAGCCGCCGGGGTCGCTGCCAAAGAAAATGGTGCCCCCCAAATCCCAGCGCCCTAAGTGACTGCCTAGATTGCCTAAATGGTTGCACTGGCTCTGGCTGTAATTTATGCCAAGTGGAGATGACTTCCCAAGAGGCCACGAGCAACTGGGAATCCTTGGACAGCAACATGCTTCATTGACTCCCACATCTGTGGTCATACTTCAGTGTTTCCCTATACTGGGATCTGTTGGGTAGGATTAGGGCAGAAGCCAGGCATTTATGAAAGGGTTGTCAAAACAGAAGCATGCTCAGTTCTCTGGCATGCTGGCCCTAGACAGATATTACTTTTCTAGCCATTGTCAGACTAGGAGAAGCTTGTCTCCCTCTTATAAAATACTCCAGAGTCTAGATGAGGATTAATGCCAGATGTAATCTGGAAATAATTTAGAGAAAAATTATATCTGAATGTACCTGACTGTGTTACTTTCTCAGTTATACTTGGAAGATTTATCCTGAGGCACTTGAGATGCATATATTCTCTCTAAGAAACTTATATAAACAGACATCTGGTTTAAACAAGGAGTTAAATAGCAGACTTGATGTGATGGCAATTGAAAACAGAACTTATTGAATGGGAAATGTAAGGACAAATCACAACAATGGCTCCTGTAGATGAGAGAGAAGAAGAAAATAAAGAGATTGATTACAGGAACACCTCTCCATCACAAGGAGTTAGAAAATAGATACAGAGGCAGATTCTTCACGACAAGGGACAGATTCTTCACCACCCTACAAACACAGAAATAAAAAAAGCAATGATTAAAAGAAAGGTGAATGATTGTCTTGCTTTTTGTGACCATAATGATGACTCAAGTGCCAACAATTTGCAGAAGAAATTGTCGTTGTTCCTACTGAAGAAGTTCACATTTACTGTATTCAACAAAGAAGTAACCTTATGTAAAGTGAACAGTGTGGATATGAATCAACTATATGAAGCATTGTGTGTGATAAATGATTTATTCAGTTCCCCTACAATGTCTCAGGTGACAAAATGCATCAAAGCAATGTAATCATGACCATCAAATTCAGGATATGAACAGCACCTCAAGAAAGTTGTCTCATTATTTCTTTTCAAGCAGCAAAGAATACAGTGAAATAGTTTCTGAAATTATGAAACCAGCTTTGCATGATAGATATAGCAGATTGTATACTGGCATATTTAATTTCTCATAGACAAAAGTAGTGTGACCATGAGTTGGAGAAGCATTACAACCCTGTAACATATGCATTAGCAGATTAAATTTTCACTGAAGATGCTACCAAAATCATCCCATAAAGATGTTGAACCAATGAAAGGTTACAGCAGCTGATATTTGAATTTAGAGAAGCCCCTGAAAGAGGCATGGCTTTCAGTGAGACTATCGAAAGAGAAGAGTATAAATCCTGAATTGAAACACTCTCTCTCTCGTATTATGTTCCTACACTCGTACATATTCTTGCTCTTACATTCTTGACCAAGTTTGTTTTACTCATCACAATTTCAAGCCAACACCTCTACAGACAAGCAAATAGCAGCAGCAATAAAGCAGCTAAGAATAACAAAGAAGCCACAACACAGCATCAAGAAGCCGCAGCATTCCAGACTAGCACCATGATGACATCATTGAGCTTTTGACACCATTGGTGAGATGGAGTTTGCATAAGCAATGCTGGGGATTAGATTTAGGCCCTGTCTACATTGGCAAGTTTCTTCACAGTAAATCAGCTTTCTGAGCTGTAACTCCCAAGGTGTATACCCTGCCAAGCCACTTAATGTTCAGAAACTGTGCAGTTCCAGTTGTGTAAAAAAGTGACCTCAACGAGAGGCGTACAGCTTTCTGCGCTGGGGCTACAGTGCTGCGGTGCCAGTGTACACACTATGGCAATTACAGTGCTGAGATTGGCCTTTAGGAGGTGTCCCATAATTCCTGTTCTCACCTCTCTGGTCATCAGTTTGAACTCTACTACACTGCCCTCAGGCGACCAACTGCAATCCCCACCCAGTAAATTCCTTTGGAAATTTGAAAGTCTCCTTCCTGTTTGCTCGGTGATGCATGCAGTGATCTCAGCACATTTTTCCAGATGACCAGGCCTGCTCCACTCAGCAGGTGATCCACTGCTTGGAGCAATGCCGAGTTGCTGGACTTCATCATCATTTGGGGAGAGGAGGCTGTCCAGTCTCAGCTGCGCTCCAGCCGTAGGAATTATGATAGCTACGGACAGATTTCACAATATATGCAGAAAGGGACCATGACCAGGGCACATTGCAGTGCAGGGTCAAAGTGAAGGAGCTGCGGAACACCTACAACAAGGTGTGGGAGGCAAACCACAGCACCAGTGCTGCGTCCATGAGTTGCTGGTTCTACAAAGAGCTGGATGCAATATTCGGCAGCGACCCCACCTCCACTGCGAAGATCACTGTGAATACTTTGGTGGTTCATGTGCCAGTTGAGAGTAGACCAAGCCAGGAGAAGGAAATCTTGGATGAGGATGTGGAGGGGGAGGAGGACCCAGAGGCAGAGGATGACTCGGAGGATGGAGATGCATGCAGCCAGGAGCTCTTTTCCACCCCGCAGAAGGCTAGCCAGCCACAGTTGTCAGAGATTGGCAAAGTGCAAACAGGAGAGGAGGCCCCTGATAAGTTGATCTGAATCTGGGAATCATCGAAGCGAGTTATTGGGGGCAGGAGGGTTGCAGAAAGCACAATTGTCTTCTACCGCATGCCTAGTCTGAGCGGCGGAACAGGCTATTGCTTGACTTACTCACTTCACAGGAATTTCCCTCAGAAATCTCCAGGAAACTCTCGTGGAGATATTGGGCAATCCACTGCCACAGGTTCTTTAGCAGAGCTGTTTTGTTTCTTGCCTCATTAAATTCCCATGCCACTGTGCTGTCATGGGGATGGGGGGGGTAACCATTGCTGCACACTGGTGAGCCGCATAGGGGCCAAGGTGGAAGCTGCAGGCTTGGATCACATCCTGTGAAAAGTTGTGGGACAGGAATGATTATCAGGCCTCCCTCTACAGTGCTGGCTCCCCCCAAGAGCCACGTGCTCAGTATACATCAGGGTCCCGGAACAGTGATTTACCTTACCCCACAGCTGGCTTTAGGCTGATTCGCCCAATTCCCCAGAATTTGGCCCCGCACCTAAGAGGCCCCCATGCCTTAGGTGCCTTTTTAATTTTTTTTATTCACCCCGGCAGCAGTCAGCTTCGCCGGGGTCTTCGGCGGCCCTGCTCCCCTGGCCAGGGCGCCGGCCAGAGTGCAGCAAGCCCTCTGGCTGGAGCGCAGCAAGCCCCGCGGTCCCGATCTCCTGGCTGGAGCTTCAGCCAGAGCACAGCGGCCTTGCAACCCTGGCCAGAGCGCGGCAAGCCCCGCAGCCCTGTTCTCCCAGCTGGCAATCCGAAGTGCTGCCGAAGACTGGGAGTGCCGCCTGGTGAGTACAAGTTCTTCCCCCCAGAAATCGGGCTCTGCACTTGCTAAAGCCGGCCCTGCCCTACCCCCTGCAGTTACTCACCATTTTGGGGATCTTGTGGCTCATGTGTGCTTGCCTGGGGTCAGCCAGTTAGTGATAGATGTGTGAGTACTGTCTGTGCTTTAAATCATTGAATCAGTGTTCTCTGTTTTGCAAACAATACTGCTTCTGTAAAATGTTGCATTTAAACTTCACAGAGATGACCTTAGGAGCCCAGCCTCCCACTTTGTTATTGGCGGCTGAACGGTTGCATAGAGGTAGAAAGTGGCCAAAAAAAACAGAGGACATTCTACGTGATGTTATGATGCACTCCGCCACTGAGAAACAGGAATTGAAGGAGTGGTGGGACAGCGAAAAGAGAGACAGAAAGGAGAACGCAGCTCTGGCTCTTAAAGGAGTGGCTCTTAAAGGTTATGGAGCACTAAGTAGACACACTCCAGGCAATACTAGCTCTTTAAACCAAGCAGCTTCGCACCCGCCCTCCTCTGCAGCCGCCGTCGCAAAACTCTTTCCTATGAGCCCCCCCACACACACACACCGCCAACACATTCTTATCAATCTCCCGGCTCCAGTCTCTACCCGCAGCATTCCTCTCCTCATAGTCCAGCACTGTGGACTCCCACTGCCCACTGCACTCAACATTCATCTCACTGCAGTTTAGCCTTGCTGAAGTACAGTACCCGCTGCACTGTATTCCAGAGGAGAAGGTTGGATATGTTCCCTGAACATACATAAATATTTAGCTGTCCTGGGACCTCTCCTCCTCCTGGAACCTTCCCTTTCCCCATCTCCCTTACTGCTGATGGTTTTTTTTGTTTGTTTGTTTGTTTGACTTTCTCCTCCTTTTGTTGTCTTTTAATAAAAGAATTGTATTGCTTTGAAAGCAGTCTTTATTCTATTAATTGAAAGCAAAAGGAGCACCGCAAAGCAACATACAATTATGTTAAACCCATTTACTGCATCATGTGCACCAATCACCGCCTAGCATTACAAGCACTGCAATCCTGAGCATAACAACAAATATCAGTGGCTTTCAGCTTCAAATTGCTGCCTCAAGGCATCCCTGATCGTTATGGCCCTGCACTGTGCCCCTCTAATAGCCCTGGTCTCTGGCTGTTCAAGTTCAGTCTCCAGGCACTGAGCCTCTGTGGTCCAGCCTCGAGTGGAGCTTTGACCCTTCCCTTCACAAATATTATGGAGAGTACAGCACGCAGCTATAAGCATAGGAATATTGTCATGTCCAGGTCCAGCTTCCCATAGAGGCAGCACCAGCGGGCTTTTAAATGTCCAAAAGCACATTCAAAGTCATTCTGCACTTGCTCAGCCTGTTGTTGAAATACTTCTTGCTGCTGCCAAGTCGCCCTGTGTATGGCTTCATAAGGCATGGCATTAAGGGATAGTTGAGGGTCTCCCAAGATCACAGTGGGCATTTCGATTTCCCCTACCATGATCTTCTGGTCCGGGAAGAAAGTCCCTGCTTGCAGCTTCCTGAAGAGGCCAGAGCTCCAAAAGAAGCATGTGTCATGCACCTTACCAGACCAGCCTCCGTTAATGTCTGTGAAATGCCCATGGTGATCCACAAGCACCTGGTAAACCATTGAGAAATACCTCTTGCGATTAATATACTTGGTGGCTATGTGGTCTGGTGCCAGAATTGGAATACGCTTGCCATCTATCACTCCTCTGCAGTTAGGGAAGCCCATTTGTGCAAAGCCATCCAGAATGTCATGCATGTTGTCCAGAATCACGGTCTTTTGGAGCAGGATGCGATAATGGCCCTGCACACATCCATCAACACGAATCCAACCATTGACTTTCCCACTCCGAACTTGTTAGCAACCAACTAGTAGCTGTCTGGAGTAGCCGGCTTCCACAGTGCAATCGCCACACTCTTCTCCACTGCTAGGGCAGCTCTCATTCTCGTGTTCTTGTGTGACAAGGCTGAAGCGAGCTCATCATACAGTCCCATGAACGTGGCTTTCCTCATCCGAAAGTTCTGCAGTCACTGCTCATTATCCCAGATGTGCATCACAAGGTGATCCCACACGCAGTGTTTGTTTCCCAAGCCCCAAAACGGTATTCCACTGTGGTCAGCACCTCCATGAATGCTGCAAGCAATCTTGTGTCGTAACTACTATGCGTAGTGAGATCAATGTCGCACTCCTCTTGCTTTTGTAGTTTAAGGAATAATTCCACTGCCACTCGTGACATGTTGGTCAGAGTGAGCAGCATTATGGTCAACAGTTCAGAATCCATTCCTACAACCTGAAGAAGCAGGGCTCGCAGTACACAAACCATTGAAAGACGGCATCAAATGCAGATGGAAGTACAGGGATTGCTGGGATGTGAAACAATGCATCACAGGACATTGGGACAGGACCCAGGATGCCTCACGACTCCCTCTGTCTTCTCACAACTCTTACCAGCAGAAGAGAAAGAGGTGCTCTGTGGGATAGCTGCCCAGAGTGCACTGCTCAGAATACTGCTGTAAGGGCCGCAAGTGTGAACATGTTATTACACAGGCAGCTGACAGTGTGATCACACAACAACAGTTTCTCTTCAGTGCTCTGTGAGCGGCGCTGTAACTGCCAGTGTAGATGTGCCCTTAAATTGTTCTTGTAATAATTTTAATGAAATATTGCAATATTGTTGCAATATAAGGTACTAAAACTCTTCTCCTTTTAGACACCAGCTAATTCACACTTTATACTCCTGGAAAAGAGATATAGGCTAGCTTTGATAAACAGAAAGAAATTACGATATTTAATTTGAATTTAAGATTATTAGAATTCATTAACTTGTCAGTCTCAAAACTGTTCTTTGAATGGCTTCTTTTCATTAGTTGAGTTAAATATTTTCTTCAGTTTCCCAGAATTTAAGTTCTCCTCCCTGTTTTATACTGTTAGGTTACGAATAACAAATCAAACAGGATTCACCAGTCCTCTTAAACAAAATTATTTTGCCCCTCCATAAATTATTGAGTTAACTATGATACACTAAAACAGGACTCACTACTGATTTGAGAAATAAAATATTTTTACCTTAATTTACCCTAATGAACAGAGGGTCCACTCTTGAAGTGTAATCTCTGTTGAGATTGACAGAAGAGATTACAATGGAAGTAACCATTGTTTAGTATTTATATTCTCTTTTGTTTTGTCTTTTTGCTTTTTTAGTAACAAAATATTTGTAGGTAATATTTGTTTGCTGCCTCTCTATAATCAGAGTGTCCCAGAAGGCATGGCAATAATTCAATGAGACTAGAATAGCGTGTGTGCAGGGGAAGGGGTGGTTATAACTCTGAATTGGCATCAAGAAAGACAATCATTAAGATTTGATATGCCATTTCTAGTTTCTCTACAGAATAATTTTGTCAGTAATTTTTTAGATAAAATTACTTGGTGCTCAATACCCTAAAACACCTGCTAGCTCTGAGACAAATGTCCGAGCAGTGACCTTTGATATTGTTTGTGTTCCCTACATGTGGACTATACTTGTTAGTATTTTCCTCTGCATTGTATACTGGCATATTTAAGTACTTAATAGTGTATCTGGGTGCATAAAATTGCATTTTTTGTCACTGAAATACCTTCCCTACAACATTGGTACAAAGCCCTAAAGATTTTATGAAATATTACTATTGATTTCTTTTGGCTCATATCTCGTGTTGGGTAGAGCACTGGAGCATATTGTGCAGCATGAAGACCTTAGGAATTGTGATGCATCATAAATTTAAAAACAAGCATTCAGGGGGAAAAAAAGACAAGCACTAAAATACATGTATTGCTTGCAGACTGGTGGACCAGTTTGTCATCTCCCATAATGTATTTTGGTGATTTAATTTTTATTGTTATTACAGACCAGTGAAGCTCACACACTGAGCAAAATTATTTAAAAAAAGCCAGGAAATGAGAGCAGTCTTAGAGTAGCAGCAGCAGCATACTGCTCGGCCATTTAGGTACAGGACATGGATTTGGATTAGACTGCAAGTCTAGATGTTCCATTGGATGGACCAATTTAGGGGATAGCATAGGATTGTCATAAGAAATGTACTCATTACTAAAGGTAGTAGGACACAGGCTTGTAAAAGGACATTATCAAATTAATCCAGACAGAGATATGGCAGACAAATCCAGATTCTGACCATGTTTAGAGAAATCTGCAAGACCTTAGAAAGCTTTTCCATTATAACTGAAATGACTAAATTATATTGTTATAGATTAGATTAAAACCCCTTATACTGGTGAGTTTAACAGCCATCCTTCATTCAAGTTAAACATAAGAAACAACAGAGGCCTCCAAAATAAAGGCCAACCTACAGCCATTTAGGAATTCTAACAACTGGTTGGTTAGCTGGTTGCGATCTCCCCTTGGTGGACAGAGCCAGGACATCCACACTCAGTCTGCCAGAAGCAGAGCAGTGGGACAGAACCTGAAAGTATAAAAGGTAGGCCCTCCAGCTAAGTTGAAGATGAGCTGCTGGAGGAGAAGGAGGTCTCCCACCTGCTGCTGGAGCTTGGACCCAATACTGACTGCTACAGTGTGCCTGAGACCTGGAGGAACTGCCAGAGCTGCTGGTCGCCAGAGACACCAAGGAGTTGGTGCGATTGCTATTAGCTGTTTATCCTGGCGAGATGTATGATGACCCCAGGACCAAGGTCACTCCCCCTTATGAAAGTGTAGGAAGTAGCCCACGGAAACCAAATTTTCTTTGGCTGTGAGGCTGACTGACAGCTGGCCAAGGTGTTGCAACTGGATTTCCCCACTCTCCCAGTGGTGGAATACTCCACCACTGTTAGGGCCCTGGGTTGGGATGTGGTGGAGTCTAGTGGGCCTGTACTCCCCAACCCCGGCCACCGGACTCCTGGGATGACAATCTCCCCACCATAGGCCAAGTGGCCTGTGTTTGTTGGTGGTCTTCCAGAGCCATAACCCCAGATTGTTCACTGCCCTGACCTGTTTGATGGCCTGGGAATACAGATTCATTTTTTCTCTGTCCTGAATAGAGGCCAGAGCCTGCTGACTTTGCTGCACTGCCTTGACTGAGGCCCTGAGCTTCTGGATTTTGCCACCCCGCCCTGTTTGAGGGCCTGGACTTATAGACTCATTACTGCTCTGCACTGAATACAGGCCAGAGTCTCCTAATTTGCTTGCCACCCTACCTGGCTAGAGAGCCAGGAGTTATAGACATTGCTGCTGTACCCCAATTGTAGGCTCAAGTTCTCTAATTGTTTGATGCCCTGCCCCTTTGGAGGGCTGGGGCTCCTAGACTCAGTACTGCACCAACCTGCCAAGTGGCAGAGACCCCGGTGCTAATTCCCCCCTGAATTGTGCCCTTCCAGAGGACTTGTAGCGAGGGGTCATGGCCTCTCTCTCAGACAGATCGAGGAAGATCTGTGACCATTTTATAGAGAGGATTTTGCTAAGTATTGTTTTGAGGTAAGGATGGGGAGCTGGACAAATGCATAAGAAGTCCATGTCTACACTACAAACTTTGGTTGAGAAAAGTTTTGTTGGTGTACAGCTGGTGATATTAGTATATTGATCCTGTATATGCATACTTAGCTGCTTCCATCAGCACTGCACATACTTACCGAGAATTCTTGTTTCAATGCCAAATGTGCTCCACGCAGCACAATCTGTCACAGTGGCTTTTGGGAAACTTTTGCAATGTGTTAAAAGGTAGAAATGAGTCACATAGGAATCTGTGGGAGCAAGCGATCAAATTTCCTTGATGTAACTTTCTCCATCCTATACTGCCATCCATGGCCTATAATTTTCATGCCTTTCTTTAAAAGCCACAAGCCTGTGGCTCTTTTCCTTGTCCATCATCCTGAACAGAAGCATGGATCCTACACAGTGCTGCACTGTTCTCATTAACTTTGCTAATTCAAGACTCATGATTCTCCAATATTTCCAGAGCCACAGCAAGAACCACAACAACAGAGGATATGACAATTTCTTCAAGGACAGATTGCTCAGAGACAAAGCAAAAAACAATTCAAGGTGATTGGTGGTGTTCATGAAGCAGCTGCAGATGGGCCTGAGGAAATGAGCACTAAGTGGTGGGATCACATTATGATGCAGGTTTGGGACAACACGCAGTGAAATTTCAGATGTGAATGACTATGTTCCTGGATCTGTGTGCTGAGCTCACCCCAGTCCTCCAGCACAAGTGCAGGGTAGATTTCACACCTCAGTTTACCACAAATTTACTGCTGGTATAGTCAAGCCCTAACACATCCAATGGTGACAGAAATGATTTCAGTTCCACCAAAGAAATACTTTGGATTTGTTTATTATTTTTCAATGAAGGGCTGTCTAAAATTTCTCATCTTTGCCTCAGAAAGGGGCATTGAAATGCCACAGAATTCTAGGTCTCCTGATTATTAGTCAGCAGCAGGAGGGATCATCACATATGTGTCCCTGCCAGCAGGTATATGGGATCTTGGGGAGCAATTACCACACAGGTGGGGTGCAAAATAAACTTTATTAAGAAAATGCAAAAAACAGGGAAAATTCAATAGTGAGGGGTTTGTTAAGGTAGACAATTGGGGAGGGGTTTCTTTTAGCAAATAGTATAGGGGGTTTCAATAGTGGGGTACAATACAGTGGGGTACAATATAGCTGGTAACCAATTAACACTGAAGTATAAATGTAACAGGTAGCTAACAATTTTTATGTAAAAGGTATGTCACAGCAGCATATAGCCAACTAACAGTTATGGGAAAAATGTGGTAAATAACCAACTCTAGGTAAAAATGTGTCACAGTGGTATAAATGTAAAATGTGAGGTGTATCAGAGAGAAAAAAGGGTAACCAATGGGGTTTTATGCTAGACTTCAGTAATACAATTGAGGTTTAGGGAGGCAGCGGGAAGACAGACTTAACTACAATTATACAGAACACAGCAAAATCTTATCTATGAGACTAACTTAAACCAAGACTACACAAATTAGCAAGTAACAGAACACAATGCAACAACATTTTTTTTTAAACCTAACTTACAGAGCACAATACAAACAATTCTCTAAACCTAACTTAACCACAGCTATGCAGAATGAAATTACAACTTATCTAGACTAAGAACCTAATTCTAATAGGTGCACCTTAGCAGCAGTGGCGGGGGGCTGCAAGCTAGCAGTCCAGGAAGGCACAGCTAAGCAGCAGCACAGGCTTACTTATTTTAGCAGCAAAGTGCTGCGGAGTTTAAGAGAGGTTTTAAGGCACAGACCAAGGTTTAGCTTAAGTCTGGCTGCTGGGGGAAACAGAGCCAGCAGCTAAAATAATAAAATGAAAATATAGAGAGTTTCACAGAGGGATTCTTACCAGCCCCAAAGGAAGCAGCAGAGGTAAAAGCAGCAAGATCATCAGAAGGCTAGGTACGGTCTTAATAATCAGGAGATCTCTCAGGCAGCAATTCGTTCTTCGTGGGGGGTTTTCAAAAAATGGGGGTACGCTCAAAAATAAAATGAGAGTGGAGAAAAGACCCCCCAGAACCCCTGGCTGATCAGACCAGGCAGCAATGCAGGAACCTTTCTGAGTCTGATCAGAAAATGTCTGGTTTTTAGGGCAAACTTAGGCAGTCTCCCACCAGTACTTCTGATTGGCTCAGAGGCAGGGGAAAGAGAAAAAAAAAAAACAGGTGAGCACAGAGACATGTCTGGGCAGAGTCCTGTGCAACAGGTGACTCAAAAGCACATGAGGCCTATGACTCATGCCCAGGACCTTAAAAACACAATAGGCCTTGCAGCTTGGACATTGTCTACCCTACACCGAGCCCAGGTTTAACAAGGTGATAACAGGACTAACCCTTTCAACAGGGCAGTGGTCCCACTTAGCACAAGTGGCCATCCCTTTGAGAAGGGCAATGGCTCTTGGTAAACAACTTTAAGGGGCCCTCCCTTTGAGAAGGGCAGTGGTCCTGCTAAACAACTTAACAGCCAGGGAGCGGAGGCCACAGGAGAACAAAAACAAAATGGAGTATGGGGACAGCTGTAAGTAACAAAATGGAATAGGGGGATAGCTGTAACAGACAATATGCTATTGCTACCATAGCTTCATTTTCTGACTGAGGGACTGCTGCTGTGCTGCTACGGAGAATTAGAACAAGAGCAGTAATGCTGAGTGGGAAGAGGGACTAAAGCCATTCTGTTAGTGCAAGACGATATAGCTCGTGAAGGCAAGAGGAGTGGCATGTGTCCATCCCCACTAGAACCTGGCAGAAGCAGAGTTATAGATGCAAAGCCTGGGTACCCAGCCAGGCATCCAGATCAATGCAATACATTCCCTCAATGCTTTGGAGCATTATTAGGCATATTAGCTAGGCAGTCTGGTTATCAACGGAGTGCTAGGTTGAAATTAGAACTGTCAAGTGATTAAAAAATTAATCAGGATTAATCACACTGTAAAGCACTAATAGAATTCCATTTATTTAAATATTTTGGATGTTTTCTACATTTTCAAATATATTGATTTCAATTACAACACAGAATACTAAGTGTACAGTGCTCACTTGATATTTATTTTTGATTACAAGTATTTGCACTGTAAAAAACAAATGAAATAGTATTTTTCAATTCACCTAATACAAGTACTGTAATGCAGTACTCACAAATGTAGAATTATGTACAAAAAAACCTGCATTCAAAAATAAAACAGTGTAAAATTTTAGAGCCTACAAGTCCACTCAGTCGTACTTCTTGTTCAGCCAGTCACTCAGAGAAGCAAGTTTTTTTACATTTGGAGGAGAAAATGCGGCCTGCTTCTTGTTTACAATATCACATGAAATCAAGAACAAGTGTTCACCTGGCACTGTTCTAGCCAGCGTCACAAGATATTTATGTGCCAGATGCATTAAAGATTCATATGTCTCTTCATACTTCAACCACCATTCCAGGGGACATGTGTCCATGCTGATGACGGGTTCTGCTCTATAATATCCCAAAAAAGTGCAGACCAATGCATGTTCATTCATTATCTGAGTCGGATGCCACCAGCAGAAGGCTGATTTTCCTTTTTGGCAGTTCAGGTTCTGTAGTTCCCTCATTGGAGAGTTGCTCTTTTTAGACTTCTGAAAGCATACTCCACACCTTGTCCCTCTCAGAATTTGCAAGGCTCTTCAGAGTCTTAAACCTTGAGTTGAGTGCTGTAGGTATCTTTAGCAATCTCACATTGGTACATTCATCTGCAGTGAAAGTGTTCTTAAAATGGACAACATGTGCTGGCATATCATCTGAGACTTCTATAACATGAAATATATGGCAGAATGTGGGTAAAATAGAGCAGGGGACATAAAATTTACCCCCAAGGAGTTCATTCACAAATTTAATTAACACAATTTTTAAAATTTTATTTATTTATTTATTTATTTATTTATTATGAGCATCTTCAGCATGGAAATATGTCTTCTAGAATGGTGGCCAAAGCATGAAGGGACATACAAATGAGTAGCATATCTGGCACGTAAATACCTTGCAATGCCAGATACAAAAGTGTCATGCAAATACCTGTTCTCACTTTCTGGTGACATTGTAAATGAGAAGAGGGCAGCATTATCTCCTGTAAATGTAAACAAACTTGTTTGTCTTAGTGATTGGCTGAACAAGAAGTAGGACTGAGTGGATTTATAGGCACTGAAGTTTTACATTGTTTTGTTTTTGAGTGCAGTTATGTAACAAACAAAAAATACATCTGTACGTTCACGACCAAGAGATTGCACTACAGAACTTGTATGAGGCGAATTGAAAAATACCGTTCCTTTTGGAGCATGAGCTTTCGTGGGTGCATCCGATGAAGTGGGTATTCACCCATGAAAGCTCATCCTCCAAAACGTCTGTTAGTCTATAAGGTACCACAGGATTCTTTGCTGCTTTTACAGATCCAGACTAACACAGCTACCCCTCTGATACTTGACACTATTTCTTTTATCACTTTTTCAATGCAAATATTTTTATAAAAATAATATACACTGACATCAATTACAACTCAAAATACAATATATATGAACATGTAGAAAAACATCCAAAATATTTAATATATTTCAATTGATATTCTATTAACAGTGCGATTAAAACTGCAATTAATCACAATTAATTTTTTTCAGTTAATCACCTGAGTTAACTGCAAATATTCAACAGCCCTAGTTAAAATCTCGCCTCTCTTATTTTATGCTAATGAGATATCACACTCCATCCTGTTGTCCTCAAGTGCAACATGGCATGATTTTGCTTGTTCCATTGTAATTTACTAATAACAGGAACTCGTCAGCACACAGCGGCCTTGCTATAGAGAGTGGGAGAGTCACTAGAGAATGTTTAGTTTTGTAAGTGGAAAAATACTTTAGAAAAGACAATAAAAATGTGCTAAATACTATGAATGAGACAATAGTTGAGTAGGATGGGATTGCTTTAACGAGGGTAGAGCGTGTTTTACCTCTCACCCTCCCACATGAAAATATTTTAAAAAGTCATAATCACATAAATCTTGTTATGGTACTTTGCCATTGTCATGAACATACAGCTAAAGGTAGCATAAAATCCCTCCTTTACCTGTAAAGGGATAAGAAGCTCAAATACCCTGGCTGGCACCTGACCAAAAGAACCAATGAGGGGAAAAGATACTTTCAAATCTGTGGGGGGAGGCTTTTGTTTTGTGTCTCTTTGTTGTTCTCTCTGGGACGGAGAGGGACCAGGGCAGGAAAAATACCCCTTCTAAAGCCATATTTGAAATAAGCATCTAAGATTACAAATTGTAAGTAACAGCAAGGAATATGTTAGGTTATCTTATATTTTATCTTGTAAATTTTCCCTATGCTAAGAGGGAGGTTTATTCCTGTTTTTTTGTAACTTTAAAGTTTTATCTAGAGGGAAATCCTCTGTCTTTTAACTCTTACTACCCTGTAAAATTATCTTCCATCCTGATTTTACAAAGGTGCTTCTTTTACTTTTTTCTATATTATAAAGTTCTGTTTTTAAGAACCTGATTGGTTTTTAGTGTCCTAAAATCTCAAGGGTCTGGTCTGTGCTCATCTTGTTTACCTGTTTGGTTGGTATATTATTCTCCAGCCTCCCCAGAAAAGGAGTTAAAGAGACTTGGGGGGCGGATATTTTGGGGAAACAGGAACTCCAAGTGGTCCTTTTCCTAAATCTTTGTCTAACTCACTTGGTGGTGGCAGTATACCATTCAAGGACAAAGAAGAATTTCTGCCTTGAGGACATCTTTAACCTAAGCTGGTAGAAATAAGTTTAGGGGGTCTTTCATGCAGGTCTCTACATCTGTACCCTAAAGTTCAGAGTAGGTAGGGAACCCTGACATGGTGGTAGCACGGTGGGATCATTTTGAAACAGAAGCACAGACCTCAGAATTTTAAAAGGACATTTCTATTTTTCTTTTGGCTGCTCAAAAGCCAGAGAGGTTTGTTTTTTTTTAAAAAAAAGGACTTTTTCTTTTTTTTAAGCTGAGAGCAGCTCAAGTTTTTTTTTTCTTTGCCTGGAGGCAGAGTAGTTAAGTCCTGTAAGGGAATTCACAAGCTGTTTTTTTTTTTCTTTCTAGCTTTCAGGTTAGGCTAGGCTAAACGCAGGAAGGCTAGGATGACAGAAAGTGATGTCCAGAAAAAAACTGGAATTAGCCAGATTGGAAGCTGAGGAAAGAAAGAAAGAATATGAAAGCCAAATGGCCTTAAAATGCCTGGAGTTGGAGGTAGAGGCAGCCAGGGAGGAGGCTGCCCATAAAGAGGCTGCCTTGGAGTTAAAATTCAGAAAAATTAATTCAGAAAAAGCCAGGGAGGAAGCTGCCCACGAGAGAGCTATGGAGGCCCAGAGGGAGACCCAGATGCATGAACTGGCTGTTACGGAGTTGAAGAGACAAAACACTTCAGCTGTTGGCTCCATTTCCCCAAAAATCCACAAATGGGAGTGACTATGTCCACAGTATGATGAATCCAGTGATATTGCCGAATATTTCATCACCTTTAAGAGACTGTGTACCCTCCATGCAATTCCTGATGATCACAAGATGACCACATTGGTAACATAATTGACTGGCAGAGCTCTGGACATATTCAACAAGATGCCTATTGAGGATGCTTTGGACTATGGTAAATTTAGGAATTTGGTTTTGAAACAATTTAAAATTACGCCTAAAATTTAAAGAGTAAAATTTAGAGCCTTTAAAAGAGGGCTTGGACTAAGTAATGTGGCTTATGTAAACCAGATGAAGGTTCTGTTAGATAAATGGATCAAAGGAAGGGGTGTAACTAGCTTTGAAAGGCTGTGTGATTTGGTTATACAGGAGCAGTTCCTGACTATGACTAATGATCATGTAAAACAGTGCTTATGGGATAAGAAAATGGACTCAGCAGAAAGTCTTGTTTCTCATGCTGATCAATACAAGCAGTCACAGACCATCAGAGAGGCGGGGCACATCGGGACAAAATGGGTGGAGGTAGCAGAGAGAAACAACCCTGGTTGCAGTTTGGGTGGATACAAGGAGGGACACCCTGAGACCACATCATACCACTGGGGGCAGCCCAAGGTCCCAACTACACCCCAAGAAAAAACCCAAACACCTTATCATCCCACCACACCATTGTTCAGCAACCCACCTTGCCCCAGTGACCAGTTAGCTGGACAATGTTTTAAATGTAACAAGCTGGGGAAACTTCCCCAAGAACCCCAACAGATTACATTGCACCGGGATCACACCAAAAGTTCTCAGGCCCAGATGCCTCCCAGAGCAAAGGGAAACTGTGAGTGAGGGCGAGAAGAAATTTAGTGCATGGAGGAACACTGGACACACGTGTCAGCTATCCACCAATCCTTACTGGACCCCAAATTCATCAAGTGACAATTCAACCCTTCAAGTCAATCTCTTTTGACTTGCCTACAGCCAAGTAGCCTGTCCAGTACAAGGGCTGGGGGAAGACTTGGCCAGCCATGTGAAGCTAGCCAAGAGGTGGGAATGGTCACCTGCAGCCAGGCTAAACAAGCCTTCACATCTAGCTCTGTTCCTGAGACTTATACAAGGGTCCCATCTGTGTTACCAGAAACCCAGACTGAGGTGATGAAACCAGACCCCATGCCAACGTCTGTGACTGCAGCAGTGAATCCAGTCACAGAGACCCAGCCAGAGCCAGTCCCAAAACCAGAACTGGAGGAGCAACCAGCACCAAACCCATTGCCAGCACTGAATCCAGCACTTGCAACCCCGTCTGCAACTCCAGTTCCTGAGGGCACCAGTAAGTCTGCACTGGGAGCAGCAGCTAAACCTGTGAAAGAGACTCAGCTGGAGCCTGAAACATAACCTAGTGCACCAGCAGAGAGTGGTTTACAGTCAATGGAAAGAGCCCCATCATCTACATTGCTTCCAGAGGGATCAGGCCCAAGTCCACAATCCAGTGAGGAACCAATGTCTCCAGCATCAAAGAAACAGTTCCAGGCCGAGCAAGGAGATGAAAACCTCCAGGAAGCTTGGATGGCAGCACGGAGAAACCCACTGCCTCTCTGCTCTTCTAACCGATCACAGTTTGTTGTAAAAGGAGGACTTTTATACAAGGAAACTCTTTCTGTTTGGCACCAGGAGGACTGGCATCCTCAAAGACAGTTGGTAGTTTCAACTATGTATCAGGTAAAGCTCTTAAGTTTAGCCCACAATCATCCTAGTGTCCTAAAACCCCCAAGGTCTGGTCTGTGCTCACCCAGTTTATCTATTTGGTTGGTATATTATTCTCCAGCCTCCCCAGAAAAGGAGTTAAACGGGCTTGGGGGGATATTTTGGGAAAATAGAACCTCCAAGTGGTCCTTTTCCTAAATCTTTGTCTAACTCACTTGATGGTGGCAGCAAACTGTCTAAGGACAAGGAAAAATTTGTGCCTTGGGGACATTTTTAACCTAAACTGGTAAAAGTAAGTTTAGGGGGTCTTTCATGTGGGTCCTCACATCTGTACCCCAGAGTTCAGAGTGGGGAAGGAACCCTAACAGTCATGTATGCAAAGGTTTTATCAAGAGCAAAAATAAACCTATTTTTGCTGTCCCTGGCACTTCAAAACATGGATTTATACAGTAGTTTGTGCCTTAATGACAGGCCTTAAGGATGTTTATACGGATCCTTTAAATGAAACTCTTCAAGTGAACCTGCTAATCCCACAGAAATGACAGCCATGTATTTGGCTAAAGTTCTTATTCATGCCATAATGATTTATGAATGCTTTTATGAGTTACAACCCATGTGTTGTGTTGTCATATCTTTTTGAAGGTTGGTTATTTGGATTAGCTGTACAAGCGTATTGATATGTCTCCTAAGATGCTTAGCCAGAGACATCCTTTAACTCAGGATTCCCTCCAGCTGGCTGATCACAGACTGTGCCTCTGTAGCCAGCTGGTCTCTGAAGTTCAGCTTTTTCTTTAAGACTAAAAGGAAGAGATGATCCTTAGAAAGATTCATTTTTATATGTTCCTATAAACCTGTAAATCAGTAGTTAATTCAGCATTATCATTTCAAATGGAAACTATGTAATTTTAAACAAGATTTTCACAAAGAAGATTTGTAAAAAGAAGCTTGCTAAAATATGTGGTAAGTTTAACTGGCATCTCTGAGAGCCCTGGTGAGCACTTGATTTGTTCTGGAAAATGTAAATTTAGGTATGGGTATAAGGAACAGACAGAAAGGAAGGCAGGCAGATAAAGAGAACACACACCACTGGGATATGATTAGGAAACAAACAAATAATTTGTAAAGCCAAACTTTACAAACTGCAACAATCAAATCTGCATTTCAGTGTAACTCCCAAATCAATTGTATAATTTACTATAAATTTAAATGATGAAACCTCTAACACTGTCAGTATATCTAGATGGACCTAAATACTGCAATGTGCCTAATGCAGATACTTACAGTAGAGTGCTTTCTTATGTTATTTCTCTCTGTGGTATTCTATAGTAAATTGGGTTTGATCATTATCTGAATTCATAACAGCCAGCATGCTGGAAGAAAATATTTTAAAAAATTCTGACTTTTATATTGAGTTACACATGCTGCATATTCACATTGAGCTATGTTAAACTAATGTGATACGCAGTAACACAGACAGAACATAATTTCCTATGAGGTAGCAGTTTGTCATCTACCTCTCTGTCTTTTGGGAGTGCACAGAAGCAACTTACATTGCAGAACAGATTACAGGCTGTTGCTACTTTAGCTTTAGCCAGTGGAGATAGAGTATATTTCAGGGGTGATGTTTTGTAGTTCTGGGTTTTTTGACAAGCCACTGTAAAAGTTCAGCAGCACAACCAACATGCAAATAATTTATTTTATTAGTATTCATGATAATACATATTATTGGGACTTTAGTGAGAGATGGTGTGTTATGTGACTGTTTGCTGACAGTGGACAGCTGGGAGCAGAGCTTACTCTTGTTTTAAGACTTATTTTTTCTGTTCAGTGCTCAGATACTATAGTACCATAGATCACTGGTTTTCTAATATTTGCATAGCATGAATATCTTAATAGACAGATTGTCTCATGGACATCTCCCCTTTCATTCATGATGCAGACAGCTCCTCTCCCACACTGGTAATCAAATAACATTTCCGTGGCAACTAGCGCTTTTGCTTACATGGAGAATAATATTAGGAAAGTGTTCATTGTATTTTCAGCAGATATTTAACACAAGCTTGCAGAGGGAAACAAGGAAAGCCAGTCTGATGCTGGCTTGCCGGCTTTCTGCAGATCACCTACATGTGCTCTGTGGTCCACAATTTGAGAATTTCTCCTGTAAAGAGATGGCTAGAAATGGCCTTAAAGAAGAATTGCCTTATCCATGAACAAACTAAATTCCACAGGAGGTAGTACAAAGGACATATAACAGTAAAAATTAAGTACATGGCTAAGTCTTTGTAGGATTAGGACCTAAGGTATTTTGACAATACTGTAGCTTCCAAACATCAGAAGCCTACAAACAATCTAGTTACCAAATAATGAATGCCAAATAAATATCTATATAAACTTGCTGCATTTGTATGCTACATGGGTTTGCCTGATGCCGCTGGAAAGACTGCAGCATTCAAGAACCTTTACATCTGATGTCACGTGATGAATAAAACATCAAGTCAACTGTAACTCAGTCTATGCATAAGAAGATTGTACAAGATACACCGGACTCAATTCTCAGAGACTGGGGAGAAATAAACTAGTTAAGGTACTGACATGAGGGAGAGGTAGCCCCTGTGCTGAAACAGTGAGGTGAGAACCAAACCACACTTGAGAAGTACTGAAAGTCTGTCCTCATGGTATTTGGGGCTGCCACATGTGGGCGGCAAGAAGTGAGCAACACGCCAACCATACCCTATTGGGGGCAAAGAAGAGGCCTGGTGGATGCCCACAGCTGCAGATGTGAAGAGGAAGAATAACGCTGCCTGGCTGTACCCATACCAGACGGGAGTGGGACAATGACTATTGCTTTCTGGATTATTCCCTTCCTGTTGCCATCTCCCTTTTCAGTGTAGCAGCAGTATCTAATGAATAGATCTTAGTTCATAAAATGGTGTCATTTCTGAAATCCCTGACTAATAAGTTACAATGCATGGTGGCAACCTGCTTAACTCTTTTTCTAACTGCTGCAGGTTCTCTGATACTGAACTGCTATATATGGGCTTAGTTCATTCATTTTAGGTTGGTGAGGACATGTGTAATTACAAACTAATTTGTTTGGTTAACATTTATGGGAATGATATTTTATTGTTCATTAGAGGAAGAAAAATATGATGGGCACAGAGAGAGAACTTGGTGTTTTTGAGTAGTACATTATATGAAGCAGCAATTGAAGTAGAAAAGGTGATTAAGAACATAAGCTTCCTGTTTGTATTTTAAATGCATCTTGCACTCAAGGGTTTGCTTATTTTGATACAGGGGAAAACTGGTCTGTTTTGTTTAGGGGTTCTTTGTACATTACAGCTATATCATATATATTCATAATTCTATCTTCTATCAGACATGTGTCATAAACAGATAGCTAAGGGTTAATGTTTCTTTCACTTGTAAAGGGTTAACAAAGAGAACCAAACACTTGACAAGAGGACCAATCAGGAAACCAGATTTTTCAAAGCTTAAGGGAGGGAATTTGTGGGTGTTTCTTGGTCTTCGGTTTTTTTCTCTGTTCTGTGCTCTCTCAGCTATGAGAGGGTCTATTTCCAGTCCTTCTAATCTTCTGTTTCCCAGTTGTAAGTGCAAAGTTAGCAAAAATGTAGTCTTTTAAATTGTTTTGCTGTATTTGCATCTGTGTATCTGGCTGGTGGAATCTTTATGTGTATTTGGCTATAAGTACTTTAAATTGTATTGTTTTTGGGTAAGGCTGTTTATCCCTTTTCTATTGTTTATTCATTTTCTATAAGGAAAGCCCTGTATCTTAACATCTAGGTTACAGAGAACTGTTATTCTATTCTTTCTTTCTTTTTTTTATTAAAAGTTTTGCTTTTTAAGACCTGTTGATTTCTTTTTCTAGTTGACCCACCAGGAAATTGGTGGGAGAAAGGAAAGACGGGGGGGAGGGGAAAAGCTGCTGTCTGTGTTTAACTCT
>NC_133770.1:147680141-147710752 GCF_003597395.2 Chelonoidis abingdonii
AACACCCACAAATTCCCTCCCTTAAGCTTTGAAAAATCTGGTTTCCTGATTGGTCCTCTTGTCAGGTGTTTCGTTCTCTTTGTTAACCCTTTACAGGTGAAAGAAACATTAACCCTTAGCTATCTGTTTATGACAACATGCCAGGCTGTTTCTTTGTATTTTTTTATTGGCTGTTGCTCTATGTTCTTATAATTCTTTAAATCTCCCAAAACAATTTTTTACTGAGAAAGCAAAGATGAAAGCTCAGAAAGTGAAGCCACACAGAGAGTCTGTGTTCAAGGTAATGTTATAGGCTTGACCCTAAATCAGCAAAACCAATGAAATTCCAATTTGAGGCTGAAATCTTTTCTTTAATTTGCCCTATTTAGGTTGAATTTAAATTGTGAAATAAGTGGTGATAATCTGTTCATCTTCTTTCCATAGTGCTACAGATAGCTGAATCCTAAAATGATAGTAGTGGAACAGCTAATAATGAGCACATTTGCACTGTCATCCTCAGACTTCTCTGTTAACATTCCATTGAAAATAGAGTTGCAGGACATTTGGACAAATAAGGTGTGTGTGCGGGGGTGGGGAGGGGTAGATTGTATGTTCCCCTTCAATATAAAAATGTTGGAATTGTGGGCCATATCCCTAGTTCTTATTTTGGCAGAACTTCTACTTGTGAAGCCAATAAGTATTTTGCATGAGTAAGGAATCAAGAGATAATAAAACTTTAGGGGGCAATCTTGTTGGCCCACTGAAGTCTATTAGAGTTATGTCATTGACTGTTGTTGGAACAGGATCAGTGTGTAAGGAATTAACTCAGGATTTAGCTCTCAGGATTTTTTCCTAACCGTGAAAGTGAAAAAATTCTTTCTTGCCTGAGATTTTAGAAACCCAGTGTACTGTAGAGATATTTATGGCTCAGTTATAAACTTCTGATGGCAGAGCTTTATCATGAAAATCTGACAACCCTGTAACTAATCCTGCAATTACAGGTGTCATTGTAAACAACTCTCATTCTCACTATGTCTTAATATATTACACGTTAATTTTAAACACCGGTAATCCCGGTGCACATTAGAGAATTTTGATATTGCTGGACCCTCCATTGATACTAAATTGGCCTAATACATTTGGTAAATGTAGTGAAGATAAACTTTCCATGGAACAAAAGGATAAATGTAATGGAAGGGTTCCTCCACAGTTCCTCTAATTGAGAAGGTGTGCCATCTAGTGTAAAGGGAGAGAGAGAGAGAGAGAGAGAGACCAAATTTATTTATTTATTTAGCTTTGACAAACTACAAAATATTGAGTTAACACTTAGGAAGAAGAAAATGAATGAAAAAAAAATCCTTTGCTCTCTGTGCATTCTTCCCTAATCAATTTCTTACCTAGTAATGTGGGTTAAAATGCATACAGTATATAGAAAATATAACCTTCTTATAGCAAATTATTTTATTTGAAGTACAATTCCACGTTAAAGACAGACCTACTATAGCTGAAATGCAATTTCACATTGAGATGTATTGGCAATTCAGTACTTTCATTCTACTTCACTATAAATAGTGTTGGATTGTTTTGCTGCTAGGGCATGCTCTGAGAATCAGGCCATCTGGTTTCTTTTTCTGGCTTTATCACAGACATACACTGGAAGGTTGGTGCATGAGTAATACATTTAGTTATATTACTGCCTCATAAAACATGATGTAATGCTGGATTAAGATTATTTCAGGAATCTTCTTAATACTTATTTATACTGCTCCATAAGGGTATATGGTGCTTTAAAAGACAAATAAGAGACACTAATGGACCAGATCCCCAATTATTTCAATGGAGCTGCCCTAACATATACCACCTGAGGCACTGACTCATAGTCCCTGGCCTGAGAAATGTAATTTATGGATAACAGCAGATTCTGATTGCTGTTGTGCTGAAATCTCAATGACACCTGTTTGAGCATCCAACCTCCTTTGACTGGGTACTAAGTGCTACACAATATGCTACTCTCTCACTGACTTTATAGACTGTAAAGTGCAAAGCTGGTATTTTTTTTAGAAAGGCACCCTAAAGCAAGCAAAACTGAAAGAATCTCTCCCAGAAGATGAGCCTAATACCCTTTGATCTGGGATTGTCAGTGTGCAGTTTTATTTTTAGTGCTCATTACTGTCATAAAATGTTATCTGCAACCATACACATTTTAAAACTTCCCTCAAATAGGAAAACTTTATTTAATTTTGTTCTAGCCACAGCACATGAAAAATATACACTCAATACACACTAGGTGAACATGTGCATTTTATTAGTAGTTACAGCACTAAAACTGGAAAGTCACTACTGGTAACTGTCAAATATACAAATAGAAAGGCATAGAAAACCCTGTAGTTTGTCCAAAACCAAGTTATAACCACCTGTCTATTCCAAAAAATTGATATACTTTTGTATATAAGTTCATGCACCTATTATACACAATCTTATATTCAGGGTCGCCCAGAGGGGTGGCAGAACTGGGGCAATTTGCCTCAGGCCCTGGGCCCCACAGGGGCCCCCACAAGAGTTTTTCGGGGCCCATGGAGCAGGGTCCTTCACTTGCTCTGGGGGGCCTGTAAAACTTTTGCGGGGCTCGGACCCCTGGAGCTTCTTCCTCTCTGGGTCTTCGGCAGCAATTTGGCAGCAGAGGGTCCTTCCGCTCCAGGACCCGGTGCTGAAGTGTCCCTAAGACCCGTGGCAAGAGGGTCCTTCTGCCCCAGGACCCACCATTAAAGTGCCGGGTCTTCGGCAGCAATTCAGAGGTGGGGGGTCCTTCTGCCCCGGGTCTTCGGTGGCAATTCGGCGGTGGGAGGTCCTTCCGCCTGGGTCTTCAGCAGCAATAACCCCAGGCCCCCTGAATCCTCTGGGTGGCCCTGCTTACATTAAGTACAATAACTAAATAAGGGTCATGTTCTCTATGCTTCTGTATACATAAGGCCTGGAAGTCCAGAAGAGCAATCAGCCTAATTCTGCTCTGGGTTGCACAACTGTAAGTTCAGAATTAATACACTAAGCCAATGGAGTTACTCGAAGTTTACATTCTACTGTCAGCTGAAAGTGGAATTTGACCCAGTAGGATATACTGTTTGCAAATTAGTACAGAAAGAGATGCATTTTGTGATCTCAAAACAACTGAATGTAACAGACTGATAATCCTAAAAGAGGTTCTACTTGGGTTCTGGGGCCAACATACATGCAGTAGCTTGAGGACTGGACATTTATCCTGTAACCACTTTGGCAACGGGACTGAACTTTTTTCTTTGCCTAAAGAAGCATGCACACTTCGTTTTTATTAACAATGGTTGAGATAGCTTAAGTTGCTTATGAGATTCAGCCACACAACTCAAACTGAAATTAAGAGTCACACCAAGAACTACAAAATCCTCTGAATTCCTACATTTAACATTGAAAAAAGGAATCTGAATTTTCTGCTTCACTTATAGACATCCCCTTCCCACCTCCACCCTCCCGTAAGCTACCTGGACTGGCTCAAGACGAGTGTGAGTACCCACTTCAGGGCAGACTGTTAAGAAGAAGGGCACAAACCCCAAACTGGTTGTGAATTCTATACTTAAATATCATCAACCAAGTCTGAAGCATAAACTCCTCGTGCATTCTAATAGGCTAACCAGGGAGTCACAGACAGTCCTCTTGGGTACTCAGGTCTATCTTGCTACCTTGGCGAGCTTGCCTTGTGATAGATTGTCAAAAATCACAATAATATTCAGATTACTCCCAGTCCCAAAGGACAAATCACTTACCCCTGGTCAATTGCACTTTAGATCTTACACAAAGATAACACTTGTAGCAAATCCTATAATAAATTAATTAAAGATTTATTACCTAAGGGGGGAAAAAACAGAGTTATTTATAATGTTAAAGCAGATAAACATACACACATAAATGAGTTACAGCCTCATGTTTCAAAATATAATAGAAACTGTTGTAATATGCAAGCTGTATATCTCCTCTAGGGGTAACCCATGCTAAGCAACTGGGGATCTCTTGCTTATGCTTAGAAATCTTGCCCTCCCAAAATCAAAGTAGCACAGAGAAACAATTTCTTCTTGTCAGGGATATTTATTCCCTTCCCCTAGAATTCAAGATGACGGGACAAGTTCATGTGTATCTCTCCTCTTTGTAGTTGGGGGGAGGGATCAACAAAGTTTTTTTTTTCTTCTGAGGTTCCAGAGTGGTTTATCTGGGGTCTATGGGCCTTCTTTTGTTGGAGAGGAGATAACACCTCCTGTGGCAAACTAGTGTTTTACACTTGGTAATGCTTCTCTCCTGACTGGTTATTTTATTGCTACAAAGCAAACACATAAATATTACCTTATATAACATGGGATATAGATATTATAAGTGAGATTAATGCATGCAGCAACTTACAAGCATTTCCAAAAGTCTAAACACCAAACAAATTCCTATAACCTTAACATCTATTCTGACAATATTAATAAATGGGTGACCCAGACTGGTTTCCGGCTATGTACTGTTCAGTTGAGGCCAGGGACCTTGGCATAAGCTGGCATGTGGTCTGCCAGCTGTCACACCCCTGATGACCAATGGGCTGACTAAGACCGTCAGCTACATTGGTTAAGTTCTGCAATTCTGGGAGATTTCAGCATCCACATCAACAGGGGTGGAAACATAAAACCCTGAAGATTAATTTCCTCTCTCTCTCCATCTTAAGACACTCATACACTCTGTCTGGTTAAATCCACACCTCAAATCTGATCTTGAGACTAAATGGGAACATAGGGAACATCACTAATTAGCCACCTCCATGGTCAAAATGCCACCTTATAGAAGTAGTGACGGAATTCTCCCTGCGCCTTCAGGCAATGGGAGGACCATACCATCATAGTTTGGCCACAAAAGCTTATAGATCCCAAAATATACTTGGTAACTATTATATATGGTTGTAGAGATGAAGAGTCATTCTGAACACTGACTAGCCACCAATATAAATTCTATGGCTCTCAAACAACCTTTTCCTTCTTATCATCCATATATGTCTCCATGATTCTTTGATGACTTACTTCAGAAAAAGTTTTCTTTCTGTGTATTTTGTTTCAGTTTATTTCCTGCATCTTTCTTTGCTTCCAGTCATGAATCATGAGAAGGGCTTTTCTCATAGTATTTTAGCACATCTGGCTCTGATCATGGAAGAAACCCAGAAGGAAGAGGCTTACAAAAATGACAGATTATCTGTAAGATGTTTCCATTCAAAGACATGGGGGGCAACTTAGTTTTTCTGACTTGATTCACCTTTCTCTAATGTACAGGTCTCCTTGAGGAGGTTAACTCTGTTATGCTCACATATCTCATTTCCTGTACTTATTTTATGCTTACTCTTCACTACAGTGTTCTTGTTTTAGGGACAGATAGTCCATGACCCTTGGTTATGATGGGAGGAGGCAAAAAGGAATCTTTCCCTACACAAGGGCTAGGACAATTGCCCTTAGACCAGGGGTGGGGACAGAAACTTCTCATTCCATTGCAAAAGGGAGGCAGGATCATGTCCTGTACCCAACCAAGCCTGTCAATGAATATGACTAGTCACAATAAGAGGAGCAAGCTACATTATGCCAAGGAAGGATGTCTGTATGTATGTATTTCCTGCATACTGGGTAGTAGGGGCAGCAGAGGAGTGGGGACCACGGGCCCTCCTTTTAAAAGTAGGCTGGGCTATGCCCTCCCACTTTGTACCAGCTGTGAGGGCAAGTGATAGGGGAGAGGACAGAGAGAAGTGAGTGGGGTTAGGTTCTTGAGGGTAAGAGGAGGCACAGAAGCAGGGCCTAGGGTAAAGGGGGAAAGGGCATATGATGATGGGAATGCAGGGAGAAGGGACAGTGTGAGGGGTGGGGCCTCAGGGAGAAGGGGTGGTGTGAGAGGTGGGGCCACAGTTTGGGCATCGATGGCTCCCTCACTTTTAGGGACCTTCTGCCACTCCTGCCGGGAGCTCAGGCACAAAGCCTTCCCAGTCTTCTTTTGGAGTGGTGCTATTCAGTGCCACATTCTAGCCCTGAATGGCCCAGTTCTTCTGATAAGAAAATTTACCAGGTTCATTATGTTTATTTGCTTTGATAAAGTGAAAGAACTTTCTAGTCAAACTCTCAGGATACTGGAGCATAATTATTCTGCCACCTCATTTGCTTGCACTGTTGGTGATTTCCTTGCTCTGAGAGGAGGCTTGTTGCTAAATTATCCACATTATTTGTCTTGTGCTGGTATGTTCAAGTCACTCCCTGTATTTCAGTTTGTCAGGAGTTGAGAACTCCAGCTGAAGAACATTCCCATTGGTTAGGAACTGTTCTTAGACTCATTCTCTAAAGCACAAACTTCCCATTTGACCCATATGATTTTATTTATTCATGGTAAGAAAAAAATCTGAGAAGCAGTTATGTCACATCTTTTTATTTTTCTTTTTTCAAATAAGGTACTAAAATCCTCTACTGCTGTAGATCAATTTGTACCAATCAATGGTGGGTTGGGAAGGTAATGAGAAGGAAGGCCGGTTAATTTAAATATTATTATACCTAGAATAAAAATCTGTTTCCAAAGGGAGAAAAAATCTACCACATAAATAATGTAAAAATGATTCTGTCATTCTCAGAGAAGTGTCTCAGTTACAAATGTGGTCTCATGTGGTTTGGTATTTGGACCTCAAACTAACACTAGCCAGATGGTGTAGTAAGAGACAATTCCAAAAAACATTACGGGCATCCTTGTTAGCAGAGACAGCTTCCAGCTACTTTAAGTTGTTATTTTCCTATTTTTTCAACAAGCAGTGAGAGTTTGGAAACAGCACTGGAGAAAACAAGAGTCTTTAGGAATTTATGACATGTAATTTTCACCTTTTCCCATCCAGTTGTTTCCTTTGGAGTCATATTGTACTTGTTATTTCACATTTGCATTCTTTTTCTCCTCCCCTCCCCATATCCCCTCCTGAAAACAGTTTCTAAATCACCTCCCTCACAAGAGTCAGGACAAGGGAAATAATAGAGATGATTATTTTCCTGGACATTTATCCTTACTTTTATTTTCTGCCTTCATTTTCACATAGCTAGAATCCTATGATTGCCTCATAAAATAGGGCAACAACACTATTATGGCTGTTACTCTACAAATGCACAGAATATGGATAACATAGATTAGTGAAGATGTAGATTTCAACACATTAAGGTAAACTGAAAATATTTTAAAATTAGGTGAAAACTAGCATGTAGGGTACCAGACTAGATGAAGACCTAATCCAAAGCCCTCTGAGTTCAATGGAAAGCCACACATTTATATCAATGGACATTGGTCCCTCATCTTTGTTCACCATGTGTTTCCACTTATTCCACTCATTCATCCAAATGAAAAAAAAAACAAAAACCTGGATCTGAAGTTCATATCCTGTGGGATTGAGTGAGAAATTTGTAATAGATTATATATTGGACTCATGTTGCTTCTCTGTGTTTCTGGAATATCTGCAGACTGTCATTTTCTAAAATTTGTTTTTTATTTAAAATTTGACTAAATGTGTTAAAAAGTGTGCTTACTCAAACATTTGACCTTTGGGTTATGCACATGCTTGGTTGGGACTACTTATGCAAGTCAGAGTATATTATTTCTCTTCCCTGATTGGATGAGCATAATCTCGAATCAGGTTTCTGGCAGGAACAATCACAAAAAAGCACATATAAAACTCAATCACAGGTATATTTATGAAAAGTGAAAATAAAAGGAGCATGAATACAGCCATAGAAAATTCATTAAGAAGTTTACACAAATATTATCAAAACATTTGTTCCCAGATCTAAAATCCTGACGTGAACTTCTTGGCTTAGGTTCATCTTGAGTCTAACTACACTGTAGTCTAATGGGAAAAGCAGTCTATTGGTAGTAAGATGCACTTATTATACTATAGTGTGGTGGGTGCGCTAGGTAGCTTGGAGGTGTAGTACACTCCGCTTAACTAGAAATGTACAATAAATGAGTTAAGATCTTTTTCTGCATGCCTTTCATAACCATATTCAACATGTCTGGTGGTCTCTGCTTAACAGCATTCCACAACTGGAACTGCAAGAGATAAGCATCAAGATTGAGACATGTGGAAAACCTGCACAATGCCTGCATGCCTTCTGTGTGCCTCATGCCAGTTCCAGAAGGACAAGATTTTCAAACTTTGTTACTTCGGTGCCAAACCGTGCACAAGTAGCATGGTTTTCAGATGTGCTGACCAACTGCGTCTTCCATGACACTGATGAGATCTGCAGGTGCTCATCCCCTTGAAGGTCAGATCACTTATTACAGTGTCTAAGTATGGATTTAGGTGCCTAACTTAGACAGCCATGTGCCTCCATTTGCAAAATGGAGGTAAAATCCACTTACGGTGGAGTTATGCCAAGAATAAACTTATCGCATTATGGTTTATAGTGTTAAGATTCTCAGAGCATGAACAAAAATCTATGGTTAGGAATTTTCTCCACATTTAATGCTTGATGTATTCTGTATATGAGTAGAAGTGCAAAACTTTGCCCATATTCTGACTTATAACACATAAATATTCCAGAAGTATGGTTCTGGTTAATAGTGGTTTATAAATCTACATTATGTTGACATACCATATATTTTAATTACTTATCCTCCTGTCTTGGACTACATTTAAATGTGACATGTAAAAGGGAGAAAAATATAGGTTCAAGTCTCGTAATTAAGGGTTTGTGTATATTGGAAATTTACCAAAATAACTATTTCAGAATGTCTTTTTTTTTTGTTTGTTTTTGTTTTTTTCTTTGTTTGTGTAACCCTTCTGCCCCTCTGAGTTGGCAGCAACAAGGGCCGGGTTCAGTATCCAGGGGTTCCGTTTCAGTAACACAATGCATAACCGGCTCGAGCCCCCACCCAGTGACCTGGGACACTTACATACCATACCCTCCTGGGCGCCTCTAGGAGGCAATACTTCCCCTCTCGCAAGCACGGAGTCTGAGTGTAGCGAAATCTTTTTAATAAAGGAAGGAAACAATGCGGCATCCCATTGGAGAAACACCACAAACAGAGTTATAACACAAACCATAACCACCCCCCAAGTACATTTGGCAATGTCCTTTTCCCCTTAGGGTCTTAAGTCCAATCACTCCAAAGTCCAACAACCCAAAAGTCTCTGGTCAATGCCACCCCAGAATTCAAGAGTCTATCTGTAGAGGTCCCTCCCCCCAGCCTGGGTGAAAGGGGCACCTTACGTGGTCCAGGGCCAACTGCCCTGCCTCTCCGTGGGTTCTGCTTCCGCCTTCTCCACGAACTGCTCCGCCTTACCAGCCGCTCCACTCTGCTCCTCCGGCCGTCCTCACAAACTGCTCCGCTCCACCAGCTGCCTCGTGAGCTGCTCCAGTTGTCCCAGCAAACTGCTCGGCTCCGCTCGCTCTGTGGGCTGCTCCACACGCCCCACAGCTACTCCGCTCTGCCAGCCGCTCCACTCCACCAGCTGTCCTGTGGTCCGCTCCAGCCATCCCCATAAACTGCTCCACTCCGCCAGCTGCTCTGTTCCACAGTATAGCTTCAGGCTCCCCCACTAGTTAGCACAGTACTCAGTGCTCCCAGCTCAGTAATTTCAGCTCTTTTGTGATTTCAGCTCTTAGTGATCTCAGCACATAGTAGGGGAGCCCAGTGCTAGTGCACCATTAGCCCAAAGTGAGTTCAGCTCAGCAACCTGTATCTAGAGTCTTAAGGGAAAAAAAAAATCAACTCTGACATTCCACAGTGGAGAGAGGAGGGGGTGGAACTGGTGCTTCTGGCTCCACAAGGAGACTGCACCACCAGGCACAGATACCTGTCCCCACCCTCTCTCAATTCAGTGGGTTTTGGAACCCATGTCCCTTGTCTAGCAAGTACCACCCAACTGAGGTTGAGTCATTTCTGTCACAAAGCAGTCCCACAGCTCCCCATTCACACAATCATGGTGACAAATTTTTTTTTCCTCCTGCCCCAATAACAAAGAAATTGGGGATCCCAGAGCTGTTAAAATCACCATCCCAAGCTGCTGTGGGCTTATGCTAAGTTGAGGGTGGATGCCAATGCAAATCTGTCCACACCTTTTGAGATTCTTGGCATTCTTTCCACACTCCCTACAGTTCACCACCAGATGTCAGGATACAGCTCATCCTGACTCTGCTTACATTTGGGTTTTTTTGTTATTTTTGGTTTAAGGCCTAATGTAAAATCTTATTTCAGAATAAGAGTGACTTTTCCCAATTTAACTTAATCCACAATAAATAGAAAAAGGCACTTTTATTGCAAAATAAGAGGGTCCACAAAGGGGCTTTACTGAAATAGTTATTCCAGAATAAACAATCACTTCATATGTGTCTGCTCAATCCTTATCCTCAAAGGAAACCTGCACATCACCTTCAAAAGATCAGCCTGGGAGCTTAAAGTGATAACTTTGCTAGACACTAAGGGCTAGTCTACACTAGAAGCCCTACAGCAATGCTGGCTGTATGCCAATGGGAGATAGCTCTCCTGTTGGCATGATAAAACCATCCCGATGAGAGACGGTAGCTACGTTGGTGGGAGAAGCTCTCCTACTGACAAAGCAATGTCCACACTGGCGCTTAGGTTGATGTAACTTATATCACTCAGGGGAGTGGCTTATTCACATTCTTTGAGTGACATAAGTTATACTGACATAAGTGATAATGTGTAGAAGCCCTAGAAATCATAGTCTTAATAAAGACACTGGACTTATGGCTTATAACAACAATCTGTAAATTACTAACCCCCCAATTTTATCAAATGACTACAGAGGTGTTAACAGGTTACTTCACCTTGAATGTTCCTTAGAATATTTCCAGACTACTTACGATAAACCTCTTTATTTAGCTGTGACATGCTGAGTACCTTTCCCACACCTGAAGAACTCTGTGTAGCTCAAAAACTTGTCTCTTGCACCAACAGAAGATGATCCAATAAAAGATATTCACCCACCGTGTCTCTCTCATTCATTAAAATACATTACAACACTCATCTTCTAACCTTGAATAGCATTATGAAGCAATTCCTTCCCCCTCTGTCCGGGCCCACAAGCAGTGCAGTTCTATTGTTTTACAGGAAATGGCAAGATTTGGGGAGGCAGTGTAAACAGCTTGCCTGTCATAGGATGGGGTCCCACGTGTTCCTACACAGCGGGATTTTGCAAGGCCAGCAGGGCACTGCAATGGAGGAGTAGTTACAAAACCAGTTGATTGACTTCTATAGGTGGATCTACTGGCCATTGCCCCTAAAGTACAGAGGTACAGGAGTGATGATGCACTATAACCCCATGGCCGGGGCAAGCATAGCAATACACCTTTGCCCTACTTCTATGAAAAAACCCTTTGTCAAGCCCAGCTAATCAGACTTGGCAGGGAAAGACAGGATTTACCTGCATCTGAAGCAAAATTATGTTTCTATGGAAATCCAAACATCCCAATGGATAATGTCAGATTATACCATGATTCTGGGTATATTCTAAATATGTCACCTGTCATAGATAGGTCAAATATCATGTAATGCCTATGCAGCACACTCCATCAAGTCTTGCTTACTGTCATCGAGAGTTAAGGTTCTACAAAGGTACATAATCTATTGTAATAGCAGAATTTTATAACATGACTTGTAATTCAAGAACACAGTCCATGGGATTTTTTTAAGCTATGTAGCAAAATTGCAAAATGCCACAGATAGCTGATGATACAACACATTAAAAATTATGATAGGCCAGATTTGGCCATTCATACTCAAATGAAGAAATCCCTTACTGCATGATTAATCTCACTGAGGCCACTAATAAAGTAAGTGTTAGTCAACATGAGTAAAAATATGAGAATCTGGCTCTAAATTATTCAATCCTCTATGAGAACTGATATAAATATGCAGTGGTGAACTGGAGCCAGTTCACACTGGTTCACAAGAACCGGTTGTTAAATTTAGAAGCCGGTGTAGAACCGGTTGTAAAGGAGCCGGCGAGAGGGCAAACTCCAGTCCTTGGGCCACATCTGGCCCGCGGGACTGTCCTGTCTGGCCCACCTGAGCTCCCAGCTGGGAAGGCTCCCCCGGCCCATCTCCTGCTTCCCCCGCTCTTGCAGAGCCCCAGCACGCTGCGCCGCCAGCACCAGTGCCAGCGCTCTTGGCACCTCTGCAGCTCCTGCCGCTTTGAGCAGCATGGTAAGGGGGCCGGGCTGGGGCTGGGAGGAGGGGCTGTATAAGGGGCAGAAAAAGATTGGAGGGGGCAGAGGTTCTGGGGGGGCAGTCAGGGGATGGGAAACGGGGGGATTGGGTAGGTGTGGGAGTTCTGGGGGTCTGTCAGGGTGGTAGTGGATGGGGTTGGGCAGTCAGGGGACAGGGAGAGGGGCGAGTTGGGTAGGGGCTGGGATCCTGGGGGACAATTAGGGTGGGGGGTCTCAGGAAGGGGTGATCAGGGGACAAGGAGCGGGGGTGTTGATGGGTTGCGGGTTCTGAGGGGGCGGGTGGGGGCAGGAAGTGGGTTGGGGTCAGATGGGTGGGTGAGTGGAGACAGGCACGTGGGGCTGGTACTCACCATGCAGTTCCCTACCAGGTCTTCAGCAGCACTTCAGTGGTCGAGGGGGAGGTCTTCACTCACTCTGGGTTAAGGACCTGCCGCCGAAATGCCACCAAAATCCCGGAGCAAATGAAGGCCCCCCTCGCCACCAAAGTGCGACCAAGGACATGATAGGGAACTGGTTCTTAGGATTTTGGGAGCTCGTCACTGATAATATCGAATGAAAGCACATAGAAGAACCAAAAAGCTAATAATTAAGGAGGGTTAAAGCATAATAAACAATTTATTTTCTGAAAGAGTTAAAAGCCATTTGGCCAACTCACTGTAAAATTATTCTCTGTGATCAAATGTACCTGTTTTTCCTCTTATCAAATTAGGCTGTCAGATCAGATCTTAGGGGAAAGAAAGCTGCATATATTGGCAATGAACTGATTTCTAAATCCCTTAATAAAGGTCAGACTTTTTTTATTTAATCACTGTTGCTTATCAGATTCTGCAAATGTTCATCCACATTCTAATGTGTATCTGAATGACAATTTTATTCGCATTTGACATCAATTTATGCAACTATTATATTACAAGCATCAGGTTGCTATTCATATTCACGGAATAAAGGAATGAGGTCTTGACTATATGATCTATTAATTATCTTGATCTGATTGAAATGTAAATTCAATAATATGGCAATTGCTTGCTGCATCTTTCACTGAGACAGTTCAAGATAACTTTTTGCAAAGGGTAGAAGATAGTTATGTTTTAAATGGAGGAAATGAAAATGATCTTTCTGACCATTTTATCAATCAGGCAACTTAATGCATGCTTACATAGGTGTATTCTTATGAAATCAGTATGTTTTCATCCATCAGATGCTCAAATGATCAACTGAATGATAAAGCCACCATACAAACATTTCTCTTCTGATTTATAATGATGTCACTACACTATAATACCATGAGCATAAAAGCTTTAATCTTCTTGTTAGAAGAGACTGTAAATCAAGAGAGAGTATAAAGTGTACAGTTTTGACAGATTAAGTAGGATTAATATCCAGTGATGGAAGACACTAAATGTCAGCACATTTAGAAGTACATTTATGTAAAAAGAAATTTTTGCTTCATATAATGTTCACTGAACTTGTCAACCATTAAGCTGCTCTGAACTTGACCACTGACAAAAGAGTAATACTGGAGAAAAGAGAAGTATATTATATAGCCAGACAGCTATTTTGCCTGCTTATATCAGTAATAAGCATCTCCATCTCACTAAATATATATATATATATATATATAAAAGAAAATAAATATATCTAATGCATGTTTTAGAATTTTTTAGTTCAAATCATAAATAACTTAATTAATCCTGTAATCCTGTTTGCATGTAAATAGATAGAGAACTGCTGTTTTTCAATTTTTCTATATTGCTACAGTTTAGAGCCTGGACCTGCAGTTCCCACAAAAGCAAAACCCAGTGGAATATACCTGAGCAAAGACTTTGAAAATAAGCCCATATAATTTAAATGCATATTGCCAGTGGCAACTTCTGTTGATATAACATCCAGGTTTCTATTTATCTCATGCGTACATCAAATATCAGGAAACTGGTCTGTCGCTACCTTTCAAATAGCCTCAGCTGTCATGTGAGGTCATTCAGGAAAATACCATTTTAAAATGTCAGTAATTCTTGGAATAGTGACATCATTTAAGATGGCTGTGTATAATATTTACAGAAGCCTTCAAGAATCTTGTGTTTTCAGCTTTTGTCTGGCAGTTTTCTAAACTGTGGAGCCTATACTCTCAGACGACCTATTTGTATGTAGGGTGACTTGTGAACCTCAGTCTGGTGCATTCTACCACACTTCATTGTGTACCAATATGTGTTCACACCTATCTTCTCACAAAACTGATATGAAACAGCCAACTCTAACTAGGGCTTTATTTATTTTAAAAAAGAAAACCCACAAGAGTAATCTCAGGACACAAAACTGTGAGTTATATTTGTAAAAATAGATCCTTTTGTATTAAGTGTATGAATTATTTGCTTCATTTATACAGAAATATACCTATATTGCTCATTTTTTTTAGTACATTCTCTGGGTTCACATCTCTGCCTGCATCAAATTCAGATTTTCATCTTTGCCATCAAGGCTCTACTTCGCTGTCCCTCAGCCTACACATCAGCTTCCATCTCATGCCTCTGTCTCCCTTGTGGCCTGCCAAAACTATTTTCCTTGATTTTCCAGTTGTATTCTTCTTTCAGAGATCCCTCACTTCCTCCCATACTGACTATATGCCTAAAGCAACTTGTCTGAACCTATATGTCTTGTGGTCTCCCTGCCTTTCTTCACATTCTTCCCTTCCCTTCCCACTCTCTGCTACAATTCTAGCTCAAACGTCTGTTCACAATTTGTAAAAACAAAGCCAAACCAACTTAAAAGAAAAAGCAAGACTAGCATGATGTGTACAGTGCAAAACCAAACATACTCTGCACTTACACATAAAATAGTGAACAACACGACCTTCAACGTAGGATGCTAATCAGCGTGAGCAAGAGTGGCAGAATCTGGCCTGCAACATCTAGCAATGGGAGCAGGATTGGGCCTTTCCTATTAAAGCAAAGAGAGGCATATAATGCTGACAAATGTCTTAGAAATAAAATATTTCCTAAAAAGCATTAGTACCTTCAGGGGAAAATATGTCAAGTTGAATGATTATTTTTCCTCAGAATATTGTGAGTGTTCAGAAGCGGACATTAAAATTAATCTGATTGTTAGCACCAACAAATTAAGTTTCTCAATGTTTGTCTTTGAGCCTGATCCTGTGAGGGACTGAGCACCTTCTTTAAAGTGATGTGAGACTTCCACTAATGTATATGGAGGGTGCTTGGCCCTCAAAGAATTGGATCATGTAAAAAGATGTGAGACTCATTGTCAGATAAATCAACTTGCACCTGATTTGCTCCAAAAAAGATATTATAAGATGATAAAATTAATTTTGAATTATTAACTTGAAGTTAGTTTGGAAACCCTTTCATCCTCAGAACATGTAGATGTTTTGTAAAGTATCTGATCTACAAATAAAAAGGTACATTTAGTACAACTTTTATTTGATTATAACATTCAATTTTGTCATTTTGTTGATATGAGCATTTACATACTAAGCATTCACAAATATTTGATGTTTGACCTTAAAACATTTTTCTGTTAACATTTGTGCAAGTAAAAAAAACTTGAATGTTCATGTAAAGTGAACACAAAGGGTAAAAGTAGAGCCAAAGTTAATGAAATTTTAAAGTTGAGTGAGCAATTACACATTTTATGATCATTCTCCCATTCTGCCATTAAGTCACTGTTAATAACTGCTGATTAATCCTTCTAGAAGAAGATCATAGATTCAAAGGCCATAAAGACCATTGTGACATCTAGTCTGATCTCCTATATAAAACCAGCCATAGAACTTCCCCAAAATAACCTCTGGAGCATATATTTTAGAAAAACATCCAATCTTGATTTAAAAATTGTCTGTGATGGAAAATCCACCATGACCTTTGATAAATTGTTCCAATGGTTAATTACTCTCATGGTTAAAAATGTATGCCTTATTTCCAGTCTGAATTTGTCTAACTTCAGCTTCCAGGCACTGGATCATGTTATTCTTTCTCTGCTAGACTGAAGACTCCAGTATTAAATATTTGTAACCCAATAAGATACTTATAGAAGTATTATCAGAAATCATTACAACTTAAGTTGATTGAATGATGGCACATCTCTAAACAGCTTATTTTTTATGAAATTGATATGATTTATTAAATATTGTATAGTCATTGAAGACCCCATAGTCCCATGTGTGGGAATAGCCTATGCTATGCTCTGAAAACTTTTCTTGCAGAGTTTTCTCTTAATTCTTTTGTCAATAGTTGGGTGGAGAAGCATACTTGGCCTCTATCCCACCATCAACAGAGTGACCATGAGTCTGGCCATCGAAATATGTGAAGCTCCAAGATCTGCATGAATCATTGAGAGCTATTGGTGGCACAGAGCTAATTATGCAGTGACATTATGCCTTCCCTCTGACGCATAACATCTGTCTCCAAACCTTGCCAACCTCTCTCCAACAGACATATTGTGGATCTTCCACAAGACCCAATGGACCCCTATCTAGTAGGAAGGACAGGTTGTTGGCAACATAAAAAAGGAACTTGTATAAGCTAGCTCAGAAATTAGGAAGAGACATTGAGCTACATATCCTGAGAAACAGTAGATGAAGCTATATAGACACATACTGGGTAAGATTTGAATTATATATTGACATGGCTTTGTCGCTGATCTCTTGGGATCAGAAGGACCCATTGTTTGATTACATTGGTTTTAAATAACCACTCATCATAAAGTCTAGTGTCTGGGTGGTGAAACATGGGCTGGGATACCTAAGGAGACTGCATTTCTGACTTCTTGTTAACCTGCATGGTAAGACAGAAGTTTGCTTTTGTTACTGGCTTAGTACATGTTAAGGAAGAATAACTACCAGTTTTGGGGTTGGTTTGCCTCATTTCTCAGCAGTTTGTCCTGAATCTAGTGTTCTCAACTGTAACCCACTGAGAGACAGTGACAACATCCAGTAATCATTTCTTCTGCAAATAAAAGTGGCAGTCAACATTTTGAGACGGAATGAGCATGTGAAATATAAATGGATATATGTACATTAAATTGTGCTGATGACAGTCATGCTCAAGTAGTTTATGATAGAAACATCAAGGTATGTGAAGAGCCCTATCTGTGATCTCCCTTTGGGGTATTTTCAAATATCATACAAGCTTTCAATAAGAAACAAATGTGTTAGCTTTCTGTTTTATAATTCCAATTACACTATGCAAACACAGCATGCACACTTACAGCTCTATAAAAATAATAAACTGAGAATTCTAGTACACTGATCATTTAATCACTTCTATTGTATGTCAACTAGAGCAATAGGAGTATAAATGTATTTCTATTTCATACCAAAAAAAATAAAGCAATCATTTTCAATTCTTCAGCAAATGAGTGTTTTTGATTGCTCATCTGATTCTGTTTATCTACTAACCACTTGCTGAACAAAGATAAGAGGTGCCAGCACAGAGGTGCTTCTAGAAAACAGAATTTTATTATAAAAGATCAAAAAATAGGATCATGAATGAGCATTAAAAGGATTTTAGTCTTCAGCTCCAAACCCTCTCCTACTGTACTAGGTTAGTTCAAAGTCATGAGGGTCTACTATCTTATCTAAATTCAGATGTGGTTTAAATCTTAAGAATTTTGGCACAAGATGATAGAATTCTCATGAGCTGTTATTGGAAATTTTTCTTTTGTTCGGCATGCCAAAAGTCTCACATGCTTTCTTCTATTTTGGGCACAAAACTCACAAGAACACTGAGAATTCAATGTCATCAGACTGAAAACTGAACACTTGCCTTAATTCAGTCTTGAACCCAAACCTTAATCTAGATCTGAATATTTCCACCTCAAACTAACCACTAATTTGTGTTAAAGTGATGTAGGTTACACTCTGGACTTCACAGTTGTGTCTGTGTAGTCTGCGGTGTTGTTGTAGCCTGGTAGGCCCCAGGGTATTAACCTGAAGAGGAGCTCTGTGTAGCTCAAAAGCTTGTCTCTTTCACCAGCAGAAGTTGGTCTAATAAAAGATGTTACTTCACCCACCTTATCTCTCTTTTTTAAAGCACTTCGAGATCTAATGATGAAAAGCACTAGAGAAGAACAAGGTGGGATTTATTTATTGATTGTAAAGCCAGAATGCAACTTACAGTGAAGGAATGCACAATTACATGATGCAGATCGCGATCTTTTTTTTTTTTTTTTGGCTGCTTGGGGCGGCAAAACTCCTGGAGCCGGCCCTGTGTAGCTCAAAAGCTTGTCTCTTTCACCATCAGAAGTTGGTACAACAAAAGATATTACCTCATCCATCTTGTCTCTGTTGTATCTTTGTAGATAGTTCTAAGAGGCTTTCTTACAATTATTGAGAGTATGTTGTTGAGAGAGAGAACTCTGACATTAGAATGCCCATTCAGCAAAAACCTCATGAATATCAAATTCCTTTTCTTTTTCTGCAGGATGTGACTTAGGGGCCAATTCAGCAAAGCACTTGAACATGTGCTTAACTTTATGTATGTGAAGAGTCAATGAAGTCAGTGAGACTTAAACAAGTGCTTAGCATTACTATATGTTTAAGTGCTTGAATTGATTAAAATGGCTTTTAATGTCAGAAGTCAACCTGATATTTAAGTTAAGTTAGTCTTCTATAATAGGGTTTTACTGCAGGAGCTCTGCTACATTATTCCAATTTAACCAAAGTGTAATGTGATGAAAAATATTTTTTGTGAGGATATATCTTAATACCTAAAATTCAATATTCTCCCCTCTATGCAGGTGCATAACTCATAACTAATCTACCATTGCAACAAGCTGAAAGGCAATAAAAAGAAAAAACTATATCAGATTTTCTGGACACAGTAGTTTATTATATTGCTTTGGTTCATATAATCTTTTTTAACTATATATTGTATTGTTTCAGTTTGGGAAAACTTAAGTATGAAAGGTGTTCTATAAAATCAAATTCTACTCATTTTTGAAACTGTAAAGTTGTAAAAGCCTGTAATTTATTAAGCTTCTTAAAAAGGGACATTATAGAAATGAAAACTTACTGGCTGAGTCATGTTCTGATTCAGAAAGCATCCAAGTACAGCTGCATAACTCAAGACTCATTACCCAACAGTTACAAAAGCATAATAAAATTCATTAAACAAAAACAACTTCTCACTCTACCACAGAGTTCCTGTGTGATCTTGGGTGAGTTGCTTAACCTTTCTATACTTCTGTTTCTTTCCTCACACCCTTTGACGCTGCCACTATTTGCCAGGAAGAGAAGCTGGCCAAACAGTCAGAATTCCAACCCAATGCTCCTCTCTGGGGCAGCACAGGTACATACCACCCCCTCAGTCCAGTGAGAACCTAATGATTCAATATAATCCTAACTGATTAAAATTTACCCCTGTTACTAGGCTGCAGAAGCTGGCATGCAGTGCGTGATTTTCTATCTTTCCCACTGCTCCAGCAGGCAAAGATGATGGACTCTATAACAAACAGGAAGCCTTGACAGAAAAAGAACAGGATAGGGTTCTTCTCTGCCTCCATATTTAAATATGGTCACATATTGCAACAAAGCTGGTCAAGGAATGATTTTTATCACACACAAAAATTCAAGAAGAGCCTTTTTTAAAAAAATTTATCCTAAGAATGTTTTGAGTCTTAGTCAAAAAAAAAAAATCAAAAATCAAAATTCTTGGTTGTCAGCAAACAGGACTCCTTTATAACCATTTTGTTGCTTTTTCCATTGCCAAAAACTGAAAAACAGTCTTCCAAGCTTTTCATTAAGGTTGATGAAAATAGGATACGTTCCGTTGCAAAAAAATCCATTTTGTTGAAAAGCCATTTTCACTTGAAAAAACAAACCAATGGAAACATTTCTACTATTTATATAGACCACCATGTTAGACCAAGTCTGTCTGAGCCTTGTAATAACAACATGAAGGGGAAAAACCAAGTCAAAAAAGAAATTTGTTAAGTTATGGACAAATATCAAGCCATTTGTTATTTTATGGTGTTACTAGGGAGAAATCAAAGGAGTCATGAGAAAGGAGATTGTTAAATGTTTTGACTGCATTCTCATGGCTTTCGTAGGGAGAAAAAAAATATCATTGTATGGTGCTTCAGAAAAAGTGCTACATTTGCCGTTGTGGAACACTTTTCAGTGATCCAGAAGAGTTGGCAGTGAAAGGTTTACAAGTTGGAGTCTGTTATTTAAATACTTGCTATTGTGTTCTATGCTTAGCATTTTATGAAAGTTTGTTTCCTGCTCCTTCTATAGAGTGGTGAAAAAAAAATCTCCTTTAATACAATTCTGGGACTGTGCACAGTAGTTCCTTGCTACTCGCTCCCACTGCAACAACCACAGAACTCTGTCATAGGCTACGTCTACACTGCACGATTATTTCAAAGTAGTTTAAACCGATATTACGAAACCGATGTTATAAAATCGGTTTTGCGCGTCCACAATGCGATCACAAAATCGATTGCTTGTGTCCATGGTCCAAGGCTACCATCGATTTCAGGAGCGGTGCACTGTGGGTAGCTGTTCCTCAGCTATTAATTTTTTTTTTCCCATGGGCGAGTTTGTTTATTATGAGTAATAAATAAGACTATTAAAAACAAATAACAATCACACAACCAAAGAACTGCCGCGTGCAGTTATCTTGTTAGTAAATGAACACCTTCCTGACTACTATGCTAACTAATTTTTAAAAATAGTTGACTACTGCAACTAAATAATAATAAAAAACAAAAAATCTATTACTTCTAAAAAATAATAAAATAATAATAGCGTCATGCGAAATACCTGCTGAGTCAGTTTCTCTCTCTCTCTTCTCTCTCTCTTCCTCTTTCTCTCTTTATTCTATGGTGCATTATTTCAATACATATGTTGTGTTTAGTTACATGATTAGCAAGAACTCAAGCACTATAACATTTAGATGCACTGTTTACCTAATCTTTAGCTACTACATAATCAGGGGCACATGGCTACATTTCCACTGCTAGACAGAGGATGTGCTTATCTTAGAGCAGCGTCTTGCTCACTGTCTCTGGCACCACACCACCTAATTATAGTCAAGGCTACTTCCTTGTAATTTTAATGCGACATTGGAAATTAAGAGAACAACTCTATGAGTTGACTGCATATCCCTGGCATTAGGCACCTACGCCATCTCTTGAAGGCAGAGAAAATTGTAGGGGGTCCCGTCAACATTACTTTTGCCCTAGTTAGCTCCCTCTGATTCAAGAAGACAATCAGTCAAACCCATCATCACCTGAGCGGAGAAGATGTTGAAAAGAATATGACTGCTCTTGAAGTGAGGCCCAAACTACAAGCTATAGGCTACTTCTAATCTCTGGGCTCGCGTTTTTCTCTCTCTTTGTAGCTTTTGCATGTGATTATGAGCAAGAAAGAAGTGAATACACTAGCAGTGAAGGCCAAACATTATGAGGAGCTCTTCCTACCATCCTCCTCGGCTGTTTTCTTGTGAAGCTCATGTTGGAGGCTCTGAAGCGAGCGGATGAGCTCCTGATTATGCCTACTGGATTAGGCCCCTAAGGTGGTATAGGTCGTTATGAATCGCTCTCTAAGGCTTTAGGCACCTGAGTAGAGAGTGAGACTGCCAGTGTGCATTATGTTCGCGGAAGAAACATAGGTTCTGGGAATTTTACTACTAAAATTAGTGTGCCTCGCAAGTTAGTGCCTTCAGAAATTGGGGCAGCAGCAGATCAGGAGGTTTTTGTATCCAGTGAAGACTGATTCTGGGATTCCAGTGCCTAATCAGCAGTTAGGCCTAATGTCTTCTGTGAGTCTAGCCACAGTGCCTGGATGTCGTGTAGACCCTGCTGTAATACCATATAATTGTATTCTTTTGGGGATGCCATATCTGGGGTATATAAAATCCGGTATCCACTGGGAGCTGCAGGGCTGCTACCTGGAACCCCACCGCCGAAAGCAGCCACTGCTGGCATGGCTGCTGCCTTCTCAGGAGCTATGATCTGTGCAGACCTCTTTGGCGATGGCGTGTTACTGCCCATCAGCTGCTAACTTGGAGTGGGGGGGGGCACCAGCTCACCGCAAAGCTGGTCCGGTTACAAGCTGAGTGCATTGTGGGGGCTTCTGCTTTTCACCATTTGTGGTTCTAGTAGCACTGCGCAGCTCCGCAGATACGTAGTTGTATCGTGGGTTATCCACATTCCACATATGCATTTTGGATTCCACACAGGGCTCTATTTTCTACACGCACTTTGAACACAAAAGGGTCTAGGAAGCCCCAGTGCAAAGATATTTAGGGAGTTCTTACTCCCCTTGCGCTGGACATTTCAGTGCAATCATATCTTGTTTCCAAAGCATCACATTGGTTAAATATTATTGATCTGAGCCACCAACAACACAAGGAGTTAGAGATTCTTTCTTAGTCTGACTGAGCACCATGAGGATCCTATGAAGTTAGACCACACTGCAGTTGATAATTATTCTTGAGACTAGTGATGGTTACATTTAATGATTTGCAAATGAATGGATATGATTCTTATATATTGGAGGGAACAAGAGATGCGCTAGTCTTTTTTATTTCCTTGGGTGACTGTGTTTATGCCAGGTTCTACTTACTGCGACTTAAATCGGTATAATGGCGAATATTCCGATCTTCCGCTCGTCCCATCCGTTCACATTCTGTTCGTCTATTATCAATTTTACCGCCCTCCTTAAATCGATTTTCGCGAACTCCCCCAAATGATGAGGGAGCGCTAAAATCGCTAGTGATAACTCGTGGATTAGGGATTACCGTGCTTGACGAAATCAGACGTTCATTGGCCTCCCGGGCGGATCCCAGGTGTCTGCGTGACCGCTTCTGAGAACAGCAATTGATGGTGCAGTCGTCTGCAGGTAATAACCAGGAAAAGCCCCGCGAACTTTTGTAATTGCATTTCCTGCTTGCCCAGCGTGGAGCTCTATCAGCCGGCGCGTCTGGCAGTCTGAAAAATCCAAAAAGGCGTTCAGCATGACCGACGGGAGATACTAGTCTGCATCGTGATGGGGAGATCAAATTGTTGTTATCCAGCTCCGTTACAGAACAGAAACGCCAAATGGTTTGATAAAAAATGCAGGAATACACAGCGCTGCGTTGAAGCGTAAGGAAGCCAGGACTCATGATGGACGTCTCATGTAAGGAGGAGGGGTTGGTATGAAGGACTCCAGCTTACCCACAGTCCACAGCATCTATGAAATTTATTATCAATTCATGAGACAAGCCTCCATGTCTGTAGGGTCACAACTGTCTGGCGTGGTCAGGGAACAGCTCCTCAGTTTTATTGTCCCCCCCTCCACAAGTGAAACAAAAAGCGGAAGAAATCATTCCTTGACTACTTTCATGTCACCTATGTCTTACGAATGTAGCTAGTAGACGGACCCGACAGCCCTGAGGAGCATATCCGCTCCCCTCTCTCTGTGTAGATCAGTTTCTGCAAGGACTGCCCCCATCCCGAAGAACTGCCTAACTGCGCTTACATCGAGAGGCCATCCTACCCGCTGAGCAGTCGATAGGACGAACGGTACCATAACAGCCGTATATCCATGAACTTGGGCTTCAAATTTTTGCAATCACATTTGGGATTGACTCGTCTTGAGCAATCGAGTCAATTCCTCCTTATGGTATCTAAAAATTACGAGTCCAGTTCTGCCTGCGGACTGTCATAGCCCCGGGAGCGTGCCTCCAAGTGCTCCCCGCGACATCATTTTCGGCTCACAACAATCTCTGTTTTCTTCTGGTTATCCTTAATACCTTCATGACACAAACGGGAGAAATGACCGGAGCCAGCGAAGGTTGAGGGAGGGAACAGCAAACGGTGCGCTTTGCAGCGGCAACCCTGTGAATACGACACGCGACCGTGCTCTCTGATAACTGGATCTCTGTTCACTTGCTATTACTTCTAGGACAGGACAGTGCACCCTGAGCCGCCTCTGGTCCGCCATCCGAACCGGATCGGAGTCCGGAACAGGAAATCCTCCTGAGACTTTATACAGTGCATTTTCCTTGCTTTCAGCTGTCCAGCTATGATCACCACGCGGGTGGCATGGCAGTTCAATTGCAAAAGTATCTCCTGCATTGAATCATTTACGGGAGATAGCAGATTTAGCGGCTGGTATGTGAGACAAATCCTTTTATCAGAGCTCCGTTAAAAGAATTCAGGAAATGCCAAAGCCTTTGAAATAACTACAGGTACACACGGTGCGTGACAACAGTAGTAACGGGAAGCCAGACACTCAAACGGTATGTCATGGAGGGAGGGAGGGTGTGGTTATGAGGACTACAGCTACCAGTTCTCCACAGCGGTTCTCTGAAAATCTTTGATTTTTGGTCTGCGTGCCCAATGTCGTGCAGCGTATACCGGTGTCTTGCGTGGTTCACGAACAGTCAGTCAGTTTATGTTTCCCCCCTCCAGACGGTAAAAAAAGTGAAATAAATCATTCCCTTGATTATGTAATGTCACCCTCTGTTTATCTAATGCTCTGCAGACGCGGATGCTGCTGCCGCTGTCGAAGACGTATCGCTCCTTCTGCCCTCCCTCCAGGGTAGGGGTGCGCCAGTGATTGCTCTGGCTGATTGTGCCGGGCTCCGGGGTGAAAATGGAAGACTCCCCTTTTTCTGGACAGTGAATGAGTACAAACGCCTTGCGGAACTGTCTCATCTTCACCTTGGGCTGAGCTTCATCAGTGACCCCCTTCTCTCTTGCGTTAAAGAAAAGATTCTGAACCTGCATGGACTGTCATCAGCCCATGTGCTCCCTCCCCTTCATCTGACTCTTAGTAACTACTCTGTGTGTTCTTATCATTGCATTCTTCTATAACATCAGCCAACATGGGTGGGAGGCACTCTTGTGCGTACCCGTAGGGGCCAACCCGGTTGCGTGGTTACTTGCAGTGCTCCCTCTGTGATATGATGAGAGCACTGCGCTGTGCTACACTGATTTTAATACACTGTATCCTATTCTTTCTGGGACTGACTCTATTTAATTAACCCGTAAAGTTGCCGATTCCCGTCCCAAGTGAGTAATCCCCATTTCCTTTCAAAAAATTTTACACAGGGTTATTATCCGTTTCGCTGTTCCCATTACTGTGAGCTGTGTAACAAAAAGAGGGGAAAGATGCTGTAACAGTTTCGTGCTGTTTTCCAGTAGTACTTGTACCATCTACCACAGGAGAAGAGCAGATTATTCACAGTTAGCAATTAATCACACCTTCGAGATTCACTTCATTTAGTTATATTACTGCACTGTGCAAAGCTCTAATGCCGGCCTCAGTGCTGCAGATCGCCTCTGTCGTAGCATTCCAGTAAAAAGGGTAGACATGTAGAGTATCAAGGACTTGCTCTTAAATTATAACTTTCATTTCTCGTTGCTGGGGTAGGGTGAGGAGAACTGAAAGCTGTTCCTCATCGGAACCATAAAAGACACCTTTTAAGATAAGGACATGGGCGCTAAGCCAAGAAGTAAATATTTTTAAAGGACTGCTGATGGACTGTGGGGATAGCGGGAGTCTTCTCAGCACCCTGTTCCTGTCCTCCATTCCCGGCCCCTTGATGCAAATGTTAATGATCACGGCGGGGTTTGGCTGTAACTCGCGTCAGTCATCCTTGCTCCGGTGAAACATCAGCAGACAGTCCTTTCGCCACATTTTCCCATGGATTCCCTTGCAGTAATACAATAGCACGGGCCAGCACTAGAGGACCGTCGGCTTTTTGTTTTTCCCGTCCCATTTGTGTACAGAGCCGTGAGACAGAGCGACACGTCGAGCCTACACCCAGATTCAATGCTTTTGCCTAATGATAGTAGAGAATGCGTACCAGTCGTTTCTGGTTCACCGATTCTACTGCCAGAGAAACTGGCGAATTTACATTCGGTTATTCTCCTTCTCTAAGAACTGTCCGCTGCTCTCATGTGCCCTGGCTAAATCAGCCGGGCGCAACGTCCAAAAGCCACTTTGGGATTGACTCCACTGGCCACTGATCAATCCCTCCCTTAATGTTGTCTAAAATAGAGTCAGTCCCTGACTACCAAGAAGAGTCAAAGCAGCAGAGAATCCTTGTGGCACCTACAGACTAACAGACGGTCTTTAGTCTATAAGGTTCCACAGATTTCTCTCTGCTTTTACATATCCAGATAACACCTACTCCTCTTGAGGAGAGTCAGGGTATTAGAAGCAGCGCAGCTACTCCATGCTATATCTAAAGGGGGTTTTCTCCCGCCGAAGAACCGCATCATTGCTTTCACTTCTCTCCCAACCCTCGCACTACCGTGGCGGGCCCACCCCCATTTCTGTTCGTTGGCCGTCGGAGGATGACAAGATAAGCAAACAACTTATTTATGTGACAAAACGGGGGGGGGGTCACTTGAGGAGGCCAGTCTGCTATGTGCATCCAGGCAGACATACTCAATTTTTAAAACCAGAAAGGGAGCGATTGACTCTTGCTCCAAGTGAGCATCTCCCCAATTTGGGTTTCAGACCTTGTCAAGGGCATCTCTATGATAGCATCAGGACACTAAACTGTTATGCACTGGCCAGGTACTCAGGAGAAAGCCTGAACCCCAGCGAACTTTTGAATTCCATTTCCTGCATTGGCCACCGGAGTGTCAAGCACACACTACAGGTACCACACAGATGTCTTTCATCTCACAAGCAGTCTTCCTGATATTCGAAAAGAGCGCCAGCTTGGACCACACAGGAGTTCTGGATCTGAATCGCTATTGGCGGTGAGGGATCAATGCCACAGCACTTGCGTTCCCAAAGACGAATGTAAAAGTTTTTGAACAATGAATTTCAGTCTAGCCTGATAAAGTCACAGCAGAGCTCCTCAGTGCCGAGTGAACTGAAGGAACTTAGACAGGGTTACCAGTAAACAGAGAAGAAAACGGGAGGTCCAGGCTCTTAGCAACATGCCGCTTCTATGCAACACATGCAATTTTTGGGGTTCAGCGGCACCAGTCCCACACCCTGTCCGTGATTTCAGACTTTGGATTGAATATATCAAGTGTTCTGAGATTGTAGCCGAGGGGTGGAAGATCGATGAGACGAATTTGAGGCATTGAGATGACCTAGTGCTGCACACAGTCAGTGCCGTAACCCCAACAGGCAGTGGCATCTTTTTGAGACCCAAGATCACAGTCCCTGCGCTCCCACGGAAGCCAGACCAGTGACGCCATGAAGGCGAGCTCCGGTAAGGTCCTTCATCTGGACCAAACACGGATTAAAACAAGAAGGTCTTTGTCGATCGCACTTGACACCAGCAGGCTTCTTGCTGCAGTCGCAGCAATTACTGTTACAGACCAAATTCGTTACAGTCCGGGGATGGATGTGAAAACCTCCAAATTATGTCATGAATCGATCATGGAGGAACTCAAAAACCTTATGCCTATATTGAGAAACATTGTCTGAGTCCAGACAGGCCTTCTCCGTCCCCTATAGTAACTCTTTTCACGCCTTGCATTTTGCAAGACATTGTCTGCAGTGCTTAAGCATGCACTGAAGGCATTGCATACCAAACGATCTGCTCCTGCGGGCTATTGTCAGGAGAGAGATATCCATCCATTGTACCTTGTAGAACATCATGAATTAAAACAGGGGCAGACATGGCGATTTTTCTACTGGCAGAGCCGCGGGGGATGGAGGAGGTAGCGACGGTTTCAGCGTCTGGCAAGCAGCATTCTCCTGCTACCAAGCAACCGAGCGGTGAGTGATATGTAGGGTGATCAGACAGCGTGATCGTCTTATTGATAGCGAGCCATGCGCTGTTGGTGATGTGAAGAGGGGGGGTTGGTGCTCTGCAGGCTCCTCTTAGACGAGCAAGGCCATATATAGCATCACTGATGTATATGAACGCGGAGAAGTCGAAAATTTTTTAAAGCACTCATCCTTACCATCTGCCTGCGACGTACGTTTGGCCATACCTGCGTCTGGTGTGTTGCCACACCAGTCACACAGCACTGAATATTTAAACGCTACCAAACAATGCGACCTTGTATTAAGTACATGTGCCTCCCTTAAGGTGGATAGTTCTATGTGAAAGCATACGTCATCATTGCTCTGAAGAAGCTATCTTCCACATACTCTATCACCCCTGTTTGCTTCCCCATGCAGTGCTGCACATTTTCAGAGTCCTTTGCCAATCACGAGGACTGTAGCTGTATTCGGCGAGGAAGAGGAAGACGCGAGATGAAAGTTCACAGAATTTACTTGAAAGTAACACGCAATGAGAGGATAAACAGTAATGATTGGAAGGTGTGGTACAAAGTTACAGGAAAGATGCCAAGTGAACATCTGAGAAGCTAGCTAGGAAGACCAGCCAGTTGGAGTAAAGAAGAAACGCTGATCTGCTGGTCTCAAACATGAAAATCGCCAACGCGAATGGTGGATAGCTTCTCCAGGAAGAGCAGCACGTAAGTGGTGCCACTGCACCCCTGTATACCTCCCTTGCAAGCCCACGTCCCAATTCTCCCTCACCAGACGTGTAAGAAGCGTTGGTGGAAGGCTTCTGCAAACCCGCCTACTTCCTCCACTTACCCCTGCAGATGTTCAAGGAAAAGCTTGTAATTCGCTACAATGTGCCTTAGTGCCTTCCCTTCCCCCTCCTTCAAAGCCAGCAGTCAGGGACACCTTCCTAATTCCTCTGCCCTTTTTTTTATAGTTCCTCTTGTAAGTACAGAATACATCAAGAGGGGAGTGGTTGCTTCAGCGGAATCTAAGTAAGGAAAACTCATGATTTTTAACAGATTCCTATAATTACTTTAATTTTTGAATAATAAATGATTTTTACACGACACAGATTATTATTTCCTTCGCCAACCTGTCATGAAAAGGGGAGGGATGGGTTGCGTTACAGCTGAATAAGTCCATCAAGTCGGAGGGTTCATCAAGTGAAGCAAACATCACTTACCGTACCTGGCCGTGCTGAAACCGTTTTCACGGCTTCTCTGAGCGCAGCGCTCCAGGTGGTGTCTTTCTAATCGCCCTTGTCTCCTGCTGCCTCGTAGCTCAGCATGCCAGGTGATTTGCCTCAGCCTTACCCACCCAGCGATAAATGCTCCCCTTAGTCCTCTCAAAGATTGTGGAGCTACACAGCAAGCAGCATGAATAGCAAGCCGGGGATCATTGTTTTGGCTAGTCGCTGAGCTGAGTATAGTAATGCCGCCAGCGACCTTAAACGCCCAAATGCAACCATTCTACCACCATCCGGCACTTGCTCAGCCTGTAGTATGAACAGCTCCTGAACACTGTTCCAGGCTGCCAGTGTATGGCTTCATGACCAGGGCATAAGGGGTAGGCTGGCGTCCCCCAGGGTAACTATTAGCATTTGAACATCCCAACGTTACTTTTCTGTTTTGAAAGTAATTCCCTTGCTGCAAGGCGCTCTTAAACAGACTAGTGTTCCTGAAGATTGCGAGCGTCCATGACCCGCTCCATCCCCGTGATGTGGGTGAAACGTCCTCTTGGGTCACCAGTGCTGCAGCACATTGAAAAGAGTACCCTTGCCTTTCACGACTGAGTACCCTGTTGTTCTGGGCCAGGATAGGATATGGGTCCATCTATGCCCCACCACAGTTCGGAAACCCATCTTCAGCAAAGCCATCCACATATCACCTGCACGATATTGCCAAGTCACAACACTTTCTTACGCAGCAGTTCCTTAACGATTTGATTTGGCCTACTTTGCATACTGCACCTCCACAGTAGATGTGCCCACTCCAAATTGGGAATTTTCCCCGGGATCTGACCTGAGCTGTTCTGCCTTGCAAGATTCCAGAAGGCTTTGCTCTACTCGCTTTCTCCATGTGAGGCTGCTCTCATGTCTGTATTACGGCGTTTTCAGGGCAGGGGAAAGCATTCAAAATCTAAAGAAATGCTCTTACGCGGATGCGCGAAAGTTCACACCATCGAATCGTCCCACCCGTCAAACAATCTTGGTCCCACCATGTCTGTCGCTGTTTCCGCGCTGCCCAAATTTCGCGTCCAATGGGTGTAGATGCCGTAATAGCAGTAGCTCTCAAATGGCTCTGGGCACGGTTATGCGAGAATTCGTGCCTCCATTCGTATCGACTGTCCTCGTCCCGCTCTCCGCAGCAATAGTGCTCCCTCCTCCCTCTGCCTTGCAGTTCATTTGTTCCGTAGTAGAGTTCGCACGAGAGTCGCGAGAGTTGTGCAAACGGTCGCAGGATAATCCGTTTGTAGTTTCTCAGTATCCAATTTCTGTGCTTATGCGTTTATGGATCAATGCCACCGCGAAACACGCGGCCAAAGGTTGTCTGTGCCCTCCTCACAAAAGGAGTGGTGAGGCTTACCCAGCCACCACCCGGGGCATTGTTTTTGGCCATCAGGCACTTGCTCTCAACACGAAGTGGAACTTGGATACTGAGAACAAG
>NC_133770.1:147710777-147912212 GCF_003597395.2 Chelonoidis abingdonii
TTGGCCTCCGGGCGCGCATCCCAGAGTGCTGGCAGTGACCGCTCTGGACAGCAATCGACTCGATGCAGCGTGCAGGTAAACAGGAAAAGCCCCGCGAACTTTTGAATTGCATTTCCTGCTTGCCCAGCGTGGAGGCTCTGATCAGCACGGCTGGCGATGCAGTCGAAATCCAAAAAGAGCTTCAGCATGGACCGTACGGGAGATACTAGGTCTGATCGGCTGTTGGGGAGACAAATCTGTTGTATCCAGCTCCGTTACAGAACACGAAACGCCAAAGCGTTTGAATAAAAAACTGCAGGATACACAGCGCTGCGTGACAAGCGTAACGGGAAGCCAGAGACTCAAAGGGCTCTATGAAGGGAGGGAGGGGTACTGAGGACCCAGCTATCCACAGTCCACAGCAGTCTATGAAAATTATTTGCATTATTGGCAGAGCTCCATGCTGTAGGGTCAACACAGTGTCTGGCGTGGTTCAGGGAACAGCTCCTCAGTTTATTTCCCCCCCTCCACAACGTGAAAAAAAAGGGTAAGAAATCATTCCTTGATACTTTCTATGTCACCTATGGTACTGAATGCTGCTAGTAGACGGGACGCTACACGCACTGGGAGGAGCAGTACCGCCCTCCTCTCTGGTGGGTAGACAGTTCTGCAGGACTGCCCACCATCCAGAAGAACTGCCTAACTGCTTAACATCGAGGGCAACAATTGCTACCGCTAGCAGTAGATAGGACAGAACGGCTAATAACAAGCTTATCATTGAACTTGGGCTCAAATTTTGCAATCACATTTGGGATTGACTCGCTTGCAATGAGTCAATTCCTCCCTTATGGTATCTAAAAATAGAGTCCATTCTGCCTGGACGTCATAGCCCGGGAGGCTGCCTCCAAGTGCCTCCCCCCGACATCATTTTCTCTCACTAACAATCTCTGTTTTCTTATTCTGGTTATTCTTAATACTTCATGACACAAACGGGGGAGGGGAAATGACACGGTAGCCAGGAAGGTTGAGGGAGGAGGAAAGCAACGGGTGCCTTCTTGCAGTAACGTCGATTTCCGTCCACACGAACCCTAATCCGAGTTATCACTATCGATTTTAGCGCTACTCCTCTCATTTGGGAGGAGTTCCGAAATCGATTTAAGGAGGCGGTAAAATCGATATTAATGACGACGTCATGTGAACGGATACAGCGTTAAATCGGTATATCGGCCATTAAACCGATTTAAAGTCGCAGTGTAGACCTGGCCATAAACACAGTCACCCAGGAAAATAAAAAAGACTAGCCCATGCTCTTGTTTCCCTCCAATATACTAAGATCATAATACCATTCATTTGCAAATCATAACTTGACCATCACTAGTCTCAAAGATAATTATCAACTGCATGTGGTCCTAACTTCTATAGAGTCATCATGGTGCCTCAGTCAGACAGAAAAGATATCTCTAACCTTCCTTGTGTTGTTGTGCTCAGATCATAATAGTTTAACCCCAATGTGATGCTTTGGACAAGATTATGACTTGCACTGAATGTCCATGCAAGGGAGTAAGAACTCCCCTAATATCTTTGCACTGGCTTCCTAGACTTTGTGTTCAAGTGCGTAGAAAAAATAGAGCCCTGTGTGGATGCAAAATGTATATGTGGATGTGGATACCCACGGATACAAATCCGTATCTGCGGAGCTGCAGTGCTCAACTAGGAACCACAGTGGTGAAAACAGCAGCCCCCCCACAATGCACTAGCTTGACCAGGGACAGCTGCCGGTGAGCCTGGTGCCCCCCCCCCCCCCAGTGAGCAGCTGATGGGCAGTACAGCCATGCCAAAGGAGGTGCCTGCACAGATCACTAGCTCCTGAGAGCAGCAGCCAGCCAGACTGCTGCTTTCGCCGTTGGGGTTTCCGGTAGAGCCCTGCAGCTCCATGGATACCGATTTATATCCCCAGATATCGGCATCCACAAATATACATTTTGTATTCACGCAGGGCTCTACAGACAAATCAGGCACTGTGGGCTAGACTCACAGAAGACATAGGCCCTAACTGCTGATTTAGGCACCTGAATCCCAGAATCAGTCTTCACTGGGATTTACAAAAACCTCCTGCTCTGCTGCTGCCCAATTCTGAAGGCACCTAACCTTGCTAGGCACCTAAATTTTTAGTAGTAAAAGTTCCCTAGGCACCTATGTTTCTTCCCGGAACATGCACACTGCAGTCTCACTCTCAGCATCAGGATGCCTAAGCCTTAGAGAGCGACTCATAACCACCTAACTCACCTTAGGGGCCTAATCCAGTAGGCATAATCAGAGCTCACCCGCTCGCTCAGAGCCCAACATGAGCTCACAGAAAACAGCCAGGAGGATGGTAGGAAGAGCTCCCTCATAATGTTTGGCCTCACTGCTAGTGTATTCACTTCTTTCTTTGCTCATTTCAAGTGCAACAGCTACAAAGAGAGAGAAAAAAGGAGCCCAAGATTAGAGTAGCCTATAGCTTGGTAGTTTGGGCTCTCACTTCAGAGCAGTCATATTCTTGTTCAAATCCCTTCTCCCCCTCAGGTAGAGTGGGGGTTTGAACTGATTGTCTTTCTTGAATAGGGGAGCCTAACTACTGGGCTAAAAGTTATGTTGGAGGGACCCCCCTCTATTTCCCTCTGCCTTACAAGAATGGCGTAGGTGCCTACTGCCAGGGATATGCATCAACTCATAGAGTTTCTCTCTTAATTTCCAATGTCCATTAAATTACAAGGAAGTCAGGCCCTTGACTATAATTAGGTGGTGTGGGCAGAGAACATAGCAAGACAGTGCTCTAAATTAAGCACATCCCTCTGTCTAGCAGTGTGAAATGTAGCCAGTGCCCCTGATTATGTAGTCTAAAGATTAGGTAAAACAGTGATCTAAATTTATAGTGCTTGAGTTCTTGCTAAATCATGTAACTAACAAAACATATGTATTGAAATAATGACCATAGAATAAAGAGAGAAAGAGGGAGAGAGAGAGAAAGAGAGAGAGAGAAACTGACTCTGCCAGGGTAATTTCTCAGACAGTATTATTATTATTATTATTTTTTAGAAGTAATAGTTGCAGTATCACTATTTTTAAAAATATATTTAGCAGTAGCATAGTCAGAGGTGTTATTTACGTATACAAGAATAATGCACGCGGCAGTTCTTTGGTTGTGTGATGGATGTTTACATAGTCTTATTTATACTCATGTAAACAAACTCCTCAGGGAATTTTTAAAAACTCAATAAAAGTTTCCCAAATGCAACTGTTTGCACTGGGATCATTATATAATCAGACACCTGTCACCTCTACCTCAGAGAAAGCTGAACAGTTCTACCACAAGCATGGAATAGTCTGCATACATGAGATAGACAACGCATGCAGTTTTCAAAGGAAAGTTTTAATGGGTGCTGAATGTGCCAGTAATACCTTTTTCTCAAGCTAATTCATGTTTTTTGTTGGAACATCCCCTGCTCACACAAAAGATGTGAAGGTCTGGAATTGATCATATTTTGGAGTGGAAAAAGTACTCTAAAGAGTAATGAGGGGGAGGAGTACTGATTTAACTAACTTATTTTGTTTCTGAGAGAGAGAGAGAGAGACAGACAAACACCCTGTCCCCCCATAAGTAGAATTTCACACTAGAGGTGGTATTGTTCTCCCCATATTAGATTGTAAACTCTTTTGGGTCTTTGTTAGTACAGTACCTAGCACAATGGGTTGAGGTCCATAACTAAGGTTCCTAGATATTACAGTAATACAAATAATATTACAGATGTAGAATTATGATTTATTGTATGAGTGTATTTTGCAATGTTTGGAGCACAAACTGAAAATATATGGCACTAGCAGAGCTATATGCTTGTTATTATGAAAGGCCAGCAAATAGAAGCACAACGTATTAAGTGAGCTATAGAGCATTTTGCTGCTTGCATAAAAGTAGTGCACAGCCAGACTCACCCACATCAAATTTAGAAGGTAAGAGGCTGAAATCAGGCCCAGGTATATAAATCCCAAATAACTTGACTCTACTGGAGTGAATTCAAGTTTATACCCAGTATAAGTATAATCAGAATCTAGTTCATGGTAAAAGTGATCTCAAAATTGTTTTTATTTAAAATGTCCAAGGATGAATACTGTGACATACACAGGGTAAAATCCAGACTAACGAGTAGCTGTATTACCCCTGCCTTCTAACCTGGGGTGCCTTCTACACCACTTTCATGCTGTAGAGGCCAGTCTGGGTTGTTCACAAAAATCTCCGGCATGCAAGTTATTCCCAGCTACGTCTGTGGTGCTGCAGGCAGCCAGCTCCAGCTTGGCTCTTAGTTATCCTGCAGAGTGACCCTAATATATTCCCAGTCATAGATTTCTCCCCAGAAATGTATGTCTTGCATTGCCCAGCCCTCACCTAGATGATACAAATTCATATAAAGTCTATATTTAATAGAAATAATATGCACCTACTTGTTACGACAAATGGTGTTTTACAGATAACTTCAATTTAAACACCCATCGTGAGATAAAACAAGTTTTTTTAACTGCAAAGAGAGATTTTAAGTGAATAAAAGTAATGAGGCATAAAAGTCAGAAATGATTACAAGAAAAATAAAGATAAAATGCAGCTGGTGTCTAAGTTAAACTATGTTAAGTACAAACAAAGTTCTTCTCACTATGTGCTCCCACATCTTAGGCCAGGATTCCTTTTCCAGTTCAATGGCTGCTTCCTTTGTCCCTTCTGGTTCAGTAAATTGATGAATAGAGAGCGAGAGAAAGAGAGGAGGAATGCTTTGGGGTGTTTATCCGTCCTTTTTTTTTAATGTCAGTCCCCCTCTTGGAAAACATTTCCAGCAGAGTTTCTGGAGACAAAAAGCCTATGGAGAAGGATGTTCCCTGCTGGTGTTCTTCACCTTTTAAGGTCTCTTTGTTTACCATTCCTGCTTGATGACTCTGTTTACTGCTTAAAGGCAAATTAAGCAGAGCACACACTCCTTTGAGACAGATCTATTAGCCAATTTCGGCTGTGGTTTGGAACATGTATTAATAACATTATACAGGGAAATCTTATAACTCCACATACAATGTTGCCACACAAATTTTATCAGGAGAATATTGACCAGCAAATTATGACTTTTCACTTTCCAGATACCTCACAAAGTACACTGTCTACAAACATTATACAACAGTGTGTAGGATGTGGACACAGGCATATGTTCTGTCATAAATACCTTTACCAAATTTATTTTTGCAGTCAAGTTCATGCATTATGCCACTGGCCTAGCTAATTAGCACACGGCTTTTATTTTTGTGTTCATGTTGAATGTTTACTTGAGGGTTTGTGGTGGCTAAGTTCCAACGTACATCATCTGTGAATTAACACCAATGCTGTTTAGAGAGAGTGAGAGAGCAAGATAATGTGTCAATTTTTCTCTATGAATGTAACACAAATTTGCTTTAAGCAGAGAAGAAAGCAGCATTAATAATGAAAACCAAATAGGATAATAGATTTCAGTCCAAAAAATATGTTATTACAGTACTTAATATTAAGACAATTAAACCACACTGTAAAAACAAAACAACAAAAACACTGTATAGGTAAATACAGAACAATCTTAGACTCTATTATACAGAGTGAATAGAAATGCAATAATTTATTAATTTCTAACAGTAGATTAGTGTTAGGGCTGAAATGTAAGAGACCTGTATACAATATACTATAGGCAATCACAGCACTCTTCAATTAAACAGTTTGAAAAGGCCAGAGTTACTTTGTTCACAGAGTTCAAAATAGTCCTAACTTACATATTTAAGAAAAGTGACTAAAGTGAATAGCACCCCACTCTGCCAGGAACCCGCATTATGTATATACACATACCTCCATGCACTGTTTACTAAAAAAACCCTGACCACTCATCTGAGACTGAAATTTTATATGAGCTTAAATTCTGTGACAAAAAATATGACGCTTTGTATACAGATAAAGGAATTTAAGAACTTTAAATGCAGATAGGCACATATCTGCATATTTAACAATCTGACCCAAAACAATTACTTTTTTAAATCCCTAGGAATAGAGGTGTTCACTTATATAATTCAAATGACAAATAATAATAAAAAAATTGTACAACTCCTAACTTTTTTCTAGATATTTCCTGTATAGAAAATTGTATTGTGTTCTTTGGGTAAACTATTCAGTATAAATAATTTAGCTAACTATTATGTCCTACCAGACAAGGAACAAAATGGTCCATTGGCTCTGAGCAACACCTGAAGCTGACTTGGGCCCCTTGTCAATGTCTATATAGTGACAAGTGAAATACATCCATTTTCCTGTTTGGACCTACATTGAGTCCTGAGACACATACAGTCTTCATCCCCCAATATCTATTACCAGTTCAAGAACAGGGTGAAAATTATGCCCACACTTATGTACTCTGCAGGTATAAATAGGCATAAACCCACAGCATTCAGAAAAGCTATCACCATTTACGCCATGAAAGAATATGGCTGCTATGAATTTGCATAAACCCACAGCATTCAGAAAAGCTATCACCATTTACGCCATGAAAAAATATGGCTGCTATGAATTTGCAGCCACTTGAGTGACTGTCATGACCATGGCCACCATTTGCTCAAGCCAACTCTGAAGACGATTCAGGATTTAGGACGACTCATCTACATTGATTCTGAAGTCACCCATGACAGTATGACTAGCATCTCTAACACCATGGTGGACAGAAGCAGGGATTGAGTGGCTTGTGAAACACTGAAGACAGTGAGGGTGACTAGGTGGTTCAAAGACAATTTAAAGTAGTAGATACTACTTAATTTCTATGCTCTATACTCCACTAATTTCAGTGGGCTCTGTAAAAATGCAGCGGTCCACCCTATTCAAAACACAAGACCTGGGCCTTGGTGTCAACTTAATTGGTATTTATTTATTTTTTCCTTCTGCAGGACTAAAAGACAATGATACAGCACAAAACATTTTCTTGCAGCTTTTTTTTAAAAAAAAAAGTTGATGCACTCATTGCTAATCAAAGTAGTATTTTCTCCTTATATTGACATCCAGCATCCCTTTGCTTATTAAAATTTCCCTAATATGTTTGGTTTCAATTTCAATTCAAACCTAGTTTTCCAAAGTTAATAATGTATACAATTTTTTTTAAAAAAAAATATGGAAATGTTGTGCTCCTATAATAAACATTTATGGAAAGTTATATTTATTCTACAAAGACAGTACATATTTTATTCATCTCATAGGCAGTTACCGTATTTGAACATGATTATTTTTTCTTCTTGATTTAAATTTGTCTATATTGTTTCTCAGTTGTTGCTCAATAGTGCTAACAGCCAAAATGTAGTCTAAGAATACTTCTGAGTAAAGAGGACATGGATGACTTATTTAAAAGTTGAGGCCATTAATTGTATCATCTGTAGTGTGTTAATAAGTGTATTTAGCTTGTAAATAAAAACATCAAGCTTCCCAATACCTTCAGAAGTATACACAGAAATTATTGGAAGCAAGAAACTTGAACACTTTTTGATAACTACTATCAAGCATCTATGCCTCTGTCTGTATGACATTTCTGTAATGGGTTTCATAATGCTTTTCCCAAGCCATTTTACTGAATCTGTAGGATTGATAACGTAATCAAAAGGGAAATTGCCAGAGATGGAAGCCAGAAGCATTTTTCCCTTAATCTTCTTTGTTTCTTTCTTTTTGTACTATATCAGCAAGCATGGATGTAGTAGTAAAGTATCTTAGAGTGTACCTTTAGATTTTTATTTATGCAGGCTTATGTTTTAGTAATATACTTGCACTACTGTGTACTAAACACTCCCAACTTCAAAAGATTTGGCAGCTTAGTTCAGTTTGGAAAAGCATTCCAAATTTTGGATGCATTAAACACAGTTTACGCAGCCATTCAGATGTTATGACAGACCCCCTCAGCAATCCTCTAATAGATCACAGTTCTTAGTCACGTTAGGGGAAGCATTGATATCAGAATCTTCAGATGTTATGCTTATAAGAAGCACAGAGACACTGTGGGACTTTCCTTACCTATGGTAGCAGCATGTCCTCCTTTTGGGGGGAAGAGACAGCCTGCTTCCGCTTTCACTGGAGTTGCTATTTTACTCCAGGAGAAGGTCAAGTAGCCCTTTGACTCTGTTCCTCTGCTAGTACCTCCTCTTCAGAGGGAATGCACGTATTTACTCTTGAGACAGTAGGCAAAAGGAGAGGAGAGGCCAGTTGCCACTCTGTTGAGATTGAGCAAGCCCTGATAAAACTCACTTGTTCTGGTATGATTCCTCTTATGATTCATTGCTACTGTATGCTTCACGGTAAGGATCCAGAAACAAGACATCGGGGCTCTGATCTTTACGACTGGCTATGTGGTGCCCAGCACAGGTTTTATGGTGATGGTAGTGTTTTGGGGATAGGGTATTTGCAAAAAGAGACTAAGCTTGTGAGCCCAAAAAAACAACTCAAAGCAGCCCTAAGTCTGTTCTACATTGCACTGACTGCAGTGGCCCACAGAGCCCTTCTGTAAGCTGGGGAATCATCACTAGATCTGGTCAGGAATGTTTCAATGGAGTGGTTTCATCAAAATATACCAAGTATCATCAAGAACAAACATTTCTGTGTGAAAGGGTCTGTCTGAACTAAACTTTTGTCACAAAAGGCTGTTAGTCTATAAGGTGCCACAGGACTCTTTGCTGCTTTTACAGATCCAGACTAACATGGTTACCCCTCTGATTTTTGTCACAAAGGTGTCTCAGATCCAGGATGGAATATCTATCAAAATGATAGGGAATTGGGAACAGGGAATTGCACCCCAATTTCTCATACCCTCAGAGAGTGCCCTGACCATTGAACTATAGGATTTGGAATGAGAGTCTCTCAGTCTCTCCATAATTCCACTATCTATAAATAATTATATATTCACTGGGTCAGCGAGACAGTAATTCTATAGCCAACTGATTAAGGCACTCACTTAGGATTCAGGAGACATGAGTTAAAGTCCTTACTCCAAATTAAACAGAGCAGGTATTCATACCTGCTTCTCCCACATCCCCAGTGAGTGCCTTTCCTTGTTATTTTGGGGTAAGATCTTTCTCATCCACCCTTTTTTTAAAATGAGAATTGGGTGCTTCCCAATAGGAAATATTTTGAAATTTCAGAAAACATTCATGAGATGGGAAAATCATTTCCTGCCTATATCTATTCTCCACAACACAATGACAACCTGGCTACACTCCACTTTTCCTCAGCTATGTCCCTTCACTGGGAGCTACAGGAGGGGTGGAGTAGAATAGAGAGGTGCAAAGGAAAAACCTAATATGACTGAGGATATGACCCCAGGTATATAACCACTCATAATTGGTGTATTAGTACAATACTGCCAAGAGATAAATGAACCCCATACTTCAAATTCTGCTCTGCTCTCTTATTTATATACAAAGGATCCTGTCCTGAAATCCTGACTCAAACAAAATTCCTGGGGAAAGTCAATGGGTAAAAAACCACAACAGTGCAGGTGTCCAGCACAAAGCAGTGCACGCACAATGTGCTGACCCTCTGCCCAAGGCTAAATTGCATTTAATGGGAGTTTTCTTTGAGTAAGGACTATAAGATCAGATCCATAAATGCTTATATATGCTCACAGGCCAACATTTTCAAAAGTGATGAGTGATTTGGGATGCCTAACACGAGACAACTTAAATGTACCTCCCAATCATTGTTCCAATTTTGGCCATACTAAATATTAAAAACTCAATGGGCAGGTAAGTTTTGAAGAAACCATTTGGTTTTGGAAGAGTGGGTTTTTGTTTGTTTGTTTTTAACTGTAACTACAGTTGAGGAATGTTATCAGGGAGAACAATGGTACCATAAGCTCTACTTTTAAACACTTAAGTACATCCAACTTAAGTCCTACTCTTTTGAACAAAATAAGAAAAAGAATGAACTCGTGCTTAAATGCTTGGCTGTATCTGAGCCTATATGAATGTTTAATGCTCTACTGTGTTACTGTTCTGCAATCTTTGCTTCCACTGACCAATGAGTCGTCTAGCATGTTGATCAAGAAGTGTATTGAGAAATGAATATTTAGGACAAGAAGTATGCAGTTGGTGCACAACTATGGAATTTGTGCCATCCATATTGGAGACTCCATGGCACTTTTTCTACGGATTTGCGAATGAAACTGTAATGTGTACTGGCTAAGTTAAATGTAGCAGATGGGGCGGGAGGGCGGGAGAGAGAGAATGGCAGTATCAAATGTTTCAGTCCTAATTATAGCTTACGTACTGTTGCCCAAAGCAAGGAGATTTGCAAACATCTAAAGCAAGTGGATAAGAAGAATCACATGAAAGGGAAGTTATGACTGTACAACAGATAGTAGCAAGAATACTTAATTGCTTTAGAGTCTATTTAGTCAAAATAAAACACAAAAAAGGAGATCAGTGTATTAAATAATAGCATTTGATAGAAATACACTGACAATAGTGGCACAGAACTGGAATCAGGTCTTTTGTTTTATATGAAGACAAGACTTGTTTTTATATTTCCTGTGAGAAAGTCATTATTTTGTTTTAGTTTTCTTTATTACAAATGTTAAATTATAGCCTGTATATGGTACATGAGAAAGATACCAAATCTAGGTTATCTAAGGCCTGTTCTACATTAGGAAATTAGGTCATATACCTATACCCACGCTCCTGAGCAACACAGTTGAGCCAACCTTACCCCCAGTGTTGAGAGTGCTAGGAGAAGGTGTCCTGTCGAGCTACTTACCAATTCTTGGGGAGGTGGAGTACCTACACCGATGGGAGAAGTCCTCCCGTTGGTGTAGGTAATATCTTCACTGAAGTGCTAGAGTTGTGCTGCTGCAATGTTTTAAGTGCAAACAAGCCCTTTGCATTTTTCTTTAATGAAAATAGATCTTTACTAGCTCTTTGTTATAAAAAACTATATAACATGCAATGTGTGTATTCACTGAGACTATACTATGCAAAAATTAATGGCAGTCAAGTGTCTGTCATCTACTGTATACAAATTACCTGTGGGTTACTGGCTGTAGGAAAACATTTCTTCTTTGGTTTCAATTCCTTGTTTTCAGCTCCTGTGCTTTGTCTTTCCAGTGCATGTATTGAGGACCATTTGAAGAAGTATTGTTAGCTTCAGCATCCATAGAAGGAAGTCTGGAATGAAAACCCTGTAAACCAAGAGGGAGAGAAAATACCAAACAAACCAAATATATATTGAAATATGAATAGCTTATAAGCTTACTATTTGTTTCTGTTAGTGCCCATAATGTGTTAGGTGCTGTATAAACACTGGAATCATTGCCCCTGCTACCTCAAAGACTTGTTTAAACAAAAACAAAACAAAACAAACAACAGAACAAGAAATGAAAGGTAGGAGAAAAGCATACAAGCAAGTAAGATGGGCTGGAAAGTGACTGGCCATGTTTTATGTACACAATAAGTCTATCCCCAATTACCTTGAAAGTTTGTCATTATCAGCTGGCTCATTTCTCAGAGCCAGCTATCCTGATGAAATGGGCTATCCTGCTGAATGATTTAAATGTATTCATTTAGAGAAATTACAGTTAAAAAGGATTGGATATAGGTGGGATGTTGTTATATTAAATAAACATTGGAAGTTTGACCTTGCTGCTTTTTAGCTTTTCTTCTGTATGTTTTGACTCATAATCTCAAATTTTCAATCCATTTAATTCAAGTTTAAGAGCCCTCTGTTCATCTATTCCTCTTGCTATGGGTTTAGATCCAACATTGGGGATAATAATCTTGTTCGTATTTTCATTTTGATACAGTATATTGTGAAGTAGCTGGATTCACTAGCAGTGGAGAATGGATTATGATATGAGTAGGTGATGAGCTCATTAGTATACACTCTCACTTTGCAATCTTTGTTTTAACTTCTGGCTATGCAGCTGGGAGTGCTTCTGTCACTTTCTGTTTAATTTGTGTGATTTCCCATCATTGTAGATAGTCTTGATTTTTTCCAGTGTTTAATCATTTTATCTTCCATCAAAAGTTGTCAATGTATTTTATAAACTGGCATGAATTAGTACTTCCATTGGCACAAAATGAGAAAGTTAAGCATTATCACTATCTCTATTTTATGAGTGCAGAGCTCTCAAGTGACCTTCAAGATCAAACCGGTTTGCGCAAAACAAGTTTGTGTAAGAGTCAGAACTAGGTTTCCTGCCAAGGATCACGTACCTTAACTACAAGATCATTCTCTAGTGGTGGGGTTTTCTAACATCTCCTATTGTCCTAGATATCACTTTGAACATAAGAATATGAGAATGCACATACTGAGCCAAGACCAGTGGTTCCTCTAGTCCCTCTAGACCAGTGTCTTCCAACAGTGGCCAATGCCAGGTGCTTCAGAGGGAACAAACAAAACAGGCAATTAGCAAGTGTTCTATCCGCTATTGTCTACTCCCAGCTTCTGGCAATCAGAGAATCGAGACACCTAGAGCTTGGACTTACATTCCTGGATATCTTGGCTAATAGCCCCTGATGGATCCATCCTCCATGAACTTATCATTCTTTTTTTAAAAACCCATTATAGTTTGGGCCTTCACAATGAGTTCCATAGGTTGCCTGTGAATTGAGTGGAGTATTTCCTTACGTTTTAAACCTGCTCCCTATTAGTTTCATTGGGTGACCTCTTGTTCTGGTGTTATGAGAAGTTAGTTTCACATAACCTGCAAAGTTATGTGAAATTAGAATTATGTTATCTGTAAAATTAGTGTTAATTTCATTGGATGACCCCTGGTTCTTGCGTTATCTATCCCTTTCCTAATAGTTCATAACATTGTTACATTTTTTTTACTTCTGCTGCACACTGATCGGATGTTTTCAGAGAATTATCCACAATGACTCCAATGCGTCTTTCCTTTTTAGATGTCATCACTTTGCATGTGGAGTTAGGGTAATGCTTGCTAATATGCATTACTTTGCATTTAACAGCACAGAATGTCATCTGTCATTTTGTCACCCAGTCATCCAGTTTAGTGAGTTTGAAAGTCTCCAGTTTGTTTTTGTGACCTCTGATTCTATTCAGATATAACCTGAAAAGAGTAGGGTATTTTTTAAAAATAAGTTTGTAATCATACAATGAAGGATTTTTAATGAACATTTGGGAGCACAAGGAACGTGTGTTCCATTGAATATTCATTATTTGGAATTTGCTATTTCATCTGCGCTATTTTGCATTTAAACCACATGGTAATGCGTCTATTCTTTGACTTGATGACTCAAATTTATAAACAAAACCAGAGCCAGCAATTCAGTTAGTCTTTGATTTGCTTAGGTATAGATGCATGCATATTAAATAAGGCAGCCTAGGAAATGTTAGGACATTTTAAGTCTTCTGTCCTCTTTTGAACAGGAAAAAAAATGAATATTTGGCTATTTACATAAGACTCTAGATGTAAATATAATTGGGTTCCTTTCTCAGTTAAATAGAAAAATAATATATGCATTTAATGACAGATTACCTGGTATTATTGTGCAAAGTGGCCATGCACCACTGAAGATTTAATCATATAGTCTTAAAGGATATTTCCTGATTTGTTTTTTAAGTCAGAAGAATCTTGCTAGCACATCTAAATCACTAATAGATTTATAAGAGTAAAATGGGGTGCCTACAATGCATCTGCAAAATCTGTGCACGCACCCACTGGATACACAGGTTACACAGTTTTATGAATGCAAGCCAGTTCTTGTATGCAATTACCTACAAGTGTGTTGGGTGTATGCAGAATGGTTGTGTGCATATTTGTGAGTGAAGTTTAGATGCCACATTGAATGTTAAGTGTCAGGGCCGCCGGGCGGGGGCAAAAGAGGCAATTTGCCCCAGACCCCGCAGGGGCCCCCACGAGAGTTTTTCGGGGCCCCTGGAGCGGGGTCCTTCACTAGCTCTGGGGGCCTCGGAAAACTCGGGCGAGTACCGGGTCCCCGGAGCTTCTTCCGCTCCCGGTCTTCGCCGCCGGGGCGCGGCGGCAGAACCCTCCGCTGGCGAATTACCGCTGAAGCGGGGCTCGCCGCCAAAGTGCAGCCGGCTCTTCGGCGGTAATTCGGCGTGGGGGAGCCTTTCCGTTCCGGGACCCTGCGCCGAAGTGCCCCGAAGACCTGGCTGCAGTTCGGCGGCGGGTCCTGCTTCGGCAGTAATTTGGCGGCGGGGGGGCCCCGCCGTGGGTCTTCGGGGCACTTCGGTGGCGGGTCCCGGAAAGGAAGGACCCCCCGCCACCGCATTAGCGCTGAAGCCGGGCCCCCTGCCGCCGAAGACCCCAGGAATCCTCTGGGCGGCCCTGTTAAGTGTTGCACTGGTTTCATGGAATTTGCAAGCTGTGAAGAGTCTCTGTTCACCTTAAGGCGATACTAACTCTGAAGTCCAATGAAGGTAACTTTAAATATTAACCGTTAACTATTTCATTGCTGATCAAGGATGCACAGGAAATTGGAGGAATGATCTCATTATGAAGAGCTGCATTATCTACTCCAAGTAACATTGCAAGTAGTTTGGTTTATGGGCTCATCTCAAATATATCCTTGTTTTTCTCTTCCCATACCCATTCTATTTTAACCTCTGATGAAATGAAATAGCATGCTGGGGCCTCCCAAGACCCATGTGGGACTCAGCATTGGCCAGAGCAGATGACCACAATAGTTGGCCACTCAAGAATCCATGTAAGCTTTAATACTAACACTTTTGTGTTGAAATCTAAACCTTCAGTGAACACTCACTTCTTTGACTCTAGCCCTGCCACCAGTAGGATAAGGCTTCTGGGTGATTTGTTTGTAATTAAATAGACTTAACAGTAGTAAAGCAACTTAGTTTTTGTTAGCTTTGGTGGCTGTAATATTTTTTGACTGAAGACAGGATAAAAGTAGATCCATTTAAAAAAGTAAATATAACTAAATCACTACTGAAAGCTGTCAAGGTTTAATTTGTATGAACTCCAGAAGCTTGCAGGCCCTATATTTCAAAACAGGGCATGCTTCACTGAAGAAACCCAGGTTGTTGTTTGTTTTCCTGTGATTCAATCACATTTTGAGCCCACAAGTAAGATTTTTATGTGATAGGTTTGTATGTAACTTTGTGCAGTTATAAGAACCAGATGCAGAAAAAGGGAACATTAGAAAATACCAGCCATGGCAGCTAGCAGGTTCCTAGGTCTTTGCCCCTGACTTCTAAAAACAGCTGAAAGGTAGCCAGCACCCAGTTCTCCCTTCTGTTCTTTTAACTGGCGGGAAGGAAGAAATCAGCAAGTAGAGAACCTAGGCACTATTTTTCCAGGATGAGAGAACACATACACAATATAGAACTCCCTCTAAGAAAAATAACATCACTCCTGAGCACATTGAATACTCAGTCACTAAGGCCTGGTCTACACTACTGTTAATTCGACTCAAAGCAGCTTACATCGACCTAGCTGTGGATGCTTAAAATTTCACTCCCCCTGACCTAAGTGCCCCACTACACGACTTAATATCACCTCTCCAAGCACCATAGAGTCAGGGTCAATGTAGTTAAGTCGACACAGTGTCAGTGTATTACTTACATTGACTGTTACTCACCTCCAGGAGCTGTCCCACAATGGCGCACACTGACTGCTCTGGGCACTGTTTTGAACTCTGTGGCCCAGGGTCAGGTGGAAGCCAACCCCCACTCCATCCCCGTTCCTTTACTCCTCCCCTGCCCCCGCGGAAAGCCCCATGACCTTTTGAAATTCCTTTTCCTGGCTGGCTTGGTGAGCACATCTAGCAGCTCTCCACTGTTGAGTGTAACTGCCCAGCTGACCATGCCAGCTACACACTGCAGATGTGAGGAGGTATTGAATCTCCTGGGCTCCTGGTGAGAAGAGGTTGGGCAGGCTAAGCTTCAATCCAGCTGTAGAAATGTGGACATCTATGAGCAGATCACTTAGTGGATGCAGGAGGAGAACTGCTACAACAGGGACCAGCAACAGGGCCACATGAAAGCCGAGGAGTTGTAGCAGTCACACCATAAGGCAAGGGAGCAGCATATGAACCTGCATGGCATTGGCATGCCAGCAGCAGCTGTGCTCTCTCTGCCTCTTACCCTCTGGAGTGAGATATCAGCTAAAATCATCACCCCCTATAGAAAATTATGCTAAGATTCAGTTCCATTGCCTCTTATGAATATACTCATGCCTCTGAGCTATTCCTCCCTCATTTCACCAACCATCCCCTCTACCCATCAAGGGTCATACTCACTATGGCTGGTGCTGTGACTGGTCCTATGCTTTATCAATCCCAAGCAGAAGTGAGAATGTACTGCTTTCAACTTTTGGGGATCAAGGGGAGTGAGTTATATACAGTTATATTGAGTTTTCAAACTAAATTGTCATGTGAAAGTTTGTGTTTATTTTTTCCTTTTTCTTTTATTTTTTTCTATTTTGTATGAGAGAGAGGTTAAAAAAAGGTTAAATTTTCATTTTTGATGTGAATACATTGACATTGGTATTTCTGTGTGTTGTATCTGCAGCTGCTGTCTCTGCAGCTTTCAGGGTCTCTCCCTCCACACCTGTGAAATTCCCGAGGCAGATAAGAAGGAGAAAGAAAAGGACTTGGGATGACAGATCCTGCAAACCAGTGCTGCATCAAAGAACTGAGATCAGGGCCTGGAGAATCACCCTTGCAGGCAGAATAGAGAAGGAAAGAGTAGAGAGGAGAAAAGCCTTGGAGGAGTCCAAACAGGAAAAAGGAGAGGGAGATGCACCAGGACATAATGGGGCTTCTGAGGCATCAAAATGAGATGCTGAGGACTCTGGTAGACCTGCACATTCAACAATCCCATGCTCGCCTCCCTCTGCAACCCATAGAGAACTCAATATTGGGACCTCCTTCTGCCCCTCCTCAATATTCCATGTGGCATCAGGGGCTGCTGTACTACCCCTACCACTCCATGCTGGGGTTAATAAAGACAATCACAGCTGCACGTACACTGAACTTCTGAAAGCCACAACCTGAAGTTCTGTTCCCTAAGTTTTCCTTTTTTTTTTTTTTTTTTTTTAAATTTCCTGGTTCATCTTATTCAGTACAATTCTATTTTTGAATCAAGATTCATCTTTATTAGTTAACATATGCTGGCTGGTGATGAGCAAGTCTGACACACGCCAATTTCCTGTTACTTCATTTTGTCACAGAACACATAACATCATGCACAGACATTATTAAACATTTGTACTGACAATTTACATTCCTATATACAGAGCATATCACTACAAGATTCATTCATGCAAAAGAGAAAAGCCAGCTAGAGCACACTACAGCAACACACACTGCTCTAACTCATTAAAATGTTCTTTCAAAACTTACCTGAGCAATATAACTCTGAGTTGAGCTCTTACAATAGCTTTTTTAAAATCAGCTGTTCAAATTCAGCAGACAGCTGCTCTAACTTTTATGCAGGCAGAAACTTTGCTCCCTTTGCTTCCAGATATTATGCAGGACACAGCAGGTAGTTATCAACATTGGGATATTTTTTCCACGGAGGTCTAATCACATAAGTAAACACCACCAGCAACCCTTCAAATGACCAAAGAGACATTCAGCTGTCATTTCACACTTGGAGAGCCTGTAGTTGAAGTGTTCCTTTGTGCTGTTGAGGTGATCAGTGTATAGCTTCATGGCCATAGGAGCAAGGGATAGACTAGATCTCCCAAGATCACTATTGGCATTTCAACATTTCCAATGGTAATCCACAGGTTGAGAAAGAAAATCTTAGTTTGCAGCTTTCTGAACAGTCCTGTGTTCTTGAAGATGCACATTCCCTGACCAGCCCACATTGCCGTTGGCAAAACATCCCCAGTGATCCACCATAGCTTGCATAACCATAGAAAAGTAGACCTTTCTGTTGATGTACTCTGTGGCAAGGTGATCTGGTGCTAAGATAGGTGTATGCATGCCTTTTATTGCCCAACTGCAATTTCGTAAATCCGGTATTGGAAAAAAAATCCATTATGTCCTTCACAGCAATTAATGGCCCTACAGTGGATTTCCTGATTCTAAATTGATTCCCAACTGATGTGTAACAATCTGACATTGCTAGTTTCCACAATGTAACTGCCACTTGCTTCTCAACTGTCAGTCACTCTTATTCTGGTGTCCCTGCACTGGCGGGTTTTGGTGAGTTTGGCACACAGATACAGGAGAGTGGCCTTGTGCGTCCAAAAGTTCTGCAGCCATTGCTTGTCATTCCAAACCTGCATGACAGTGAGATCAAACCAGTTGGTGCTTGTTTCTCAGGCTCAGAAAAGGGGGATTCAAAGTGCAGTACAGAGATATTGACAGAGAAGTTTCCTGGTGATCATCTCACAGAGTGATTTACTCATCAAAAAATAAAAACAAAACATTGCACATCTGTCATTTGAATTTCAAATGGTAATCCACATCAATTTGATGACAAAGCTTGACTATAGAATTTATTCAGAGACACTATGGATACTGTAATGCAGATATTATAACGCACAATATTGGATAGTATATGCGATGAAGATTTTTTTGTAATTAAACACAGGAATTGCCATACTGGATCAGACACACCGTCCATCTGTCCCTATATCCTGTTTCCAGTAGTGGCCATTGGCAGATGTTCCGTAGGAAGGTGAAACCTCCTAGCAGACAATTGTGGAATAATTTACTCCCTGGCACAAGTTTCTTTTTCACCGCTGATAGTTGGTGGTTGGCCGAATTCCTGAAAACTGGGAGCTGAGGAGTCAAGGTACCTCAGATGTACTCCGTGGCAAGTTTAACCTAAGCTCTCAGCAAGATGCATGGATTGAGGGAAAAAAAAAAAAAAAAAATCCATGAAAACAGCAAAAGTAAATTCTGTGGTAAGTGAAAGGGGCCAGAGGAAGTACATTTAATACACTCTTTACATCCTTTACCACATTTTCAATACTGTCTAAAGAACTGTCGACATTTATAGAGCTAGTGAAGATCTCCAAACCTTGGAATCCTCCTGAACTCTCAGCCTCAGTGTTACACAATGCAACATTCACATGTGGAACTCATTGTAAGAATATTCTGCATCTGTATAAAAGTAAGACACTTAATTCGTAGGCCTTTAAATCACTCCAATATAACTTCTTAGTTAACGATTTTAGGCTGTTTTTTTGTACTATCCAAAAACATTCCACAAATATGGAATTGAGTGCTATTACTTGTTCTTGTTCCTCCTATTGAGGTGAACATAGCTCTCTAAGTAATGTGTAATGACTCTTGGTTCCAGAACTGACAGAAATTAGCAAGACTTCATGCCTAGCTTGTTTTTTCACAGCTGTTTAGGAAAAGGAAAAATACCCTGACTAGCTCTCACTAAAATAGAATCCGAGTTACTGCTTGACATGTATGATCAGGTTAGCCACAATGTTTCCTTCCCTCATCACTACAGGGAAAAATCACAAATTGTTAAGAGTTGGATTCTTCAAACATTCCTGCAAAGGTATAAAGTGATTTACTTGTCAAATCTACATCAAACACATGTTGCTCTGTGAGGACCAAAAACAAAGAAAGAAAAAGGATTTGCCACACAGATGCATAAAATTTGTCTCCTATGGAGTGTTGATTTCTGATCTTTACAGTCCCTCTTTCAAATACAAAAAATAAAATTAAATTAAAAAAAAAAAGTGATGGCTCTAAAATGAATGGAGGTTTTCTTGCTTTCGTTTCATTTATGAACCATGGGCTAGATTGTGCCTTAAAAGCAAATGCTTGATTTTGGGCAGATGAGGAGCCACACTATTTCAGAAAGGAATTCCTACATCCAAGAACAATATTTAATACCTTGCACTGCCTTTCAGGAGAACGTAGTTTGGCTTAAGCTTCCTTTTATAGAGTAAGCAAGTAGGGTGACATGGCCTGCCTCCTCCCTGCCTAGCCCTTTTGGAATGACTAGTGTCCACAGGGCCCTAGGGAGGGACCAGTCCTTGCATTCAGGAGGAAACAGGCCTGTAGTTTTGCCTAGCCCTTTCAGAAGGAGCCCACATTTGTGTATCTGCATTATGAAGCAAAAAAATGTTTGATTCAGTAAAAAGGGAATGAAGCAAGTTTTGCTGGATTTGATTTGTAAGTGATCTGCTCAGTTTGTGAGGTACCTACTATCTAAGTCAGAGGTCGGCAACCTTTGGCACGCAGCTGGCCAGGGTAAGTACCCTGGCAGGCCAGGCCAGTTTGTTTACCTGCCGCTTTGGCCAATCGCAGCTCCCACTGGCCGTGGTTCGCTGCCCCAGGCCAATGGGGACAGCGGGAAGCGGCGTGGGCCAAGGGATGCACTGGCCGCAGCTTCCCACCACCCCTCTTCACCTGGAGCAGCGAACCGCAGCCAGTGGGAGCCGAGATTGGCCAAACCTGCCAACTCAGCAAGTAAACAAACTGGCCCGCCCTGCCAGGGTGCTTACCCTGTGCGAGCTGCATGCCAGCGGTTGCCAACCCCTGATCTAAGTCATGGAATAACAGTGCTCTGGCATAATGAGACGATCATTGCTGAATAAGATAGTGATGAAATTTAGGTTCCTTTCTTATTTAATATAATCAAACTCCTTTGCTCAAGTTTACTTTATGTATCTCCATTGAAAACTTGCAATGAGGCAAGTTGCAGGTGATAAGAATGAAATAGTAGCAGTGCACCCACTTACATCACCAGGAAATTTGGATAAGTTTCATTATCTTGTGGCCCTATTTGTTTCATTACTATGATTTCATGCTATGGCATATTTAACCTTTAACTACATGGGTTTGAATAATCTGTGATGTTAGAAATGAACTTTTGCAACATTTTTATGACATTTTAGTCTTAATGAGACATAAAATGAGTTGCACGTCTGTGACATTAACAACAACCCAAGGGCAAGGGGCATCTTGATATCTGGTCATGAATTTCAGGAGACTTCACAAGTTCTAGTGTATCCTAATTCTTTAATGTCATGAAATGTATGTAACTGTCATGCCAGGTATCAATGAAAAGCTCACAACTCACTGGTTATTAATATTACTATGTAATGTAGGTGCAAGCAACTGATGCAAAGTTATGGACATAAAACTGAAATTATAATTCTTATAGTGTGTTTTCTAGCCAAGCGGTAATTACCCCTCCTTAGACAAAGGAAGGTCATTTCCCTTCCTGGGAGTTACAGAGTGTTTTGAAAGACAATGTGAATGTATTTACAAGCCAACAAGGGTTGGAGGAAAATCTCATGTTATCATGGCGGGGACTGAGATTGACAAATCACAGATCTAATGTTCATTCACTTGCTACGAAAGGGTCGGAAACAAAGTAATTTTCATTTTAGCAGACAACCCCAACAGGGGAAGCAGCAACAGGACACTTCCCTTAAGACAGACTCCATGTTACCTACCTCACAGTTGGAAATATACTTTTCTCAGGCAGTATCCTGTGGGGAGTGATAGCTCAGTGGTTTGAGCATTGGCCTGCTAAACCCAGGGTTGTGAGTTCAATCCTTGAGGGGGCCACTTAGTCCTGCTAGTGAAGGCAGGGGGATGGACTTGATGACCTTTCAAGGTCCCTTCCAGTCCTAGGAGATTGGTATATCTCCAATTATTACTATCGTTCAGAAGAATCCATTTAAAAGATTCAGTGGCCTGTCAAAGAGTGGTCAAGAAACTACAACTGATTTATCTTTCAGCTAAAACAAAGGTACTAGCCTTTTGATTTTGGAGGATAGATCCTGACCCAGAAGTTCCGTCAGGCATCTGGATAGAAATGTGTGGTGGGGATTTTACCTTGAACCAGGTCTAGCTCATTATGTTTTAGTTACTGGAAAGTGTTTTCTCTTTATTTCTCTTGTAACCATTTCTGACTTTAATCCTTACACATGCACTCTCTTAAAATTTCTCTTTAGAATTAAACAAACATTTTTTTTTAATCTCAACCAGTTCACTGTGCTCTTGAACTAAACTGCTTAGTAACTCCAGTTAAACAGTTAGACACTGACTCTTTAAAAGGAGCAACATATTTAACATTCTTCTGATTGTTCCAGGACAGGGTGGACGTTTCGGAACATACATTTTGGGGAGAGTTGGGTTTGGGAAGGGTGTGGATTACCTTACCAGTTGTTAACCAAGGCTGGTGGAGACCAGTGGAAGTCTGTGGTATTTCAGACAGGCCTCAGGATCCAAAAAAGTGTTGGATCAGCCCAATCTATAGAAATAGCACATGTTTGTTGCTGATTGAGGCAGAGAGCAACAGTAGCAAAAATTTAAGGCATGGTAAGGGTAAGAGGTGACAACTCTTCACTGGTTTGGATTGTACCCCTAGAATGTAACAATGTCATACAAAGTTTGTATCAGATTGTCAAGGTTCCTTCCCCACTCTGAACTTTAGGGTACAGATGTGGGGACCTGCATGGACACTTCTAAGCTTAATTACCAGCTTAGATCTGGTATCGCTGCCGCCACCACCCCCAATCACTACTTTTTCCTTGGGTAGTCTTGAGGGACTTCACCAGTTCCCTGGGGAACACAGATCCAAACCCCTTGGATCTTAAAACAAGGAAAAATTAACCATCCCCCTCCTTTCTCCCACCAACTCCTGGTGGATCCAGATCTAACCCCCTTGGATCTAAAAACAAGGAAAAAAATCAGGTATTTGAAAAAGAAGGCTTTTAATTAAAGAAAGAAGGAGGTAAAAGAAAACCCTCTGGGAGAGATTAGCATACAGCTACTCTCACAGACAACAGATTCAAAACACAGAGGATGTTCCCCTGGGCAAAACTTTAGTTACACAAAAAAACTTTAATATACACAAGAATACCCAAATTTGATAATTTCCTTAATGATACCAAGACAAGTTACGAAGAAAACAAACATTAACCTATTTATCCCTTTTTAAAACTTACTACTCTGATAAGAGGCTGGTTCCTTGATCTTTTTCACTCCAGCTGAAACTGAAACTCAAGAAAGGAAAACTTCTGTCCTTCCATTTGAAACATCTTGTTCCCCCATTGGTTCCTCGTGTCAGGTGTTAGCTAGGCTAGGTGAACTTCTTAACTTCTTACAGGTGAAAGAGGCATTAACCCTTAACTATCTGTTTATGACACAGATGATAAATTATCTTTCATCAAATAGCAGGAATAGAGCTGCAGAAACTAGAGAGAAATTTGCAAAAAAAGAATAAGTCACTATAAAGACATCGTAGCTTTCCTTTATGTTTTTTATTTATCCTAAGCCTATTAAAAACTGCACTGAAGTTTCAACAGAAAACAAATGCATCACAGATAAATGATTAAATCTTTCTCAGAATGCAAAGTAGTAAAATGTTGGTTTCAAATATGAAGTGAATCTGCCCCTTCTGAGAAATTCATTTTAAATTACAGTTCCCTTCAATAATTAAGCCAGACATTAGTGTCCCTTTCTCACTGCTACTAAAAAAACTTGTACAGTAGTTCATATAGTCTACTAGTTAAACAGTTTTGCTCAAGTTGAGTTTTCTCCTTTTCCCACCACATATTAGACTCAAGTGCTAGATTTCTAAAGTGTTGTGTGTTTGCTACTAATAATTGTAACAGAACCTCAGTTCACATATTTCTTTTACTTTTTTAAAATCTATATCTTTATCACAGATACACTTAAGCTATACGATGAAAATATGAATCTCAAAATCCAGGGTGAATGATAATTTCCTTTATCCATTATTCATAAGACATTTCCTCTTCTGTTTGGAGATTCAACAGTGCTTAATTTGGCTTCACATTCCAAATAGCATATAAACCAATAGTGCATAGCAAGAAGAAAGTAATGGACCAGTGTTAATTGGTGGCAAGCATTTGCAATAGATCTGGGATAACACAGATTTTAAAACACAGTTAAGAACTGACAAGGAAGGTTTGTTTAGCTCATTTTTAAGCTTTGAGCTTAATGTGCTCCAAAATTATCTATCCTTACTGTGATTGATTAGGTGTATTTTTATTAAAGATTATTAAGCTAGTAATTGGTATTTATTTAATTACATTGTTAAATTGAAAGTGAATTTAATTTCAGATTTTAATTAACTTTACTTACTTACTACATCAAATCCCAGCATTTAACAACTCACTAATTAAAAGATATAGCCAATATGATCCCAGGATTTGTCATTTTCAGTTAAGATGTTTCACTATTTTTTCCAAAGAGGGACCAATTGCAGAGGTTCATACTCAGACAAGCGCCCAAAGGATTTTCATTAGTTTGCCTGAGATAGGACTAAAGGACTTGGCTCATCTAGTGTTTCTCTCAAGTTTTTAATTTAAGTCCATCATCTGGTTCTGAAGAAAGAAAAAAAAGGTAGCATTTTCTCCCAGCCCCCTGCCCAATAATTAGGGAAGTAGTAATTGTTTAAAAGGTCATACACCATCTTGGTCTTCAGCTTCATCAGATCTCACAAGAAACAAAAGTCTGAGCAAAGTCAATACTTGATTAAGAGTCATTGTGCTAGGCATTGGACAAACAAAGGCACATTATAAAAACAATCCCTGCCCCAAAGACAAAACACATAGGAGAAAGGATGCTTTCCTCCAACCAACCTGTATGACCTCTCTGTTTGGATCAAGCCCTGGCCAGGTTGATATGATGAAGCTCTCTATCTTGGACTGGGACCAAAAAAGCTGAGATAGCGCAGCGTCCAGGTCTGATGAAAATATTAGTTAGAATTGTGTGACATTATATCAATGGCTCTGCTGGCCAGAACATCTCACTATCCCCATGTGAACCACTGATGTTCACAATCTGACCCAACCAAAAAGTCTACTTTTGCTTTTTTAAGTCAGGTTCCCCACTTCTAAAGTCAAAGTCATTTTATTAGTAACTCAAACATATCTAGTCTCAGCCAAAACTGATATCTCTAACCTTTTTTGCTCCTAAAGCTCCTTCAGAACCTTGCCAACTCTACCAGTTCCCTCTGACCAGAGGGTCACCCCTCCCACACACACTTCTATATCCTGGTGAATTTCACAAACCACACCTGCCATAGCAAGTCAACAGAACTTGGCAGCTGTAGGCAGGGTTCTAATTCAATTCAATAATATGGGTCAACAGAAGAGGCCCACATACTTTGAGTTGTAGAGCACTCTACTTGGTTATATAACCCTCCTCCCCCCTCCTATCACCATGTTTCCACTAGGAAAGAGAGACTAGAACCCAGCTCAACCGTCCCCAACAATCATTTAGTTCCCAAACACTCCATTTAGGATTAGAAAAGAAAGGAAAACTATTCAAGAGCAATTCTATGTACTCCTGGCAGGGTCTCAGTCAAATCAGCAGGAACTTGGTCAACTGTATCACAGATTGTCAGTTAATCTAAAGCGATAAGCATGGACAATTGGCCTTTTTCCATTGTTATGAGATGAGTCAGCAAGAATAGTGTCATACCATCACCATACTATAATCAAGTCTGAAACATTTGTTAGCAATAACTACAGGAACTCTGGATATTCTAGTTATCCATATACATATCTAATCTCTTTTGGAGTTTTGCTCAGTTTGTGGCCTCAGAGATATCCTGTAGGAATGAGTTCCAATGTCAAGTTACATGTGAAAAATTAGTCTTATCTGTTTTAAATATGCCAGTGGAATTTCACTGGATGTCCCCTTGTTCTTGTGTTTTGAGAGAACAGAAGCTCCCCATTTACCTTCTCTACTGCATTAATGATTTTATAAAAGCAGCAAAGAATCTTGTGGCACCTTATAGACTAACAGACTTTTTGGAGCATGAGCTTTCATGGGTGAATACCCACTTCGTCAGATGCATGTAGTGGAAATTTCCAGGGGCAGGTATATATATGCAAGCAAGCAAGCTAGAGGAATAACGAGGTTAGTTCCAATCAGGGAGGATGAGCCTCTTCAGCGAGTTGAGGGAAGCCAAGGAGAAAACTGGTTTTGTGTTGGAAGCCATCACAGTCTTTGTTAATCTGAGCTGATGGTGTCAAATTTGCAGATGAACTGAACTTCAAGCAGTTTTCTCTTTGAAGTCTGTCCTGAAGTTTTTTTGCTGCAGGATGGCCACCTTCAGGTCTGCTTATAGTGTGGCCAGGGAGGTGAGTGCTCTCAACAGGTTTGTGTATATTGCCATTCCTAAGGTCATTTTGTCCATTTATCCTTTCCCGTAGCAGACTGTCCAGTTTTGGCCTCATGACACAGGCAGAGGGGCATTGCTGGCATATATTAATTGGGTGGACGTCAGGTGAATAACCAGTGTGTATGCTGGATCTGGCTAGGTCCTGTGATGGGTGTCACTGTGTAGGATATGTGGGCCATTGGCACTCTCACTGAAAGGACTGTCTGGATATGTGGACTCTCTACTCAGACCTATGCCACCAGCACTCCCAGCTATCGTCCATGCTCCAACTGATTTCCTGAGAAACTACAATGCATGGTGACTTTCCAGAAAACACCATCCTAGCCACCATGATGTAGAGGTCTCTACACAACATCCCACACACCGATGGAATACAAGCTGTCAGGAACGTTATGCCCTGATTGATGCCAACAGCACAACTGGCTGCTGAGCTCTGTGCCCCACAATAACCTTTATGTGCCCATTCAAAATGGCCTTTAATCCTCCACAGCAACTATTTCAAATTTGATGACCATTATTATCTCCAGAATCAGTGAACACGCTCTGGGACGCCGCATGGCCCACAATATGCCGAATATTTTGTTGGCAACGCTGGACAACGCTTCTCGCAGCTCTTCACTCACACCCTTCTATACCTAACGCTACATTTGAAGACATCTTCTCATCTGGACCCATGGAAGGGACTCTGAAAAATTCCAATCAGATTTCAAGCGCTTTCCCCCACCATCAACCTCAGCCATGGACCAATCTACCCGGGAGGTCCACTTCCTAGATACCACAGTGCAAGTAAGTGATGGTCACATTAACACCATCCTATACCGAAAACCTACCGACCGCTATGCCTGCCTTCATGCCTCCAGCTTCCATCCCTGGCACATCACATGATCCATTGTCTACAGCCAAGCACTGATTTAATGTGCCCCACATTAATCTGTTTCCAGGTAATCACAATCCATACCCACTAAATTGTTCACCACCTGCCAGCATTGTTAGACTTTGTAGATGCTTGTGTGAAGGACCCTGAAGTCAGAGACCTGGACATCCCCAGTACTTGACTGAATTTTTGTTCAGTCAACTCATCTAAGTAATCTGATGTGCAGCAGAATAGCCTGCACACCTCCCATCTCACCAATTTCTACCCACGATGAGACTCAAAGCAAGATGGACACACAGGAATCCATTTTTGGACATGGATACTTTTTATATATTGCATCAGAAAATACAGCTACATAACCTTTCCCAGCTCACAAGAATGGCCCTGAGTCAGACCAATGGTCCATCTAGCTCAGTATCCTGTCTTTTGACAGTGGCCAATGTGAGATGCTTCAGAGGGAAGAACAGAACAGGGCAATTATTGCAAGATCCACTCCCTGTGTTCTACCACCAGGTTCTGGCAGTGAGATGCTTGGGAATATGCAGGGCATAGCATTGCATCCTTGATCATCTTAGCTAATAGCCACCTATGAACCTACCCTCCATGTATTCATCTAATTATTTTCTGAATTGCATTATAGTTTTGGCTTTCACAAGATTCCCTGGCAATGAGTTCCACAGATTACTTGTACACTGTGTGAAGTAGTACTTTCTTATGTTTGTTTTTAAGCTTGCTGCCTATTAATTTCATTGGGTGACCCCGGTTCTTCTGTTATGTGAAGGAGTAAGTAACATTTCTTTATTCACTTTCTCCACATCATTCACAATTTTATAGACCTCTAGCACATCCCCCCTTCTTTTGTCTCTTTTCCAAGCTGAAACATGCCAATCTTTCTGTTCTCTCCTTATACAGAAGCTGTTCCATACCCTAAATCATTTTTCTTTCACTTTCTCTATATCTTTTCAATATATATACACCTCTACCCCGATATAACGCTGTCCTTGGGCACCAAAAAAATCTTACAGCATTATAGGTGAAACCACGTTATATCGAACTTGCTTTGATCCACCGGAGTGCACAGCCCCCCCCCCCCACCGAGCACTGCTTTCCCACGTTATAGTTGAATTCGTGTTATAATCGGGTCACAGGTGTATATATTTTATATACATATATTGAGATTGGATGCCTAGAACCATACACAATAGCTAAGGTGTGGGTATACTATGGATTTATATAGTGGAATTATGATATTGTGTGTCTTATCTATCCCTTTCCCACTGTCCTAATTTTTTATTTTTTTTTTGGTGATTGCTGCTGCACATTGAGCAGATGTTTTCAGAGAACTATCCACAACGACTCCAAGAGCTCTTTCTTGAGTGCTAATAGCTAATTTGGAACCCATCATTTTGTGTGAATAACTGGGATTATGTTTTCCAGTGTGCATTACTTTGCATTTATCAACAGTGAATGTCATCTGCCATTTTCTTGCCCATTCACCCTGCTTTGTGAGATCTCTTTGTAATTCACAGTCATCTTTGGACTTAACTATCTTGAGTAATTTTGTATCTGCAAATTTTGCCACCTTAATGTTTACCTTACTGCTTTTTCCAGACAATTTATGAATATGTTGAACACCACTGATCCCAGCACAAATTCCTTGGGGACACCACAATGTACCTCTCTTTATTCTTGAAATTGACCATTTCTTTCTAGCCTTTGTCGTCTTTTAAATCAGTTAATAATCCATGAGAGGATCTTCCCTCTTATCCCATGACTGCATACTTTGCTTAAGAGCCTTTGGTGATGGACTTTCAGAAAGCCTTGATAAAGTACAAGTACACTATATCCCTTGGATCACCCTTGTCCACATGTTTGTTGACCCCTACAAATAATTCTAATGGATTGGTGAGGTATTTTTTCCCTTGAAAAAAGCCATGTTGACTCTTCCCCAATATATTATATTCATCTATGTGTCTGATAATTCTGTTCTTTACTATAGTTTCCATCAATTTGTCTGGCATTGAAGTCAGTTTTACCTGCCTGTTAGTGTCACGACTGCTTCTGTAACCTTGTTTAAAAATTGGCATCAGATTAGCTATCCTTTAGTTATGTGGTACAGAAACTGATTTAAATGATAAGTTGCTTACCACATTTAGTAGTTCTGCAAATTTCACATTTACATTCCTTCATTGGGTGAATATCATCTGGTCCTGGGTGACTTACTGCTATTTAAAGTATTGATTTGTTCTAAAACCTCTTCTATTGACACCTCAATTTGGGACAGCTCCTTTGATTTTTCACCTACGCTCAGGTGTGGGGATCTTCCTCACATCCTCTGCAATGAAGGCCAATGCAAGTAGTTCATTTAATTTCTCCACAATGGCCTTGTATTCCTTTAGTGCTCCTTTAGCACCTTGATCGTCCAGTGGCCCTACTGATCATTTGTCAGACTTCCTGCTTCTGATGTACTTAAATTTTGGCTGTTTGTTTTTGTGTCTTTTGCTAGTTGCTCTTAATTCTTTTTTGGGCTGCCTAATTACATTTGACTTGAAGAGTTTATCCTCCTTTCTATTTTTCTCTGTAGAATTTGATTTCCAATTTTTAAAAGATGCCTTTTTGCCTCTAAACACTTCTTTTACTCAGTTGTGTAGTGATGGTCACATTTTTTCCATCCTCTTATTAAGTGTTTTAAATTTGTGGTATTGTAATAGGGTCTTTGGTAGGCCAAGGGCCCCAGATGTTAACATCCACTCAGTCCACCCACCCCCCCCCGGCTCCGACCCAGGGTCCTAGAAATGGTCAGCAGTCTAGCGTTTGGCTCTCTGAGCTATCTTCCCTAGGTCACTTCCTACCACTGCTTTCTTCACTCAGCTTCTGGTCCCAGATAAGGAGAAAAGGAAACCAAAACTGCCAGCTCACACCCAGTCCTGTTCCTTCAGGGAGGCTTCTCCAGCCCCTTTTGGCAGGAGCCTTCAGGGTAGGTCTGCATTGCTCCCCAGCCTCCTCCTTCTGAACTGAGTTTTCCATTTTTAACCCAGTCTCCAGTCGGAGCATGCTCGGAGGGGTGGAGCTAGCTGGACCCATTATAGTCCTTTAACCCCTTCCCTCCCAGTGTGAGGTTTGTATATCCTATTACAGGTATATATTTAATGTGAGCCTCTATTATAGTGCTTTAAAAAAAAAATTCTATGCAGTTTGCAAGCATTTCAATTTTGTGACTGAACCTTTTAATTTCCATTTAACTAGCTTCCTCATTTTTGTGTAGTTCCCTTAAAGTTAAATGCTACTGTCATGGGCTTCTTTGATATTTTCCCTCCCACAGGGATGTAAATTTTAATTATATTATGGTCACTATTACTGAGGGATTTAGCCATATTCTGCTCTTAGACCAGATCCTGTGTGCCATTTAGGATTAAATCATTAATTGCCTCTCCTCTTGTCGGTTCTAGGACTACCTGCTCCAAGAAGCAGTCATTAATGGTGTTTAGAAAAGTTCTCAGCATCCCATCCTGAGGTGACATGTACCCAGTCAACAGGACCATAGTTGAAATCATCATAATTATTGAGGGTTTTTTTTATTATTATTATTATTATTATTATTATTATTGCTGCCTCTCTAATTTCCCAGATCATTTCACAACCACCACCAAAACCATCCTGGTCCCACATGTGGTAATATATTCCTATGACTATACTCTTATTCAAACATGGAATTTCTATCCATAGAGATTTATGGTAGAGTCTGATTCATTTAAGGTTTTTTTTATCATCTTTGTATACTTTCTTTCACAAATAGTGCCAAGGCCCCACCAGGACAAACTACTGTATCATTCATATATATTTTGTACCCTGGTATTACCACGTCCCATTAATCATCATCATTCCACTTAGGTCTTTCAATGCCTATTATATCAGAGTCTACATTTAATGCTATGCTTAATCAAGTAGCCATCTGAACAGGACAGGTATAACATGCAGCTAGGTCTTTTCTACAAGCTAAGTGAAAGGTCTCATTTATGATCAGATTAAGATGTCTAGCTATCAGTTATTGACAGTACACAACTTCACAAACTGAATAGGGGCTCTGACAGCTTATGTCACCATCAGACAAGGTGTATTGGACACCTACTCTCTCAAATAATTCCTGCCACTTGCTTTCTCCATGCCTTTTCTGACATGCGTCTGTAGGAACAGTAAACTCAAGTCCCTGAAACCCATTTTTTCCACTTGTTCTTACCTCAGCCTACATGTGCCTTTTATACCTCACAATTAATATTTACCATGTTCTTAAAAATAAGCTAACATTTACTTAGTATGTGTTAATCTATTAAGTCTCAATTGAATGCATTGTTAAGTGTATTCAGAACATTTCATTTAGAGTGTTAGCCTTTTAACAAAAGAGCTTTTAGTTCCATGCTGAATTTAATGTCTGCACCTAATTTTCACGAGTAATTGCATATGCCAGAAAAATTGTGCATTTTTTTAAATTGTTATATTACTTTAAAAGGAGCATATGGATATAGATCTATTTGTTGATAATGATTTATTGCAGTTCAAATTAAATGAACCAGGAGAAAGAATCCAAATAAGAAAAAAAAACATAGCTGCTGATTCAAATCTCACACAGTCTGTTACAAACATTAGCTTTACGTGCATAAACAACAAGAATTTCCAAAGTAGGCTGTGTGAGTCTTGCAAGTTAATTCAGTTTTAAAAGTCATTGTAATCTGTGCTTTGCATATATTTGTATTAATTTAAAATTATACACTACCATGTTTTCAGCATTCTGTAATCCTCCCCATTTTTGCTTATCAGTGGCAACAACTATCATCTTTGATCATTCAACTATGCAATGCCTGCTGTCAGATGCACCTTTTTTTTTTTTGCGCAGAGGAAGAAAATGAAGACTCTCACAATTGCACATGAAAAATGAGGAGCCAGAAGGTGGTACTATAGAGCATTTTGAGTATAGCAGAATCTAAAAGCCTTGCAAGAGGATTTAATAGTTCTAAAACCAGCTACTAAATATGAGTAATAAACACTGATCCTGTTAGAAGATGCTGTCAGTGTTCTCAGACCAGTCATCCTTTCACATTCGGTTTTTACACATTTTTAAAATATTGTCATAACACTAATCAATTCTTAACAAAATCAGCTTTCAGCGAGAAAGAAAGCAAAATCCTACAGAAACTGAAAATAAATACTGTCAAGGTGAAAAGCTATTGGCTTGCTGGAATCTAAGAAGTGTTCGAGGTGGTGGTGGACTGTGGGAGAGAAAATGAGTGCAATACAGGATTACTAAAATTAATACTAATCAGCTTACATTCCATTTGCACAGTAAGCTTCAAACCAAATCTTAAATAGGTTACTTGCCACAATTTAGGCTTCTGTGCTTAATGTGCATGCTCCTCAGGCAACCATGATTCGGTAATGAGCATGCCAGATCGGTGGTCCATCCAGCCTAGAACCCTGTCTGACAGTGAATGGTACTCGATGCTGAAGAGAAAGGTGCAAGAATCCCTATGAGACATGTCTTCATTAGACAATTAGATCATATTAGACCATAATCTTGAAGTGTTAATACATATTATGTTAAACATAACTTAGTGTTAGCATAGTCAGGAAATAGTGTTTATCATCATGCCAACCAGTAGTGGATAAATCCTAGTGGAAAATTAACCCATCCATAGGGGAAGTTTCTCCCCAGCCTTAAGTTAGAGTATGATTTATGCTTTGATGTACGATGGCTTGTTTCCCTTCTAGAAAAGATCGTATCTCATTTACCATTCTCATTAGTCATACAAACATTTATCTCAGTGGTAGCTTGTGGCAATAGATGCCATCACTTAATGCGCATCATGGAGAAATGTTCAGTCTTAAGTTTGTTGCTCTCATTTTTATTGGATCTACCTTACTAACTGTATTATGAGAAAGGATAAATAGAAGTATCCAACATTCACTATTACAAAAGTATTCACTACACAATAGCTCTTATATCTTCTAGCTAAATATCCCCCATCTCTTCAAGCTTCTCATGAGGAATTCAGCTGCTGTCATTGTTTCAGGGTAACTACACCTGTATTCCTTCTCTGTGATCCCTCCAGACTACCCACACAACAACATTTTTGGCTTCTATTCATCACCTTTCTTGGGTGGAGACCCATGTCTCTCGCTTTCCTAACCATGGGTTTTAAAGCTGCACTACTCGCTGCAGTACTCTTTGATATCCCCAGCAAGCCAGTCTTCCTAACATATCAAGTCATCCATCAGTCCTGTGGAGCTGAAAGTCCTTCCACCCCTTCTGCATATGCTTTCGACAAGAGGCCCTGCCTGTTTGCTGGATCAGTTCAAGCTCACCCTTCATACCAAAAGCCCTTTCTTACTCCTCTAGTGTCTGAAAAATCCAGCTCGAACCAGTATATGGAAACCACTCCATGGGGCAGTACCTCTCTAGAGCTGTTTACACTCAGTGACTGCCTTGATCACTGCACCCTCACCCCCCCCCCCCCAGAGTTTTTAGTTCCCAAAGGAGCTGTGGTACTCCAATGAGGAGCAGAACAAAACCATACATAAACCCTTTGTGGATTTAATACAATGACCCCCAACAATACTGCATGACGTTACAATATCTGTCAGTGCTGGAAAAGTTAAAGTAAACACTTAAAACACTGTGACCACTGAACATTTCAGGAGCCATGGCAAGATAGGTAGGGCAGCCCCTCATGTTGGGGACCTGAAACCAACTTCACAAGGGTTGTTTTGCAATTAAGGGTATGTCTACACAGCAGCTGGGAGGTGCAATTCCCAGTTTGGGTAAGCATACACATTCTAGCTGTGTTTCAGCTAGCACACTAAAAATAGCAGTGTGGCCACAGCACCACAGGTGGTAACTCAGGTTATCTGCCCAATCACAATTGTGCTCAACCCCCCGCATACATGCTTGAGCAGCCTCTAAGTGTTTGGTGGGTATTTTTTATTAATGCTCAACTTGAAAGGATTGATTTCTTTTTAAGATAGAAGTGCTCAGAACTTTCAGAGTCAGCCTATTAAAGAGGTCTGAAGTTGGACACCCAAAAGTTGAAGCAACACCCCCCCCAAAAATCCATCATCTTTTGAAAATTTAGGACTACAGCCTCACAGATTTCTTAATTAATTGTCAGATACTTGAGACTATTTGTTATTTTTAATGACTGTGTGTAATGGGTTTCACACTTTTTTTTTTTTTTAAAGGAAATGTTAGTTTTGCCACAGATTAAAAGTAATAATTATATCACTTTACCCCAAACATATACTTATGGTTGCAAAATGCAAGTAGTTTTAAAAGGGGATTTTATGGACCATGGTAAATAACTTATTAGTGGTACATTTGGAATATTACAGTTACAGATTTTTTGAATAATTCATAGATCAATATTCTGGAAAAAACATGGAATAATTGTGCATGAACTGTACACCATAGATCAATGGTTCTCAATCAGGGGTACATGTTTTTCTTAAGAACTCTAAAACCTGGAGTTGAGTGATTACATGATAATTTTCTTTTAAAGTCAGTTTCTAGCCCTCATGGTTGTGGAGAAAACCTTGAAAATGTAACTGTTCAAAAACAAGGTGGCACATTTTTAAAAAAAAAAAAATCATGATATTTCACCGAGTTCATAATTTTGGTGGCCCAGTCATGATTTTGGAATGCTTTGACTTAACAATAGTGTGCTCATGTCATTAAATGCTATATCATAATGGATATGTTCAAAGAGGCTGAAATAAGATTGCCTGTGCATCTTCAAATACTGCAATTACTGATTTTTCAGTGCTTGACTTTGGAATCCCTAAATGAAATTCCAATATTGTATAAACAGAGTCTGGAGATAGAGAATAGTTAGTATAACTTCCATAAAAGAGATTGTGAAAATGAGATTAAGTAACAATATGAGGGTATTCCATGAACTGCACAATTGTAGAAAAGTTCAAAGGTTAGTCATTAACAAATGATACTTCTGCATTGTACTTACCCTGTCAGTTTAACGTGAATGAAAATGAAGAAGCTATACAGAGTAAAGACCTGAGAATCAGCCATGTGCAAAAATAGACATTGTTTTGTAAAGATCTATTTAAAAATTTTCTTGAGATGAACACTTACAGTTGCACTTCAAATTTTCAGTTCAAGCAAACTGAACAAAAATACCAAACAGAATTGAAACTTGGAAAACTGCCTATAAGAGAAGTTATACTGGAAGTTGTGAAAGTTGCCCCTTGCAAGAACAAAAAAAGGTTGAATTTTTTTAAGTTAAGGTTCTATTTTGAAACTTACTCGAGTGAAAGGCAATTATTTTATTTCAGTTGGCTTACTCACACAGGAGATGTGATACTTAATCTATATACTAAAAACACATCTCTGCAGCTAATTCTATTGAAGAGAATACAGTGAACATGTCATCACTAATCTCAAGAGGTACTGTTCATAACTGTTGGAGGAAAGACAGACAGAAGTCAAAGTGTCTTTTTTGACAACAGACCAGCTTCTGATACCATTTCCTGACACTGAATAGTACTTTAATCCTTGAATAGTCCCATTAAAATCAATGGAATTATTTATGGAGTAAAGAGTAAACCAGAGTAAGTATATTAGATGATGACCCAATATGATCAAAGTGATCATTTTAACATTTCTCTCCTGATTGTAACTCTTTTTCAAACTCTTTATGGCCAGGTTAAGAGTAGGCGTGGGAGGGAGTGTTTCTTGATCATGTCTACAGGCTAGGGGCTCTGTAGGAAAGCATGCAGTCACAGTTATCATGGAAAGAATCATCTTAAAGCAGGGTGGAGGAGGGGATAATTGTGCCTCTCAACAATAAGGAACAGCTGATTTTTCAGTTTCCTCTGTGTGTGATCCTTCTGAATTCTAAGACAGAGTCATGTTATGTTGCAGCCTTCCAACAAGAGTATTTATGTTTTTATCTAATTTACCTGGGTGTGCTGTGAACATAACATATATGACTTAAACAGAGCAGTAAGTGGGTTATCATCAGTATTATGTGGTTTATAGTAAGCCTTATAAAAACTGAAGTATTGCATCAAAACTGATTGAAACAGATACTTGATTTACTAATAGCTGGTATTTCTAATTACTTAAAGATAATTAGATACTTTAATAGAGTAGAGATGCAAATATTTGTTTTAATTTATCAGGAGGACTTGTCTACTAAACAGTGTCTGCAGCCATTCCAAATATGTGAACACTATGTTTCATATGATTAAATGTCTCCCTACCTGCCTCCAGTAGTCCAAAATACCATTTTGTCTGCAGTATGTCATATTCTTCTGTACCTGATATGGACTGGTCACAAAGCTTGCACACCAGATGGGTTCATCTTAAGAATATTTTATGCCTTCCCAGGTATGGCGGAGGTTCATTTAAATAAAGTATTTTATACATAGCGCTGCATAGTGGCTAAAGAGTATAATACAGTTTAACATTCCATTACAGTAACTTTGTAAAGTCAATTCAGTTCAGTATGCAAGTAAAAATGTCTATTGTTTTATGCCCTTTACTCAAAGTCACATTTTAAAGCACTTAGGAAATGCACAATTTAGCATCTTCATTTGTGAATGCAATTGTTGCAATTTTCTTACACTGGTTAGACATCTAAATGACAGTTTACATGCACAAGTACAGGAACCTCAAAGACACCCAAATTTGTTCTATTTGAATTAGTGACCCCCTACTAGCTCTGCAACAGTAAACTACACAATGGAACTTAAATGGAATAGTATGATTTATTATTTATAAGAGCTTCCAAAGAGGCTGGGCACTACTCAGTTCTATTGCTTTCAAAAGGTGCTTGTTGTGGCACTGAAAGGGAGGAAACAAAACTTCAGACTTTCACTTTAGCCTGCAATTCATTTAGATACCATAATAAGGCAGTGTAATATAAGTTCATGAATAAAAAAGCGTTTTAAATTCCTACAGTCTCCCCATTTGGAAAAGTGGAAAATCATTTTCACTCCTTTGCACCATGTTTTGAGATCTGTGTGCGAAAAGATGCAACAGCTAACATTTTTATTAAAATACATTTGTTCAAGTAAATTTTGGAAGTTGCCTAATTGGATTGCCAATATTTACAGTAACATTTCAAAATAAGTGGTTTTGGATAAATGATGTGTCATACTAGAGAGAATGGTTAAGCTATGTTCAACTCCACTACTGGATTTGCATTGTTACATTAAGTTTCAGTGTAAGGCAAATGAACAAAGAACACTGTTGGTTTTCTTCAGCCAAACTGAATCAGGCAGTCAACCTACTTCTTTTAGCAAAGTACTTTTGGGGAATAATTTCAACTTGTTCATAAATTGTACTTCCTGAAACAATATATGCAAGTATTTTATCTCAGGGTAAGGTCTCTAAACATAGTCATAGGAGATCTGATGCAAAGACCTTTGTAGTAACTAAGGGTATTTCTAAATAAACTTAGGATCAGGTCTATGTTGGAAATATTTTTTTCTAATCAGTATTAAATAAAAAGCATTTTCTTGGTAGGCTACTAAAACGTATCTTCTTTATAAGACAACTTCATGACACATTGAAATCAAATAACTGGTCAGTTTTTTAATTAAAAAAGAAAGAAAGAATTTTAGTGTTAGGAACAGAGGGATGAGTTGACTATCCTTTCTAGTGCAGAGGTCTACAAACAATGAGGTGGCATACAACATGGGGTTCCATATCTATACAAAATAAAAAAACCCAAACAACCCACATCTGAACAAAATGTGCAAGTGTTTCACATGGAATCTTGCTTTCAGACTGCCTACATGATGATTTTTTTTAATTGGGTGATTCACAATAAACAACATAATATGCTTTTTCATTTTTACAAGATAGAAGCAAGACTATTTGATCTGTAAAACTGGGATAAAAGACTCTAAATTAAGAGAGAGAGATGGCTGTAGTAGCATAGCGATGTTTAGAGATACAGATGCAATCTATTAAAACACCATCCATTCCATAATAGTGATTTTTTCATTCATTGTTTCAAGGTCAATTGTATGGCTGTTACTGAAAGGTAGAAAACACTCCTAGAGCAACAATTTTTAATGGTCAGCAGCTCTCACTTCTCAAGATCATATGTCAAGGTCTTTTTGTTCTGGTCTGATATATTTTCCAGCCAAGCAAACAGAAAGAAATGACATAGTCCTATGCTGGACCACTTCATTCACACGATGCTTCAAGATATGCTCTAGTTGAAATTCTTGGGAATAAACCAAACCATGCAGTCCACTACTAACATAGTTGATAGAAGCAATTGTTCAAGATTTGCACCAAGAGTTCTAGCTATATTAAGAATTTATGTGTTCAACTGAACACAGTAATGCACTTGTCCACTTTCCTGCAACTTTGTTTTTAAAGTGTTTTTGGTGTTATAAAATAAAAGGACTTTGCAATATGCCAAGGTCTATACAAACTGAACATATTAAATATTCTTTTGTTGAGATATGAAATGGATAATAAGGTATTAACTAATCTGGAGTTGTCTTAAAAAAGACAAAGGGGCAAAAAAATCTCTTCATATGCCACTGTAAAAAGTGACCTTAAGGACTGAATTTCCCCCTGTGCAGATAGCCCACACAAAAATAAGTGGAACCTAAACTCCTCTTATGGCTTCTATGGTGACTAGGTCTTGTGCTGACCTTCTACTCAGGGGAAGATTTAATTAAAAGAACATTAACTCTACAAATCTAAGCACTCAAGTGTCTGAAAATACACAAACTTTAAAAAACTTACCCCTTGTGAATATGCATTATGATACTAGGTCTGGTACACACTGTAAGACAGGAGTAACTCAGTGTTGTAATAGACCTTGTAATTCCATCATAATCAGTGGAGTAACAACTCTGATTCAGGTCAAGTGACTTCAGTTGTGTAAGAATATATTGTTTCTTAAAAGCAATATAGATCTAAGATAGATCTGCAAAGCAGAAGACTAAAGAGGCTCATCAATCCCCTCCCCCCACCCAGACTGCATAGCCCAGGGGTAAGCAAACTTTTTGGCCCAGGGGCCACACTGGGGTTGCAAAACTGAATGGAGGACCGGGTAGGGAAGGCTGTGCCTCTCCAAATAGCCTGTCCCCCATCTCCCCCCTCCCACTTCTCACCCCCTGACTGACCCCCTCAGAACACCAACCCATCCAACCCCCCCTGCTACTTGTCCCCTGACTGCCCCAACCCCATACACACACCCACCCCTGACAGGCCCCCAGGACCCCATGCCAATCCAACCCACCCTGTTCCCCATCCCCTGACCACCACCACTCAGAACCTCCGCCCCATTCAACTGGCCCCTGCTCTCTGGCCCCGGCTCTCTGGTCCCTTACTGATCCCCAGGATCCCCCACCCCTTATACAATCCCCCGGCCCACTTACCATGCCAAGGAGAGCAGAATATCTGGCTGTTGCTCCAGATGACTTAAGATACGCTGCCACTTTGCTCGGCAGGAGCGCGCAGCTCCACTGCTCAGAGCGCTGCCTGCGTGGTGGCTTGGCTGTGGGGGGCGGGGAGAGAGCAGGGGAGGGGCTGGGAGCTAGCCTCCCAGGCTAGGAGCTCAGGGGCCAGGCAGGATAGTCCCATGGGCCAAATGTGGCCCACGGGCCATAGTTTGCCCACCTCTGGCATAGCCTCTTCCTTCTGGCCAAGTAAGAGGAGGGGATAGAAACTCCATGAAAAGACATTTTCATTGTAAAACTGTTTTCAGATGCACATAACTTCAACTTCCAACAGTGTGGGTTGAAGTTTTCCATTGCAGGTGTCTGTTTCAAGTTGGATGTGGGGAGTAGGGGGGAATTTATCAGCAACAAAAAACAGCAGTTCAGCTGTTTCTCAGAATAAGGTGATGACAAAGTGTTTTGCCAGTGTTAACAAAATTCTTATAACCTTTTTAGTGAGAAGTTCTGGAATCTCCATGCTTTGAAACATGGCCAAATTTGGTGGGAGTCACACTTGTGTCCACTTTTTCCACCATCTCCATTAAAATCTGCCCAAATTATGAGCCCCTAGAAATTCAGCTTGCATATGCTCAGTAGAGACTTGTCAGAGTTTGGCAGCTACATTCTCTGAAGAATCTGTGTGTATTGAGAATGCACCATCCAAAGGCTATGCTGGACTTTTCCTGCAATTGTTCCTCCAAATCACTAGAGGCTGCCCTAGCAAAAGAACTAAGAACAGGGAGATGGAGGAGAGAGAGTTTAATATTTTTGACTAGCACCCAGCAGTGAGGGAAAGGAAAAAGCTGTCTGAATAGAATAAACTGATTTTTTTGCATCCGCAGTAGTTTAAAAAAATTGGTTTAACCCAAACCTGAAGATTCAGAACATTTTCTTGGATATTAACATATCTGTCACAGGTACCTCGACAAATTTTAGTTAATTACGTTTGTTATGCTGTTTGGAGTGGCTCATAACAGAGTACCTACCTCAGGGCAGACTGTCAGAAAACAAGGGCAACCCAAACTTTTGGTATGTTCTATAATTAGATTTCACCAAGCCAGTAACACATGTGAACTCCTGGATCGCTATACCAGTTTTACCAAGGAGTCACAGTCAGTCCCCTTAGACTTTCCAGCCTATCTTGCCACCCAGACACATTGGACTTTGTGATAATGGTCACTTAAACCAAAAATCACACACCAGGTTTCTCCCAGTCTCAGGAGACTAGTCACTTGCCACCCCCAACATACAAGAAAAAGTCCATGTGGGTAGAGCCACTTTTAGCTTGTTTTCTGTATGAAGAGACAACAAATATGGATGCAAAGAAAGATAGTTTATCTTTGGACTGTTTGGATTCTAACTGAACTGAATGAGAAGATGGAGATCTCCAGAGTTATTCTGGGGGAACTGCCAGTGCACTATGCCACTGCCACCATTTGGAGTTACAAACTGTGACTCACATGTACATATGTTTTACCAGTTTTAATATCTCAATAACTCATTTTTGCTTCGCTAATAAACCTTTAGTTGGTTTACTATAGAATTGGCTCCCCAGCATTGTTTATGGTGTGAAAGCTTGAGTACCAACTGATCTGGGGTATGTACTTAGTCTTTTGACTTCAGGTCACCACACACAATGGCCATTCTAATAAAGTCATATGAGGACTAGACCAGAAACCGAAACTGTACAAGAGTGACTCAAATTCACAGGTGTGGTTGTTCTGAGTTATGAACTTATAACCACAGAAAAGTCTTATGATGGGGTTTGAAGGATCATTCATTTGCCAGAGCCCTTGCTGGAGTTGTGTGTTAATAAGCTTACAAGAGCTCACCACATGTAGGTTCTTTTTAAATATGTTTTCTCTGTAATGCTTGCTTAGAAAAAGATGTGTGGTAACTTATACTTGTGGCAATTACACTGTTTACAGCCTTCAAAAAGAGTAAGCAAAAGCCTGCTTAGGCAGACTGTTTGATAGGAAATTCACTATGTGGGGCAGGAACTGAGCAGCCTGCAAATGCCTTGTTAGGAGGCCTTCATCCAAGAATGGGGATAACTGAAGAGGCTAGAGTGGGTGCTAGACCAGAGGTGGGCAAACTATGGCCTGTGGGCCACATCTGGCCCATGGGACAGGCCTGCCCGGCCCCTGAGCTCCTGGCTGGGGAGGTGTCAAAAACAGATGGTAAAGGGTTAATGTCTCTTGTACCTGTAAAGGGTTAACAAGCTCAGTAAACCTGGCTAACACCTGACCAAAGAAGCAATCAGGAGACAAGATACTTTCAAATCTGGGTGGAGGAAAGTCTTTGTTTTGTGCTGTTTTCTTTGTCCTCTGTTCTCTCTGGGGTCTGAGAGGGACCAGACATGCTCTCCAATCTTTCTGAAAAAGTCTCTTCTATTCCATACTGTAAGTACTAGATAGCAGGCGGATTAGGCATTTGTTTGTTTTCATCATTGCAAATGTGTATTTTGCTGGAAGGATTTTAACTCTGTTTGCTGTACCTTGTATACTTAGGCTGGGAAGGAGAGTCCCTCTGGTCTAGGTGAAGCTGAAAGACCCTGTAATATATTCCATCTTGATTTTACAGAGATAATTTTTACTTTTTCTTTCTTTAATTAAAAGCTTTTCTTCTTTTAATAACCTGATTGATTTTTTTTTATTCTTCTTATGTGAGACCCCTGGGGACGGAGTCCGGACTCACCAGGGATTGGTGGGGGAAAAGGAGAGAAGGGGGTGGGAAAGGTTAATTTCTCTCTGTGTTAGGTTCACTGTCTCTCAGGGAGAGTCTGGGAGGCGGAGAGAAGTGGGGCGGGGGGGAGGTGAATTTCCTCTCTGTTTTAAGATTAAAGGAGTTGAATCACAGTGATCTCCCAATGTAACCCAGGGAGGAAGAAAGGAGGAGGGGAATGGTTTATTTCCCTTTGTTTTGAGACCCAGGGAGTTTGGGTCTTCAGTCCCCCAGGGAAGGTTTTGGGGACATGGAGTGTACCCAAACACTATATTTTGGGTTGGTGGCAGCGTGATAAGATCTAAGCTAGGAATTAAGCTTAGAAGGGGACATACAGGTCCCCACTTTCTGGACGCTAAAGTTCAAAGTGGGAAAGAGACCCTGGCAGGAGGCTAGCCCCCAGCCCCTCCCCTACTGTCCTTTTTACTCTCCTCCCTAGATCATAGAGGGGGAATGCAGATGTAGTTGCCTCAGACTAGGGCAGTGCCTCCTTTATAACCTTTATCAAATGGTTAGAGCTGTCACCTGGAATACAGGAGATCCAAGTTCAAATCCCTGTTATGCTTGATGTGGAGAAATTAACTGAATTTGGGTAGCCTACACTGAAGGAGAATCCCCTAGCCACTGGGCTAAGAGAGAGTCAGGTGCGGATTTGTCCTACTGAAACTGTACCTCCATATATAGTCATTGGAGCAAGAACTTGAACTTGAGTCTCCCTCATCCCTGGGGAGTATCCTAACTGCCTGGCTATAGGCTCATTCTCCCTTGCTTTGACTCAATGGACTATAGAGTTATTTGATTTCGTGTTTGAGCCCAAAAATGAAAATTTTGTTGATTTTTTCAGTGCATTGAATTTTTTTCCAATGTGGTTCAGGTTTTCTTCACCAGAAATGCTAGCTAACCGAAGAGTTATCACACAAATGAAATAGAACCACAGTATGTTTTTAAGCAAGTTTTACCATACAATTTTGAGATGTGATCAATAATGGTCTGACATTCATGGAGTAGTACACGGCACTGTGCAAGATATTATGTGCATATAATTGCATAAATCCAATTACTTTTCCATGATGTTCTTTGACAAGCTGAATGTGATCAGGTAATCAGAGACTTATGGATCACTGAAAACAAAGGGTTAACATTGAACTAAAGCAACACTAATTTGTAATTGGATTAAACTAACACCTCAACAGGATGCTGTGATGGGTTGCCCCTGGGATGCCACCTGGAAATGAGCCCCCATGACCCAGCAGCCTGGGCTCCTTTTTACTCTGTACTGCTGTGACAAGCTGCAAAAACCCTCTAGAGCCTGCATTGTCACCAGCATACATACAGGTAGGGATACACTCACCTGCAGTTACACGCAGGCAGGCTCTCTGACCAGCCCCTGCCTGGGAAGGCTACAGCCAGGGCATCTACCAGCTTTTCAGGCATGCACCCCCTCTGGAATATAAACCCAAAATTTTACCGTCTTGCTCTGCAAAGGGAACTATACAGTGCAAGCTCATAAAATTTGCCCTCTCCCTCAATGTGGAGAGCAATATGCAACAGCCTTTTGGCCTCGAGTTACAATTCCCCCCACACTGCTTTAGATAGTTAATAAACTTATGTTTGCTCTAAATTCAAAAGATAGATGTTAGGTGATAAATGATAGAAAATAGATCAAAGCAAATGAGCTAGCAAATATACAAAAACATAACCTGAACTTAAACTGCTATTCATATCCCATCCATTTATTATATTGTCATTGTAAGAGAGGATACAAGTAGACTACAGAATCTTAAGGAGCAAGCTGTACTTGCTTACAGCTTGGAATCCCCAGGTGTTCCATTCACAAGCTAAAATTCCCTTTAGTTTCAGACCAGCACTTCCCCCAGTTCATTCTTTGTTCCTCAGGTGTTTCCAAGATTCTTCTTGTGCGGGGATTGAAGAACACCAGATGATGTCACTTCTGGCCTTATACAGATTTTACATATGGCAGGAACCCTTTGTTTCAAAGCTTGGTTCCCAGACCCATCTGTGCAAAAAAAACACTGACATCCCAAGATGGACTCTAGAGACATGTGGTCTCATCACATGTCCTTGTAGAGTCATAGCAGCCATCACTCACAGGCTATTTGGAGCATTCACAGGAAGGCTCCCCAGGTGGGAGATAAGCTTCTACTAAGGCCTATTGTTCTTTGTAATGGATCATTGCCCTGAGTTGGGCCTTCCAAACCAGCTATCTAGACTGAAAACATCTAGCTGGCATTACCCCAGGTGTAAGTACATTGAAATACAGATACAGTCACTATTCATAACTTCAGATACAAAAATACATGTATACAAATAAGATCTTCAGCAACTCATAACTTTTTCAATGACATATCACATGACTTATCTTGCATAAAATACATTAGGTGACACTGTACCCCATATTCTTTGCAGTGATACTATAGGATTATGACAATCTGCAAAGAATATGGGGTACAGTGTCACAAAGTATTCTACATAGTAAGGTGCTTTAGACATACAGATGTTCCCTCTAAGAAAGAAAGCAGTAGAAATTTAACAGTAAGATACTCCAGGGTATGCTTTATTACACTATTAATACGTATCAAGGTGTTATGAGGCTTATTATTCATAGATTCTAGGACTGGAAGAGACCTTGAGAGGGCAGAGGACTGCACTTGATGACCTCATGGTAGGACCAAATACTGTCTAGATCTACTCTTAAATATCTCCAGAAATGGAGTTTCCACAACCTCCGTAGGCAATTTATTCCAGTGTTTAGGAAAAAGTTCCTAACTGTTAGGGTGGTTAATATCCAACCTAAACCTCCCTTGCTGCAGTTTACGCCCATTGCCTCAGGCCCAAAACCATCCCTCAGGCTGATTGCTTTCAATCACCTGAGGCATGTATTAATGGACTAAAAAAAACCCTGGAGTATCTTAATATTATTGTATTAAATTTCAACTACTGTTTTAAAACTAGGCTTTTTAAAATAGCTCTTTTTAAAAACACATCTTTCTGCAGAGAGAGTTCTTAGTGAAAGGATAAAAGCTGACAAAAAAAGTTAACATTTTTCCAATCTACTTTATACTGTTTTCTCTCTAGTTTTTCTGCTGATTTGTAATCTCTCATATTTCTCCCCCCTCCGTTTCCCTTCTGTCACCGTTCACCCTTCCCACCATGTTGTTCCAATTTCCTTCCACCAACTTGTCCATACCATTTCTTCCACAGAATAGACTTTTAAAATGCTATTTTTTGTCTCCAGTCAGAGGCTCTTTTGCTGTCTTCATCAGCACTCTGCAGACTTTTGGCCACTGTTAAAGGCTTTGATTAATTTCTATTTGCATTTCTGGTGATATTTTAACAGTTGTTAGAACAATGTGATATTCCAAATCTTAAAGCCGTTTAGTTAAACCGCAGAGAAATCTGAGCATAAGGACAGGATCTTCAGTATGAATTAATTGCAGTGAGAGAGGAGAATAAGATATTGACACTAGTATACAAGTATTCCTAATAAAAGATATCAGTGCAGCTATCAGAAATGGGTCCAGCCAGTCTATAGAACTATTTTTAGTGAATTAAGAAAAACAATCTGTAAAACTTCCTTGGAATATACTTTCCTGAGAACATATTGAAAACAATATGGTTAACCCCCCAACTAAGCATAAGCAAGCTCTGGTATAAAAAGACTGTAAACAAACATCAAAAGGTAAAACATCAAAAAAAAAAGGCTTTTAGTAAGGTTTCTGTACCGTTGTCATCTGTGACAGATTGGGAAGTGCGTGAAACATTAATTCTAGCTGAGTTTATGAAATTGCTGGAATGTTGAATGTCTCAGTGTATAGTGAATAAGCCATTTCCTACCAGGCCTAATGTCAGTATTTCCCAGACCAACAACAATTGAGTCATTAGCCTAAGTAGCCTGCTTTTGGAATGGCAGCCTTTTGGCAGAATGGGAGGGCTGCAGCCTATGGAAAACCACTTCTACCCCGGTTGTCTGCTGGAGGTATTGGAGCGATGGAAAATCCCGAACAAAATAAAAAAATCCCACACATGAAACCAAAAAAAAAAAAAAAAGACAGGCAGGTTCACAGAATTCTATGAGTAAGAGAAACTCTTTAACCTTCATTCTCAACAAGCTGAAGAGAACAAGAAACTGGCACTTGCTCAGACCAAGGGGACCTTAGGAACACAATGCATCAGTCCAATGCATCAGTCCACAAAAGGGATCTCAGGCAGGACTGCGATAGCATGCTAGACCCTGACAAAGATCCCTAGATCTTGCTCCATGGGCAAGTACTTTCTAAGTCATTTATCAGAGCATGAGAAACAAGGCTTGGAGAGCTAGTCAGAAACTGACTGTTGTGAAGATATGCATGCTAACAGTGCCCCCACCCACCCAGCCACTTTGAATGACACAAAAGGCAACAACCTGACCTCAGTTTATCTATATAATTCAGGAGACTTTATCCCTTAGTGAACAAAATTTGTGCCTTTAACAGACTTTAAGAACTAGGAAAGAGGAACAAATATTTCACTCTACATAAGTCTTCCAACTATATGCAGAAGCAAGCCTACAAGAAAGGAAGTTCCCATAAAAGGATAAACAAGACGAGCTTACAATGGAAGAGACTACAGAATTCCCTGTTCCAGCTGCCAACTTTACTTTGGCTACAACCTGGATTTCCTCACTAAGGCAATATTGTCTCAGCAGACTTTCCAAGTCCACATTACAGTGGAACCTCCAAGTTCCAAACACATTGGAAATGGAAATTGTTCATAATTGAAATGTTCATAACTCTGAACAAAATGTTATGGTTGTTCTTTCAAAAATTTAGAACTGAACATTGACTTAATACAGCTTTGAAACTTTACTATGCAGAAGGGGAAAAAAGGGATAATATTTTAAATAGCACCTGCTGCTTTGGGTGAGGGGGGGAAGGGGGCAGGGGTCTCTGCTGCAGCCTGATTGTGCATTTCTGGTTCCAAACACGGTTGACTGATTAGTTCATAACTCTGGTGTTCATATAATATACCTCCGTATTAAGCTTTGCCTAAAGGCTTGAATAGCTGCTTAAATTAGTTGTATTGTCACAGAGAAGTCATGGTCTTCATTAACTACTGCCCAACAGTACATCCACAACAAAAAGAGGGAGGTTGACCAAGTCAAGAATAAAGATACACTATGCGCAGCCATGAAGTTAGTCTTCCGGCTGCATAGCTGTGACAAGGGAAAAACACTTAGCAGCAAGGGATACTTTGTGTATTTGAGAACTCCATGTTTAAGGCTCCATACATAGCCTACTGGTTGACCCTCTAGCATAATCATTGAGATCAGTCTTTGGATTAACATCAATAGAGGAAATGCAAACACTCCTTAGAGCACAGCAGAATGCAAAGATATAGGGTAGAAAGAGGCAAGAACTAGTTATCCCTCAACCCGCGTTAGAACAATAGCATCTAATGCAGAGGTGAGCAAATTACAGCTCATGGGCCACACCAGGCCCATAGGACCTTCCTGCCCAGCCCCTGAGCTCCTGCCCCAGGAAGCTCACCCTGGCCCCTCCCCTGCTGTCTCCCCTCCCCATCGCCAGTGCAATGCCCTGGGCAGCGGGGCTGTGAGCTACTGGGGCAGCACAGCTGCAAACCCTGGCCTGACCCAGTGCTCTGTGCTGCGCAGTGTGGCTGTAGCGCTGCCAGCCACCAGTGCTCCAGGCAGTATGGTAAGGGGGCAGGGAGCAGGTGGAGTTAGAGGGTAGGGGAGTTCAGGGAGGGGAGGTCAGGGGGTGGATAGGGTTTGGGGCAGTCACAGGGCGGGTAACAGGGGCGTTGAGTGAGGGCATCGGTTCCAGGGGGGGCAGTCATGAAGGAGAGGGGGTTAGATGGGGTGGCAGGGCTTCTGATGGCAGTCAGGGGACAGGGAGGAGAAGGTTGTATGGGGCAGAGGTCCCCACGGGACAGTCAGGAAGGAGGGGGGTTGGATAGGGTGGCAGGGACAGTCAGGGGCAGGGGTTCTGGAGGTGGTCAGGTGACTGGGGGGGCATCAGGGAACAAGGTGGGTTGGATGGGACAGGAGTCTCAAGGGGGCCGTCAGGGGTCAAGGCCATACCGCCCTCCCCTAACCAGCCCTCCATACAATTTCTGATACGACCCTCAGGCCAAAAAGTTTGCCCGCCCCGATCTAATGTCATCCCAAGGGAAACTGAACCACTATGCAATTGGGGACAGCATTATGGTTGCTGGAGGAAGACCCTTTGTAGTGGATTGAGGTGAGATTCAGCTCCCAGAACCCATTTTTCTTGCAGACGCTCTGGATGGCTAGAGTGACCAGCTCCAGGCCTCATTCCCCTATAGCTCACTGGTAGTTAAACTCTAATTGGATTTGCCCTGCCAGGAACTCCTCCAGTGACAGCTGGGCTTGGGGAACCATCTTCTCTTTGCCCCCTCAGTCATGAGGGTCCTACAACAAGCTCAGGCAACCTCAGGTGAGTGGTTAACAGGCACAAGCCTGCCCTCAGATACACCTCTCATTCAAGTCCTTATGTGCATGCATAACTGAAGCAGAACTGGGTCCTTCAGGCAAAGCCTTCAAGAGCAAGGCCACACAGAGCCTTCTGGGGGCCTGCGTCAAAAACTGAAACTGTGACACCGCCCACACACACTTCCAAAAAAATTACTACTGAGGGGAGGCCTGGTGGGTTGGGGAGTTGGAGAGTGAGCCCACACCCTGCAGTGGTGGCTCCTGTCCTGCAGGACTGGGCCCAGCTCCCCATTCCAGGCACTATGATCCAGCATGTAGGGTCACAGAGTCACTGAGGTTTGACCATCTGCCCTATTGTAGTGAGAGGGAGGCCATCAGGCCAAACTTCAGTGAGTAGCATTGCAACCCTGTGTGCCGATCACACTACCACTCAGTTCAGGAGCCCTCTCAAGTAGGGAACCTGGGGCCAACTGCCCCCCTCCTCCCGCCTGCAACCTTTTTCACTCCTTCACCCCTCCCACAGATGGCCCTGTTTAAAAGTGGCCATTGGCTTCAGGAACTCAACCTGAAACAGGATTGGGTCTGATTTTCAGAGCTGCTGAGCACTCACACTTCTCTTTTACTTTATTTGAAAACGCTCAGTACTTCTGAAAGAACCAGACCCACAGTTTCTCAAGTACAGCATTTTGCCACACACAGCACTTTTCAGCTGCATCAAGCTCTTGTCCACAGCCATCTCACTGAAATACCCTTTAGCCTAAGTGTACTGAGCTGAGAACAGGAGTTCTGAGAGACCTCTGGCTGATGTACATATTTGTGCATTTCATAGCCCTTATTACTGAGCAATGAGTCATACCCTTGGTAGTAAAGGCAGGCTAGCATCATTCCCTTCTCCACATTTTACAGATGGAGTAACAGAGGCTACCAAAGATCACCTTAAGCAGAGTTACATTGAACCTATGTCTCATCCACACTGTCTGACTGAACTCAGAGAGTTCAAAAAGATATTTTGCTTGGCAAAGGAATATTCTATACAAATTTAGAATCTAGAAGCCTTGGCTGTCTTCTGCCTAAAAATAAACACATACCTGAAATGATTGGCAGACAAGCTGTAAGTTAGCGCTAAAGTTATTTTCGTGTGTATTAAAGAGGTTTGTAATGGTAGCAGCAAACACTGGATATTGTGAGTAAATGGAATTTTGACTGTTTCTAGCTATATAGTTTTGTTATTAGCTTTGGGGTTTTCTTCCCTCCCTGGGAGATTTTGATACATCTCTGGAGTGGATTTTGCTGCTACAATAGGTATTCTAGAAATAAAAACAAGCATGTTTAGTGGATGATCACTAAGACACTCCCAAAAGGCTATTTTAAAGTGCATCCTAAATATTCTTAAAAGCTTTCAAATCACCCATTCATTAAACTATTGCAAAAAAATAAACTTTCTAAATCCAAATCACATTTAAAATGCGCAAGGGAAGACAGATGTAGTAGTTCTTAAAAGCAGCACCAGTATTGTTTTACCAGCATGCACACCCATTTACTTTTAGTTCCATTTCCCCATAAGTTTTGTGGGTGGGATCCAAAAGGGGATTTAGATTTTGCAGTACTAAGAATCATAGCACCTAAATTTTAGACATTTAGAAAAGTCAAAGGAACAATACTGCAATCCACAAAGTCTGTTTTAGGCATCTAGGCTCTTTATACAACAAATGGGGAGAGATAGACACATAGGAAGGTTATCCACAAAAGCCAGCACACTAGACAGGGAGCCACCTAAGCTCACCCCTCTGATTGGCATCTCCCATGGGCATCTTCTTAGCCCCTCCCCTCTCTTTCAGAATTAGATGCACTCGGCTGCAGTGCAAGGAGGTGATTTAAAACAAACGAAAAAAAACGTAGCCCTCCACAAACAGGAACCCACTGCCTAGAGTTAGGCAGCTTAGGTGTCTAAGCTGTTTCTTGTAAAAATAAATTAGGTGTCTGCCTCGCTCCATACAAGGCAGCCAGGAGGAGTCCACCTTGTAACATTTAGCCTAGCAGTTAGAGCCAGCAGTGTAGCAGAGGGCAAATGCAGGTTACCAACTTCTCATTTGGGGAACAGGGAGTTTAGGTTAGTATTCCCACTTTTTTAAAAGCCAAAACCCCCCCACTAACTCAATGGTTAGAGCGCTTATTAGTGATGCAGGAGATCCAGGATCAATTCCTCTTTCTCTGCCAGAGGCAGAAAAGGGAGACCCTGCTTCAAATCATCTTTCTGAGCTTAGTGGTTTGAGCACTGTCCTGAGGCATATTCTGATTTGGGGGTCCCTCCATCTTAGCTGTTCCACTGTGGATAAATAATGGAAGAGTAGTTGAAGCAGGGAGATTGGACCCTGGGGTCTCCCACTTCCCAGTGGAGTTCCCCAATTATTCCCATTCACTCTGTTTCTGATCCAGACAAAATATTTAAATGGCCAGAGACAGAGTGAAGACAATTCTGTAATCCAGTGATCAGGGCACCCACCTGGGAGTTCTTCTATTCAAATAATTTCTCCCCCTCTAGAAGAGGAGTGTATTGAACTTGGATCTCACACATCCCAGCTGAGCATTTTAACCATAGGACTAAAAGTGATAAGGTGGGCAGATTTTGAATGGGACCTGAACCAGTCAGCATGCTCAGAGACTGCCTATCAGAGAGAATCCCACATGTGACTGAGATGGACAAGCTCCTATCTTCCCCTTATTCATTAATTGCTCTGTAGCTTAGGTGGGAGATAGGCATCCACAGTGGGGGAGCAGTGCACATGCCCCAGAGTCTAAAACTTAGGTGCCTAGGGAACTTTTACAGTGGAAAAGTGGCACCAAGTCAGTTTAGGCACCAATAGAGTTAGCAGTCAGCCACATGGATCACAGCAGAGCTGCACAAGGGGACTTTGGTGCCTAGCTGTGGAGTTTAGGCACCTAAGCTGCTTCATGGATCACACCTTGTGTGTCTGACATACACACTTTATCTTTCTCCTCTCAGGAAAGTCTAAAGTTGTTTTTTTTTTTTTTTTTTTTTTAAAGAGAAGGATAACCCTGTCTTTACCCAAACCATCTCAAATGCAATGATTTCTTTTCCAATCTGGTGCTATCTTTAAAACACCCCTCACTTACCACTGTATCAGCGGCATGAGTTGAGCCTGTATTGTGTCACATCCCTCCCTCTACCAGCAGGTTTTGCTAAGGCTTAGTAGCTAATTGCACCATACCCTATTCTAATTCTGCAACAGTCAAGCTTCCTACAGCTGTTTCTTGTTAACACTACCACCTCTAAGGAGTTGGAGATTCCCCCACCCCATCTCCTTGACAGTTTATCATATCATAGCTATGGAATTCTGTTCCACCTCTATTAGAGTACAGCTTCATTATCCTTCAGTCAGAAAAAACTTAAAAGCTTTTGGGGCTTGGTCTAGTGTGCTGACTATTTAGTGAAATGCTTTTTTCCTTTGCACTGGAAAGTTATTGGTCAGTGAAAAGGGGAAGCTTCCTGGTAGTTGAAAGGCTAAAGGCAGTTACCCTGGACTTGCATCTAAGGAGTAGGCAATTTAACAGGCAGACTAAATGGTAGGATTGAAAAGCTGAGAGCCAGGCATTGAAGCAGCCTGTTGCTTGACAGGAAACCAGCAGTAGGAGAATACAGAGCAGCCACTTCCAAGCAAGTGGAATAGGGGAATGGCATATGTGAATGGCAGGACAATAGAGAGAAGCCCAATGGGCCCAATTACATTTAATACCCCTTAACTGACCTGCCCCTCAGACCTAAGTTGAGGCTGGTTGAAGTCATTGTGTACCCTTTATTTGCTCTTTTTAATGTTCCCCCAGCCCTAGTAAAATAATCCTGTTACTTATTCAGACAATCAAGTCCTAAGTGGGACCTAAGGAGGGATGAAGCCTTTGCCTAGTGCCTGGAGCACCTACAGTGCTTGCCCCTCAGTTTACAATACATGGAACTGCAACCACACACATACAAGGAATTAGCATACCACAACACTCAGTAACTCCCTACAAGTGGTAAACAACATATATATTGTTGAGTGATTTAAGTTTTCGTAGAACCATTGGGATCAGCATAGAGTAAAAAGTAATACATAGCTGTGCCAGCCACAAAGGAGTGCCAGGAAGTAATGGTGCCTCAGAGGAGGACCCCATGGCTGTGGGGAAGTAACTTATTTCACCCCTTCTCAGTGCAAGCCATAGCTCCACCTACTCTCCCCCTCTTCATCCCAGGAAAAAGCATCAGTCTTACAGTACCAGTATTTTATTTTCCCTGCATCCCCACAATTCAGTCAACCTGGACAAGATTAACATGGTCCTGAAGGAGAGTGTAGGGGCAATAGGGCTTATTTCTTCTTACTCACTAGCAGAGCCACAAAGCCCAAGGCCATAACTGAATGTTTTATGGGAAGGCAAAGTGAAGTGTATAAGAGTAGCTTACCTTGTGCACATTCAAAATGCATCCACTGACTGTTTCCTTTGTAATCTGCAGGGTTCTTCTGGCTGATGAGTTGACTTAGTTCTCCAGACAAATGAAAATAATCTTCTTCCAGCCCAGTGAAACCAAGTACTCTATTACCCTCCTCAGCTTAGTTCTTCACCTTAATTATCTGATTGAGTCTAGTTCTTGCCACTCCTGGGGACAACTCTAATCAGCTGTTAACATTCCTCTTAAACACAAAGATGTGCACTTCTTTCTATCTTCCCTATAGTCCTTCAAGGTCAGGGCACAGACCAGGACCCCAACCCCATGCTTTTTCTCCTCCTCTCCACAGGTTTAAATCTTTATCAACAGTTCAACCTTTACCCTTTGATGCAGGGCTCACAAGTAATCTTTTATTGCTGGGATTGTTCCACAGTGCTTTGGTAGAGACCCACAAATAATACCTCTAGAAATCTCTTCTAGTTTCTCTCAATTTCAAGCCCAAAATATCTCATCTTCCTTGAGGTATTTTATGTCAATTCTTGAACTGTCCTTCTCCAGGAGAAACAAAAACATCACACCTAATCCCTATACCATCTTTCTTTCCACAAGCAGTTATTGACTAGACCTACCCTCACATAATCATTGCAATCACTTGAGAGTCCTACTCTCTTCAATTCTCTTCTATCTCTAAAGTACCTGATCTTAGAAGAGGGTGGAGCTGGATATAGGCTGGTCCTGAAAGGGGTAACTCATCCTGTGAGAAAATGGTATGTTCTTCTTTTGCACTCTGGGAAAATTCTAGAGGGATAAGGGTTAAACAATAAATTTCTATTAATACTTGTTTTCCAAATGGATAATTGGTTTTTTGTCTAAGAACTTCTTGCAAAAGTACGTGTTTTCCACAGAAAGTTTCCATTTTTATTGAAAGAACAAATGCCTGAAAGTGAAATATTTTGGTTTTATATGTTGCTGTGTTGGCTTATGAAACCATAGGTCATAGCTCAGTCTGTCTTTTCACTGTTCTGGACCAGGCTCCCTGGATGAACTATGTATCCCATGATGTACAGCAGCTAGGAAGTCCCATGATTCACTACCTCCTCTCTTCAAGATGGGAAACCACAGTCCATGATGGGTAATGTAGTCCAACTGGGAAATGGGCTTATGGAGGAGAATAAAGGCACGATGATTCTTAACTACAACTATCATGAATTTCCTTGGCAGTATTTCTAAATGGAAATATTTTACTTTAAGGCCAATTGTTATTCAAATTTCATCCAAGAAATCAAAATTTTCCATAGACATTTGGATGAAAATGATTTTTTAAATTTTTTTGTGAAAATTTGCCATAGAATTTTTTCAATAATTTTATTAAAGATAAAGAAAGTTAAGAGGATGTACTAACAATCTTTGTTCCTTGCTCTCATTCAGCTTGTCTATTTGATCATAACCAAACAGAGATTAATATATCATAGTAAAGATACTATTTTCTACTGATTTACAATTAGTGAGAGATTTGGATTCTAGGCTACTCTCCAAAAGTTCACAATCTAACTGAAATCAATGCTCCATTGAACCAGATTATTAGTTCAAATAGCTAAAGGGTTAATAGAAGTTGAGTTCTTTCACCCATGGAGATTGGACTCCTACCTTCTCTCTCAAGTGGAAGTGAAACCTTTGCCTTTCTCATTCTAGTCATTGTTTCTGTATGCCACACAATTTGGCATGTCTGGCTATGCCTGCTTCAGAGAGATACAGGATTGGAATAATAAGTAAACTGTAGGTTAAAAGTGAGGTGTATTAGCAGAAGCTTTTTGCAGATCCAGCCTGTACTATGTCTGGTGCAAGTCCATATTGTTAGCCTTCATTTGCTTTAGCACAAAATTCATTATACCTAGCATTAAAACAAGGTGGTTTTTGAAGTTCTGAACAAATGTTAGTTACTATCATGCACCCCCTAAGCACCTTAGTAAATCATTGTTTACTTCATTTTATAGATGGAGAAATGGATACAATGTTATGTCAGGGCTTCACATATAGGGGAAAACTTGCCACTGTTCTTAAAAGTGTATGGCCAGCTCTAAAACTGAAGTCTTCAATGCAGAATCATTTCTCATCCACTTTCTCTCTGCTTCCACAGCTCTGGGGCATCTCTCAGGAAAATACAAGAAATACAGGAAGAGAAACAAATCAATACAGTTCACTATCCTAAATCTTTTCTCTTGTTTCTCTTTACTTTTTCCAGATTCTTACTTTTCACTTTCCATCTTGCTTTCTCATTCTCCCCCTTCCCTTTTCTTTCATCTAGTATGTGCTATTTTTATTTATTCTCTCATCTTCCTGTCTTCTCCATTTCTCCTTTTTATTTTAAAAATTAAATTACACCACTAATTAGTTTAAGAATTTTTTTTTCTTTTACAATTTATTCTACTTCCCTTCGCCCCTGGTCTCTGTAATCATTTCCCCTCAAGCCATTATACTCCCCTCTGACTCTCTCTGTTCCTTTAATATGGTGTTTTCCATTTTCTGCTGTTCTGCCCTCATTTCCCCCACATCTGTTTGTCCATTGCTCCTTTATGTTCTTGTCTGGCTCTCCCACATCTTGCTTCTGATGTCAGAACCACTATTCTCTTCTATTCTGTTTAATAATCACTCAGAAGTCAGGTTGGTTGAAGAGAAGACATTTTTATTGGAGATGGTTAAAAGTTTTTTACATAGAAAAAGGAAGTTTAGACAAACATTATCAGACAACAAATCATTTTCATCAGAAATTTGCAGTGAAATGTAAACAATAGACATTTGGACAAAAAATGAACTTTGTTCTGAACATTTGAACAAAAAGGCCATTCTCTGTCTCTTTAAATAAACTTTCCTAGTGGAAAAAGAGGGGGGAGAGCTTTTTCAAAATTAAAGAATGTGAGATATTTCCCATCAAAACTAAACAAGATCATTTCCAAATGAATTTTTTCAAGAGCACTGACAACTTTCATGACATTCAAACAAAGGAAAACAGGACAAAAATTCTTTCCCCCCCACCCCAAAATTTTTGGTGTGCCACATACAGAGTAGAGCTAATTTGAAAACGGTAACAGAGATCAGTACATTCAGACTTAGAATGCTTCTGCTTCCTGAGAGATCTAATTTTATGTTGGACATGTTCAAAGGATTAACACAGACATTAGCTCAATCACTCCAGTACTAACATTATTTCTTTTTTGTATAGTCACTGTGATCCTTGTAACTTGAAACCTTTTCTTACAACCCAACATTTTAGACACTTTAATTCTTTTAAGAAAATACTTTTAATTGGTAAATAGAATTTGGAACACTTCTTTTTAAAGCCATTTAAAATATCAAGTATAACTATTTCTAAACTATTTTATATATATGTGTGTGGCTTAATTAAACCATAATATTTTAAATTGGTGGTTTGGTGGTCAGTGTTTTTAAACTATTCCCATGCCTATTTCTGTTTGTCTTCCCAAGGGCCATCAGTATATTTTGTCAAATATTTTAACATAATTCACATTCTGCCAACACTATGTGAATCCAGAAACATATCCAATATGTGCAATCTCCTAGTTGCTAGACTTTCAGAAAGCAAAAATTTACTAGAGTTGCTGACTAAGATGCTATCCGATACAGTGATAACTATTCCCAAAACTTAGCGTGCTAAAAGACTTTAACATCAATTTGACAATGCCTCTGAAGCAATGGCCTAATATCTCTTCTCCACACTTTCTACCCTTAGTTTTTCACAACTATACTCTAAAGCTACAGACTCATCCAAGACCTAATTTTCCCTTTGGAAGAGGCTATAAGCCTAGATCCTAACTTTCAGGCACCTTCAAAATCACTGGGATCCACAAAGCCTGAGTTAGACCTGTAGGCTCCCTATAGGCTCCTAAGAATAAGAGATCCACAAATACCAACACCCTAGATGGATAGTTGTCTAAATTAGCCAGTGGAATATGCCAATGAGAAATATGTCTTCTAAACTCTGCCCCTCTCATAAAGTTAAGCACCCATTTCTGCTTGCAATCCACAGCTGGAAGCCCCTCTCCTGGAGTCATTTTTGGGCCAATAAACCACGTGCAGATTTGTCAGTCCACTTATAACAGGGATTCTCAAATTGGGGGTCATGAGGTTATTATGTGGGGTTCATGAACTGTCATTCACCATCCCCAAACCTACTTTGCCTCCAGCATTTATAATGTTTAATAGTTTAAAAAATGTTTTTAATTTATAAGCAGGGCAGGGTCACACTCAGAAGCTTGCGGTGTGAAAGGGGTCAGCAATACAAAAGTTTGAGAACCCTGACTTATAACCTTTAGCCCAGTGGTTAGGACACTTGCACGGGATCTCCTAGGGTCAGAAGGCTTAAGTCCCTAAGTCATTTCTTGCAAAAATATGTTAGGCATCTGCATAACCCCAAGAAAAATACAGGGGAGGAGATGGTGGCAGCCTTCATGATAGCTTTTTGTCCATTGGCTACGGTACTCTGCCAGGATGTGGGAGACCCCAGTTCATGTTCCTCATCTGTCTGATGAGAAGCAATTTAAACAGGCGAGTGCCCCAACCATAGGTCAATGGGATATTGGGATGCACATAACAATCTTACTCATTGAAACCATTGCACTTTAACTGAATATTAATTGGGACAAAGCTTGAGAATCACTGTATAACCCCATGATTAGAACACTCACTTGGGAAGTGGAAGCGTTCATAAGACAGAGAAGGTAACTGCTCTGGAGTCTCCCATATCCTGAGTGAGTACCCTCACCCTTGGGATAACGGTTATAAGAGATGCCTTCTTCCCCAGCCCCAGGTTCTCTTGTACGGAGTTACATGGCCTCTGAGCATGCGTTCCACATTGGACCTTGCAGGGGAGATAGATGGAGCCACGGAAATCTTCATCCTGGTATGAGGATTGCACTGAGCAGATACTTGCTTCAGACAACAATGCGCATGCCCACAGTAGAAACTTAGGTGCCTAAAGGTCTTTTACAGCAAAAATGTAAGTGCTGACTGGGTTTAGGCACCTACAGGGGTAGATGGCAGCTGAATGGGGGTTTTGTGGATTGCAGTGGCACCTAAATCTAAGTCCCTTTGGGAATCAGGCCCATAGTCAATTTAAAAAATGTGCTTCAATTCTGGACTGATTACCACCTCTTTCCAGTGAAGTGTCTGGGAAGTGCAGTTGCTCAGCAACTCTGGAAACCAGATCAATTTCATTTAGACGCCTTAGTATAAACACAAAAGTTTGAAAATGTTGGTTTAATGCTGTCTTGTAAGCTGATATTCTGTGGTTACAGTACCTGTCAAATGAATACATATATTTTGCCAAGTCTTTTTTTTATCTTCCTCCTTCTATTTAAAAGCATTAGATGCCTATAAATAGGGTGACCATATTTCCCAAAGAATAATCAGATACCCCCAGCCGATTGCCAGATCCCCCACTGCATTGGGCTATTGCACATCGCTGGAATCCTGCACCTCCCCTCCTCCCGGGCAAAGCTGTAGCCCATTGCTGAAATCCTATAGGGGCCACCTCAGGAGGCTGTCACTCATTGTTGGAATCCTGCCCCCACATGCTGGAATGTTGCCTCCCACCCTCCAGCTCTGCCTGTCCCCCTGTGGGGGGGCTGGCATCTCTGCTTGACCTTTCTGTACTGCATCACCCTTTTTCTGACAAAAGTTGGCATTTGTCCCATTTGTTCTTTCCAACTGATCAAGTCAGCAAGAGCAAACGGGACCAATGCCCGCTTTTGGGGGGAAAAAAGTCGGAACAACCACAACAGGGCTTAAAAAAGGGACAGTCACGGCCAAAATGGAATGTATGGTCACTCTTCCTATAAAACTCTGACAACATGGAGAAATGTCACTGTTCACAATTTAGGTTCTTTTCCTTAGATTTCCTTGACAATGAAAAGGATTTTAAACAGTTGCTTAAATTGACAGTGAAATTCCCTTGCCAGTCCAGTGGACCTGAAGGAAATAATTTCTCCATCTTTGGTCTGATAAAAATTATGCCACTTTAATGTATGCTGAGCAGTCAGGAATAGGGCACAGCCTGGAATTCATTAACCCCTGAGTACTCATTTCAGGCAATCTGGTCAAGTTTCAGGAAACCTCTCAATTGTGTTGGGCATGTTCAGAGACTTAACAGATACCAGCACAGTCAATCCCACAGAATTTGTACACCCTTTCATTAGATGATTCATTCACGTTCATGCTAATAAAAATAGGTATGGTATATCTCCCATTTTCTATTCTCCCCTTCCATGTTTTTCTCCATCTAGCTTTTCTCTTCACTGAAGCATTAAACAGCAAACTCCTTTTCTTTATTTGCTGCCTCCTGGTTCTACTTTTCCCGTGCTTTTTAGATGTGAGAAAATAGGAATGGAGAAGCCAGGAGGCAGTGTACACAGAAGAGGAGTCACCAACTGTGTGATGGCCAGGGAATAGCATAACAGCACCTTCTATGACTAGAAGTAGTAAAAGAAAGTTCCTTACACAAGCGGTTTTCTCTGTGGTCTGTCCTCTGATGTCACATGCAGCAAATTACAACCCTGGTGGCATGGAAAGGTTCAAATTATATGGGTTTCAGATAGTGTTCTGTGCAATTGCACACGTCTCACAGGTCTAGGACTGGCTATGCACAGGGAAGCTAATGCATCTGTTATTCACATTACCATGGAACTGAGATCCACTTAAGGTCAAAACCAAAGGGAGTTGAGAACACTTAAGAAAACAAAAACAATTGCTTAGTAAAACTCATTCCGAAATAATCGGCCCTTACAGCCTCTTAGTCTTTTTTCCTCTGTGAGGAAATATGATACCATGCAGAAAGAGCTTACCTAAAGAACATGAGCAGAATTTTAAACTAATGGGTCTGGACTGCTATTTCTTAACTTAATGGTGTGACACTTTACTCTGTTTTTTTCTTTTGGGGACAAGCCCACTTTATATGTAAATTTCTATACTGCTCATAAAATGGAAAATCTCATATTAACTCAGCAATATTGTTGTTCAGTGCAAAAATTACAACAAAATGGTTTGTCTTGATATGCATCCATTAGTAGAAGACCATAAAAGAATGTTATAAAGATTTTTGGAGCTGCTAGGTGATGATTTTTCTTGACAGGCTAATGTGCTGTGCTATGAGTAGAAATTGACTAATATTGTTGAAAACAAGAAAATGACTTCAGTCTCTTTTACGCAGGATAAATCTCAAGAAAAATAGTGCACTCAACAGTTAAGATATCCCCTCAGGGCTGCAAGTCCAGATATATGCTTTTCACTTACTTTTCTGCTTTATCGAGTTATATGTTGATTTTCTTTATTTTTGTATTAGAACGGGTGCAGTTCGCACAGTTATAGTTAATGTTGTGTCAGTGCTTCAGTTGTAAACATATTTTTAGGGGATTTTAAATTTACCCTGAAAAATGTACTGAGGATGGCACCTAGTCTTGCAAGGGCTTGAGCTGCTATGGAAACATTGTTTACTTATTAGGACTTCTGTTGATTTTAAAATCAGTGAAAGATTTTAAAATTAAGTTGGTTAATGGTGTGACGGCTGGCCAGCCCTGACTTCGATAAGCCTTTTGAATTGTGTACTGATGCATCAGACACAGGGTTGACTGCTGTGCTGATGCAGACAGGGGAAGACAGTAAGAAGCATCCCATTGCCTTTCTAAGCAAAAAGCTGTCCCCTGCTGAACAGAATTGCTCTGTGTCATAGAGAAGGAGTGTTATTCCATCGTGTGGGCCATCAAACAACTAAGGCCTTACCTCTTTAATAGGAGGTTCAGAATTCTAACTGACCATTCACCTTTGGTATGGCTTCACCGGACTAAGGGCACAAACTCCAAACTGCTACACTGGAGTCTGATCTTACAGGAATTTAACATGAAGATTATGCATATTAAAGGAAAGGAGAACTGGGTAGCAGATGTCCTGTCCAGAAAAGAGGACTTTTAATTGTACTGCCTCTGCCATGGACAGCATCCAAGTCTCTGGCAGTAAATTCGGTAGGAGGGTGTGATGCCATCTCAAAGGTTATGATCTACTGAAATGTATGAATCCTATTTGTATGCATGTATCATTTTTGTATTTGAAGTTATAAATGTTATGAATGTTGGCTGTGTACTGGCTTGATTTCTAAATAACCTTAGTAGAGCATTTGGTCAGTTCCTGGAGAAAGGAATGTTGAAATTAGATACCTAATCAAGAAACACTTAAAGGACAATGAATCTTGGAATGCTCCAATCCACATAAGAAGTCTAGTTGAGAACGTTCAAAGTAGCATATGACCTGTGGCTGCTCCCTGGCAAGAAACTGTGAGTCATTCATGGACATGTGACTTGCCCAGGTGACTCCAGAACTCCATCTTGGAACTGGACTTTGCATAGGAGTGAGGAGGGGGTCTCCACCCACAGGAAAAAGTCTGCTTAAGCCCCTGGAGACCCATCCATTTTGTCTTCAGCTGGCTAAAGAGAGAGCCTCTCTACCCAGGAGACTTGAAAGAAACTGAAACTAAGGACAGTGTGCAAGGGGCATGAGTGATTGCTAAACCCAGGCTAAAAAGAAATTAATCTGTAAAAGGGAACATTCTGAAACTGGTGAGGATCTTATCTGTATTCAGTTTGATTAGACATAGATTTGCACATTTCATTTTATTTTGCTTGGTGACTTACTTTGTTCTGTCTGTTACTACTTGGAACCACTTAAATCCTACCTTCTGTGTTTAATAAAATCACTTTTTACTTATTGATTAACTCAGAGTATGTATTAATACCTAGGGGAGCAAACAACTGTGCATATCTCTCTATCAGTGTTATAGAGGGCAAACAATTTGAGTTTACTCTGCATAAGCTTTATACAGGGTAAAACAGATATATTTGGGTTTAGAGCTCACTGGGAGTTGGGCATCTGAGTGTTAAATTCAGGAACACTTCCGTTAGCTGCTTTCAGGCAAACCTGTAGTTTTGGGGCAAATAATTCAGACCCTGGGTCTTTGTTAGAGCAGACAGTAGTGTCTGACTCAGCAAGACAGGGTGCTGGAATCCTGAGCTGGCAGGGAAAGCAGTGGTAAAAGTAGTCTTGGCACATCGGGTGGCAGCTCCCAAGGGGGTTTCTGTGAGCCAACCCTTCACAGTGGCGTAGTTGGTAGGATCTGTGGACAGCTGATTGCTTTGAGACACTGGTAGTCATTTTCCTGCTTTCTTCTGCTGGGCCCCACCCCTTCTGCAGTTTACTGAAACTGAGATGCATTCAGCTCAGTGTTCAGACTTTATTTTGCTTCCTTTTCTGTCCCTACTTCCCTTACCAAATGGGATTTTAAATTCTAGTGGAATAAAAATATTACTGACTACTGAGCCCAGAGTTCTAGAGTGTTTCTTTCCAATTTCAGGCTCAGAAATAGATCCATTTATTTTAACAGGATGTTTTAATAACAAAGCATTGCTTGTTAAATAGAAATGTGGCTCTCAGAAAGGATTAAGAAATTTTATAAACCACAAAAAAAAATCAAAGTAATTTCATCTGAAGATCAGAAGTGTATTAATTGTTTCCCGTCAATCTTTAAGCATCTAGGACTGAGGGTTGAAGGTTACTGTCACTGTAGCACACCAGCAGATGTTCCACAAACCATGGAAAAAGATTTTCAAACAGACCCTTATTCTGCCATCTTTCCATAAATATTCCTCACTCAATAAGTAGTCTCATTCATATCAGTTACTTAGTAAGAGTAAGGGCGGCAAAATCAAGCCCACACTTAGAGAATCCACAAATGCCTTCCTCTGACCAAGCTGTCCTCTTTCTGCCACTTCCCCGCAAAAAATCTCAGTCCTCCTACTTAAAACTTCTTAGCTTTAATAGGCCCAAAAGGCCAACTCCTCTCCTCTCAGACCACTTCCTCCAAGTCTGAAAAGTGCTGACTGATCATTCCCACCAGAGCACTTTGACAATCTGTGCAAGATAGGCTTGGTCCCTTTCCCTCGATACCCAATAGGGCTCTGTAGAGGCAAGGATGTCATGTTTCCCCTAAGAGTCTCCATACTATACTGGCCAGTAGACTGAGTTCAGAGACAGAGATGCTCTATCATCTTTAGTAAAGTGCTAGTGAGCCCTCACTAGACTCTTAGCAACCAGGTATTAGAGGAGACACCTCAATCACTCACTGGGCATTGCTAGTGAAACCTACCTAGCTAGAGTTAGGTAATGCCTTTTACCCTCAGTGCCACCTAGTGATGACAACTGCAGGGTTGGGATAATGTGAAGTAGGGTCTATTCCTGCTTATATATCATCCTCAGAATTATTTACTAAATTCCACTCAGTTTCATATGTGCAAATCCATTTAAGGTAATTGATCTGATTGTGGCAAGGGAGGTGGGTTAGTCAGCAGGTTCAGGCTGAGCAACCAAGAGTAAGTGGAAACAAAAAAAGGCATGGAGACACCTGTGAAAGAACAAAGGGAGCACAAAAATTGCTGTCACTGCGAGAGCAGAGAATGAGAGTAGTGCAAAAGTAGCTTAGATAGAGATGAGGGGAGAGATGCACATGGTATGGTATAAGGCTTTAAAGACAAGAATGACACAGTTGAAACTCACATGCAGGTTGATAAGGAGTCAGTGAAGTGGCTGCAAGGTGAGTGAGCTGAGAGAGACCGGGTCAAAGGGAACAGCAAGAACAAAAAACACACAAGGAATATGATGTCTTTTCAAATTGAGCTTGGTACTTTTATTCACAGATCAGTTCTTTACGGTTCTGCCAGCTCTGAGAGGAAAGTGTATCTAACCAAGTGTGGCAACACACTATCGTATATGAAGGTTCAAAAATGTTGGTAATGTTCTGCAGCTCCAGACTGTGAGAAAGCAGAGAATTAAACAGCACTTCCAACAGCCCCCACTATGTAGAAATAAATCTCTTCTATGTAAGCTTACTAAGGGTTAAAAATAACAAATCACCATCTGTTTTTATAAAGGTCTCCAGCTTCTTCCTGCTCTGACATAGCTCAGGTCTCTTGCGCTTCAGGGCATGCCTCAAGGCTCATCTCCTAGTCTGGCTTTTGCCAAGTCTGTGTGCAGACTGAGATTTTTGAGAGAATTTTTTATATGGTCAAGTATTATTAGCAGCTGGGGGATTAGCTGCTAGTTATTTGGTTTTTTTATAACTATGTCAGAACCACCTAATGTTTTAGATAGGTGCTATGATAGGGCTTCCACCCCGCACAGGTAGAGAAGGGATTAATAGAGCCCTGGGAAGCTCCATGGGAAGCACCCAACAGGAAAGGGGCTGCAAGGCTCCCAATCAGGGCTCAGGAGGCTCATATAAAAAAAGCCTCAGGGCAGAGCAGGTTCAGTTGCTGAGGGAAGCTCAGGGAATAAGAAATGCATCTCTGGAGGGGTGAGAGAAGCACCTAGAACAGAGCAGAGGCTGGCTCCTGGGAGGAACATCTGAGGTCCTCAGATATGGGTAAAGAAGGAGCTGGGGCCATGGAGAAGTGGACCAGGGAAACAGAGCAACATTGACAGAGGTTGCAGAGGAGCAGCAGGAAGCTGCTATTTACAATGTCCCTGTTGGGGCCTGGAGTAGTGGACAGGCTCGGGTCCCCACTACTTCCACTGGGGAAGTGGATGGACTGTTAGATACCTCACCTCACACAGATGACTACCTAGCTGGAGGGCTGAATCGAGCAGAGGATGCTGTGACCCTGGGAGCTGAGAGAGGAGCTATAAAAGGGAGCAGAGATAGTGTCAATGTGCAGACTGTGGACAGGGGTGTTAGCCTCGAGCTAATGCCCAGCACAAGCAGGAGGAGGCATCAGTCTGGCAATGAGGGCTGCACCCTGCGACAGGTGCCTTTAACCTTCAAAAAATAAAGTATAGGATGAGGCCCATATATATAACATAGTATCATGCTGCTTCTCGGTCTTTAAGATACTTTATTTCTCACCCTTCTGCCCCGTTTTTACTTGAGACATTGATAGACAGTTAAATGGCAGTAAAATCCAGTTCAGTAACTAGCATGCCCTTTTAAGGTGCTGTAGCTAATATGCATTTTCACCATCAAGTAAATAGGTATTTTTGTATATTTGCTTATTGTATCAATGGACACTGATAGGGTGTATCAATCCCCCCTACTAGCCCAGCAAGGATTAACCATTCACTGAGGGCTCAGGAGGCTATGTCCCTCACTCTTGTTTGGCATGCTCCAGCTAGAGCCAGGATATAAAGGAAGCAGCTCAGTCTGGGATGACAGAGGAGGAGAGTGGACACATGCTGCATGCTCCTGCCAGGAAGCTACTGGAGCTCTAGTCTGCAGAGGCCAAACACTCTGCATCCAATGAGAGCCCCCAGTTGATGGCAGAAACAGAGGAAGACAGACATACAGTCACTGCCCCCGGAGAAATGGGTGGAGTTGGCATGATGGGTAGGATGTGGCAGAGGAAACGTGTTTGTGGAAGTTGGAACCTGAACTCAGGACTACTGGTTTCATAGGGTCATGGGTCAGGATCTGATGGAGTAAGATGGGCCTGTGTCCGCCCACCGTTGGGTGTGGCTACTGCCTGAGATATTAGGCATCACTACCCAGGACAGCAAAAGTTTGGAGGTACTGCCTAAAACCAAGCACATGGGCTGCTAGGCCTTGCTGCCCCCCACTGCAGGGGTGGCCTCAGACTCTAGTAGGTAGGCCTCACTGCCCTGAATGTGAGGGGCCACAATCACCAAAAGGAAGTGAGTTGTCTCTGTCCCACCTCCTTTCCCCTTAATGGCCTGACACCCCACAACAGGGTGTAGCCACCCAGCAACAGGCAGGCATTTTATTAATGAAATACACAGGCAGCTGGTCTTTTAAATATGCCTTTAAGAGAACATAAATACATTGGAAACTCCACACATAGATATTTGAATCTGATTCAATATGGGTTTTTCCAAAATACTAGTATTAGTGTCTCTGGTTGATACAGCTACTGACTTCTGTTGATAGGTTAAGAAGTATTGATTGAGGGAGCCAGTATTTACTGTAAGATAACGACTAATATTGACTGAGGCAAAGATCAATACCTGTTATGTCATGGGACAAAAAAATCATGATATTCACTTAGTTATTATACAATATGTACTTCAACATACCTGAACTGGTACAGTCTTTCAAACAGGCTAAAATTTCATCTTGCTGCATAAACTACACTCGGGCCCTTTGTCTTTTAAACTATTTAGTAAGTGAGGCTAAGACTATAACAGGGTCTATAAAAGCACTAGATAAGCTCATGGAGGATAGGTCCATCAATGGCTATTAACCGGGTTGGGCAGATATGGTGTCCCTATCCTCTGTTTGCCGGAAGCTGGGAATGGGTGACAGAGGATGGATTGCGTGATGATTACTGTTCTGATCATTCCCTCTGCAGCACCTGGCACTGGCCACTGTCAGAAGACAGGATACTGGGCTAGATGGACCTTTGGTCCGACCCAGTATGGCCTTTCTTATGTTCTAATGATAAGACCAGAAAAAAGCTCCCAAGAAAGGAATATTAGTAATCATGAAGCTCAGCCTGACTCCATATATTTGCATAAACAATCTGATTATTTCATCTAGTCAGTTTTTTTAAGATGACCCCTTACCATAATATCTGAGTGTCTCCCAAATATTTAAAAATTAAATCTACAAGTTGTTGGAGGCCCAGTTTCCTCCTTACTTCTCCCATAGCAGCCTGACAACACTTTGCTTTTGGTTGTGAATTTTTAATTCCTCTTTTACTCTTCTCTTCTCTCCTCTCCTACTATGCTGTCTTCTCTCATTCTTCTTCATGTCCTTTTGCTCCTCTTCCATCTCCTTCTCTTTACTGTTTTTAGCTGGGGTTGTGGGAAAAGCTTTCCATGTTGTTCTGAAGGTTAGAAGTTTACTTCTACTGTCCTCCCAGAGTACATTTCAAGGTCTGGTCCCTGCTTGTGTCCTACTCTCACCACTTTGTGCTGGAATTTGGCAGTTTCATAGTTGCTAAAGAGCAAAGTTACTGTGGGAAATCATTGTACAGATTGATTCTGAGATATTTACAGTAAGATCTATTCCAAAGAAGGAATGGAAGGACTGCTAGTTATCAGGTACTCTGTAGGTAGCCAGTGAAGAGAGCAGAGTATCAAGAGTTATGATGTAGCTTTGTATTTATATATAACTATAGTGGTAACACTTTAATGATTGCTGAACCAGCTTTGTTGCACTCATAATAAAATTATGAGTATGAGGAGGATTCTGCAATGGGTTAATTCAGTGCAGAAGCTACAGTAAAGAAGAACTATAACAAAAATGGTGTAATGACTCTTCCATGGGAGACAGCTTTAGAACACAGATGCACTGAGGCTGCATAAAAGCTTCTCTATTTCTTGCCCCCACTACCAGCCTCACACCCTGAAAGTCAGACAGTGAAATCCTACCTCTTGGGTAGATGGGGAGGGGAAAGAGGAAGAAACCTGAATCAGAGTCTCCTGTCTGTATTCCACTCCTTTGGTGTCTCTTGCAGGAGAGTTCACTCTCTTTTTCTGCCAAGGGGTGAACTGCTCTTCTGTTGACTATTTCACTCTCTGAAATCTATGCCTAAAGCACCACGAAGTAGTGCTCCCCTGACTTACTCATCCTCCACGGTTCTGAGAGAGAGTGGAGTCTTTGATAGTAACAGGTGGTAATACGGGGATAATAGTGACTAAGCCCCATCAGTTAAACCCCTCTCAAAACCACTTTGTGACCCATATCTCTCTAGCTCTTGCTCCATCTGCACAATGGAGAGAGAAGCAGGGGGCAGAAGGTCAGTTGTGATAAAATAAGGGGAGAGTGGGATTGGCTGATTCTAGCCCTTCCAGAGGGCAACATCATGAACTGCAACATCATGATTCTCTTGTCAACCCAGCTATTGCCTCTCAGGGAAGTGGAATACCCATGCCAAGGGAGTAGGTGGTGTCTTCACTGAAGTGCTACAGCAGTGCATGTGTAGACAAGCCCGTAAGATAATGATGTGGCAGAACAATAGGAAAGATTTAAAAAGAAACATGCTTCTCTTCGGCAGTTTTCTATGGGAAAAGACATATAAGTCCCTAAGTGTGCTGCAGAGCAAGACAAAGTGAAGAGAAAGGTGCAATGAGTCCTCAGTAAATGATGAGGATGATAGGAGATGTGTATACAGTGATTTACGAGGAGGTTATGGTGAAGTTAACTGTGTCAAAGACATGCTGTATTAAAGTCTTGACATTTTCCACCTAAAAAATGTCTTGGTGTGGGGCTGGGAAAGCTATTAACTACATCAGCTGCTGTTCTCTCACTTTCTCTCTCTATTTGGTGAACTGAGATACTCTTTCATACTAAAGGCCACTACAAATTCAAATACTAATTTTCCTGTAAAAGATAGATAGATAGATAGATGATGAGCACTGAAAGATTACTGGGGAAAAAATAAGTCTATGCTTAAACATCATTTGATCATCATTAGATTTTTTTAAAAAAAAATATAGCTCAAGATTTTTTTTTTAATTGGATTTTTAAGAGCAGTTGTGCAGGATGTGGAATAGTTGCTACTCTGCAAAAATCAATTATGACTATCATCCTCCAATTATAAATGAACACATTATTAGTACATAATTAAAATACATGGAGGAAGGAGTTTATTTGCTTGTGAACCATTAGTGAATCCCTAAACTGATGAGAATAAAAGTGAAGTGCCTTAGTTTACTACTGTTGTTTTATACATTTGGTTTTATCAACAATCTTTGCAATCTAACAGGAAAACAAACAACAGAATAACTAGGTGTATAAGAGGTTTTTTCCAATTAGTTTCAGGCTCTTGCACAGTTTAGTTTGCTTTTCTGTATGAGGAAGTTGTTGCATCAAAATAATTATCCTCCTGTTTTATTTCAAAAATACGGAGTTGTTAGGAATCAATGATACTGAGGAAAATACGATGGCGACAATCTCCTGAGAGTCAAAACTACGTGGATTGTGAAACAATTGAGCCAATATAATTGTATCCAGTAGTGGGCAGCAGCACAGGTGCACACTAGTTCATTATAATCTCATTTTTATTATCAATATTCTCAAAATCAAGACAGATGTATGAAGCTAGTTAATGGGAACTTAATACCTCTTAAGATCAGAGAAATAAGGTGGAGTTGAGAGTCATTCAAAGTTGCCTAATAAACCAACTGCACAACTTCCCTTGCAGCTGCAAAGAGATGAAGCTCTTCAATCATCTTGGAATTAGCAAATGATTCTAAGTCACTGTTCCTAAAGAAAAACCGCAGATAAACTTTGATTTTTAATAAATCATTTTCTTTTTGTAAATAAGAGTTCAAAGTTGAAATTTATTGAACCATCTAATTCCTTTGAGAGTTAAAGGAATGAGTTTGCTGAAAAGCCAACTGATGCATTTAAAAGCTTTCTAACTGTTGTGTTCTCTCTGCCCGTGAACTGAATGGTTTTATTTTAACTATGCACTGTTAATTTCATTGCAGTGATTAATGAAGCCTTTCACTGTGCAGTTTGAGATTAGTTATTCTCAGGGTTACCTTAATTGCTCATGTCTGTTGAAAGAGCATTTTTATAGGGAAATTTAATAACTTAAAACTAAAAAGACAGATAATGACAGAAAATTGCAGAATTTTAAAGATGGGTACTAATTAAAGCCCACCAAAAATGTCTAAGGGAGGAAGTGCATCTGAAAATTTTAGTGAACTGTTGAGAGGTGGGGGGGAGATGAAATCTGTGTAAAACAAAATTGTAAGTTCAGTTCAAGCAAAGATTGGCCTCATTTTTTACCTCAAATCAATGAATTTAGAAAGGAGACTGATTCCCTTGACAACAGGGGCAGATTTGAAAGCCAGGTATCATAGGAATGGCTAACAGGACTTGCAACAAAATTGCACCATAGAATTGGAAAAGGAGGTGAAAGACAGAAAACTCTGAAGTTAAATCAGTCCAGGATAGGGAGGTGCTCATCCCAGAGCTGGTGACTGAGGGTATATCTATATTTGGAGCTGGAGGAGTAATTTCCAGCTCAAAAAGACATACCTTCATAGGCTAGCACACTGAAAATAGAAGCATACCCAATTCAGCATAAATGTCAGGAGGCACTAGCCACTCTAAGGCCATGGCTACACTGGCGCTTTACAGCACTGCAACTTTCGCGCTCAGGGATGTGAAAAAAACACCCTCCTGAGCGCTGCAAGATACAGCGCTATAAAGCCTCAGTGTAAACAGTGCCTCAAGTACTGCAAGCTACACCCGTAGAGGATGTGGAGTACGTGCAGCGCTGGGAGAGCTCTCTCTCAGCGCTGGCACTGCGACCACACTGGCACTTCAAAGCGTTGCCGCGGCAGTGCTTTGAAGTTGCAAGTGTAGCCATACCCTAAGTACATACCTAACTGCTCCGAAGGGACTTTACTCAGGTTGGTGAGCTCATACTGCCACTCACATCACAGTGGCTATGCTAGCTCAATAAGAGTGTGTGGGTATGTCTCCTTGAGCTGAAAGTCACAGCTTTGGCTCAAAACATAGCTATACAAGCCATTCTCTCTTAGGGTATCACCGCTTTCCTCAGGGTGCCAGGAGCCAGTCTGCAATCAACCACAGATTACGGCAGCCCTGAAGACTGCCTTAATTTCCATATTAGCTGCAATGGCCTGTATCCCCAGTGATGTAATGGGCCAATAGCCCAGACATAGGAATGAACTTGGCAGAAAAAGGGGTGGTGCAGCTGTACTTGCTAGGGATGTTATTGTAGAGGGTCATATGGATGCTTTGCACCTACTTTATACAGTCTGTCAACATAAAGTGCCAGTGTAACCATGAATTCCTCCCCCTCCCCCCAGATCTTCTCCACAAAATTTAACATTTAGAACAGGGGTAGGCAACCTATGGCACAGGTGCCAAAGGCGGCACACGAGCTGATTTTCAGTGGCACTCATACTGCCTAGGTCCTGGCCAATGATCTGAGGGCTCTGCATTTTAATTTAGTTTTAAATGAAGCTTGTTCAACATTTTAAAAACCTTATTTACTTTACATACAACAACAGTTTGTTTATATATTATAGACTTACAGAAAGAGACCTTCTAAAAATGTTTAACTGTATTGCTGGCACGTGAAACCTTAAATTAGAGTGAATAAATGAAGACTCGGCACAGCACTTCTGAAAAGTTCCTGACCCCTGATTCAGAAGTTGAGCATGATGGAATGCTAAAACTGTACTATAACGTACATCCAGTAGGTGCTGCTATGTGTAACACATCTTAATTGAACTGGCAACAGCCATACTTTCAAGTTTAGTGCACTGCTGGGTGTCTGGAAGAGAACCCATGTGTAGTATCTAGCTGTGATGGAAACTGTAGCCAGTCTATATCTGGCTAGAAGCCTAACCTGCTAGTAGCAGCTCTGAAACCTACTGTGCACAAGGAGTACATGACAATAAGGGCAAGGAATATTTGGAACAGATCTAGCGTGACAGTTGAATTGCATGTTACTTGCAGGGTCCAGTCAACCCTTGCTGGGGGATGTGTCGCTAAAACTCCTCACAACTAAAACTGTCAAAGGTTTGCATGACCTCATGTATGGCAGCATTTCCCATTGTTGGGACAGACAGATATTGTTGTAACTTATTTCTAAAATAAAAGCATCTGTGCCTAGGAAATGTTCATCTCCAGCAATAAGATGAACAAATTACTGTGGCCTCAGCTGTTGAGAACTATGGAATTACTTCACTGAGGGTCAAGTCAATATTACCTTTCGGTCCTGATGCAACTCAGTTTGCTAACCCTGATTTAAACTGTGAATTTGAGGTTCAAGCAAACATCAGAATCACAGTAAAACTCAGGTATAGTCACTGTGTTTTCACCTGCTGTTGTGCAAGAAACTGGGACAAAGTCACAAATGTCATATATATAACTGCAAGTTGTCACAAATTCATTGAAAGCTTTGCCAAACCTTTCAGTGAACCTGACCTGAAGGAGCAATTTGTAACCAGACAATTTTGGCATGCTTTCAGGTTTAATTTTGCTCAGGTATGCTATTGCTTTAGAGTCCAGATTGTGCCTGGCCTGCCCCTTGTATGGTTGCACATGAGGTGTGGGTGGGGTGAGTGCAAGGTTTTTCACTCACCTCTGCATTGGGTGAGGCACATGTGCAGTCTTTGCACACCTCTTAGCACATGGATGGCTCCCAACGAACCCTGTAGGTGCTAGCCTCCACAAGGGGGCTCAGAAGTGTGAGGAGGCAGGACTATGCATTAATCACCTCTAGACCAGCAAGAGAATTGACCAGCTGCAGGAGGCTCTGTTTGCTGTACTTTCCTGAGGGATGGCTGAGCAGAGACATTTTCTTTATTCCAACAGAGCTCTTGCCAGAATGAGGTGGCTCTGTGCCACGTGACTTAGAGGCACAATCTGTCAGTAAGTGGGATATATATCAATTTAGTATCTCATATTTTCTCTCTTTGCTCTGCCAGTGAGGCCACTGAATAAGTCATGCCTATCTCTGGGTGTTCTACCACTCAGGGTTACTTCACCCAGTTCCCATGTAAGCCAGTAGGTAATAATCACATCTGAGCCCTTATGTTCACACATCTTTTACTATTGCTGGTAGCTAATAGATTTTCTGAACTATAATTTAGTTTTAAGTTTGTGCTGATAGAAAAATACAACAAACACCTAGACATCAATAAATCCCATTGAGCCATTCCAGGAGGTAATCTCAAAAGTTATGCATTTTTAATGAGTGAAACAAATGTTTTCCTGACCAGACTGGTAATAAAACATTAAAACTACATAGGATCTAAATTCTGTTCTCAATTGTGTGGAGGGCTTGTGTTAGTGGTAAATGCATGTGGCTCACAGGACAGAATTTGGCCTGGAGAAAGGTCAAAGTCACAGTAATAGACTGCAGCTAATCTCATTCTAGTTCTGTGTGACTTTCAGATCACATCTTTGGCATTTCCGAACTAGGTGTCACTTATGTGAAAACAAGGTACTATCACAACTAATCAAAACCAGATTTCAGTAGCACTTTCAGCAGAGAGGCTTATGCCTGAACAGGTATGGAAGTTAAAGAGGAAAGTATTTTGGAGGTCAAATGCCCAAACCTTCTTCTGAAAAGACTTACAGGCCAGACAGACTGAGGGAAGCACTATGAAAAGATGTCAGTTCACACTGCTATGTCTGGCATCTTTCCCACCTACTAAATTTGCTCAAGCCAGATTCTCATCTCTGCTCACACTGGATTCAATCCTATAACATACTGAGCACTTCCAGGAAGTGCTGATTAATCTAAAATTAGGAATTTTATTTATTTCTTTAAAAGCTGAAGGCACCCAGCACCTTGCAGGATTTGGTCCATTCAGTTGTTGAGTATCCTGCAAGTTGTCACTGATTTCAGAGTAAGGTACGGAAAATAACATAGGGTGGCAAAATCTGACCATTCATGTTTGCATAGTGCTTTGAAATGCTAGAGAAAATCATATACTTAGTTTTTTAAAGTTGCAATAGTACTTACTTTTAAAGAAATACCTAAACATTCTGGGATTCTGGACAGGCTTAACAGCACATGAATTACTGGATGTAAAAGAAAAAGTCTGCAGGTAACGCCACTGGCCTGGCTAATTTACATATTGTGTTTTTTGTTTTTTAAATAATCATTTCAATACTCAATCAGCCCACTTTTACTGCAAAGCTAAAAATAATCATTGCTCAAAGCAAGCTGCCAAATAGGTTGTGAACTTATTTTATTGCAGACCCCCTCCCCACTCTCAAACAAGTCACTTACATTAAACACATCTCCTTGCTGAATATGGGGTAACGAATTACCACTGAAGTGCTAGTGCGTGTTACATCCCGTTCTCCAAGAGATCCTATAGAAAAAATATATCTTCCCTAGAACACAAACACCCCTTACAGAGACGCACTGGAAGCACTGCGTCACTAGTTTAGTCTCGCTATAAAGACAAAAGATTTCCAAAGGTTGAATTGGGCCTGGGTATTTCAGTTCTTCTAAAGTTGGATTTGGAGACTAATCTACAGAATAAAGTTTCTCTAGTAGCCGGTCTAACACAGAACTGGTCTGTCTCAATATTGGATTGCTCCAATATCCTATGTTTGTATTATCTCTTTTGAAAGGAGTCATAGATGGCAGCATTCCACCATCTCCTTCACTATTACATTCTTAGAACTCTTAAGCATAACAATCAGGGACTAGACTAACATCTTCATCACCACTAATCACAGCTGGATTTTTCACAGTTATCACATGGTCACATTGTAGTGTTAGGAGTCTTCATCTGAGCGCACCCTTTTCAGCTAAATACCAGATCATAATCCCTTAAACTTCGCTAAGCCTTTCCTACATGTTTTAGGAGTTTAGGAATTCTATTTTAATAGTCTTCTGCATATTGTCTCAATGCCAGAAATTTTAATTTAGATACTCTCATGTGATTCACCAAATTCTCCCTTCAGAGTAGTTTTAGTCATGCTGGTATACAAACCATTTCTTTTGTTTCCCTTACCTGATCCATTTCATCTTGCTGTTTTTTCTACTTCCAGTTTCTAGATTCGTAACTCTAAACACTAAGGCATAAGGTTTAGAACCCAGCATTTTGATGGCTACCTACTAGCTGCTTTTCTCCAAATATTCAGTCTTCACCATTTACATGTGAGGTGGGCTGGTGCTAGTTCAATGGACTACTCCAAATATGTAACACATGATAGCTGAAGACTACCTTTTTTCCTGTTTTGTTTTTTTTTGTTCTTGTTTCTCTAATACTTTGTTGGCAGTGATGCATTTTAGTTTGTCTTATGCTTGTTGTTGTTGTGTTTTTTTTTTGAATACTAACTTCTTGTTAGTAGTAGAAGTAGCATATCACCACCTATACAGACACTCACTATACTACTAGGCTACTTGCATCAGACAAAAATCTTGTATCCGTGTAAGCTGATGGATCCTGCCACTAGCCTAGAAGAAACAAGCTGCCAAGTTCACTTTGTATCTCTTACCTCAAGGCCCATTACTTCTCTTCAGCACAAAGAAAAGAAACAAACCAATAAAAAGGTAATAGTTCTGGTCCTAACCTTAACTGTGGGGAACCAACTACCAGCAGTTTAATGGCCCAGAGCCTCCCTAGCCCAAAAGAGTTCAATAGACCTTGCTCATCCTCTCACAGCCATCTATTACAACCACAAAATAGTACATGCCCACCAGTCTCCTAGTCACACGCAGCTGGGGAACTCATTTTATAGCACCTATCTGGGACTCATCACCTCCAATCACTTGAGACTGTCCAGCTAGGTCAGGTGATTCATAGAACCCATCTACTGTGCTCCTCTCCAGATCAAAGCTGGCTGTTCCCTAGCCCCAAAATTCTTAAAGGGGGAGAGCACCCTTTCACAATTCGCTATCAGGAACACATAGTTAAAATATAAAGGGAAACAAACAAGTAAATGTGACAAAGTTGGTGAAGGATGCTCATTACAGGTTAAAGTGGTAAACAAATATGCTATGAATATGTAAACAGAGAGATACTTGCTAAGACTCAGAGGGCCAAGAATTCCAGTAATTTAGTGGCGTGATTTTCATTGACTTCAACAAGATCAAGTTTGGCCCGGAGTATAAGACCCTGTGGTGTTTGGGTTTTTTTTTGTCAGATTAAATGCTGGTATCAGTCACCTTGCTATTTTAATACCTCAAACAGATTGTATGGAGTTAATATGCCTAGTGCATTAAAATGAAGATTTATGCCAGGAAGACCTTATCAACTAATAAAAAAAAGTCTGATATATACTGTAGCTTTAGCGAGTAACAGATGTATTGGAGCTTTCGTGGGTGAATACCCACTTCGTCAGTCATGCATCCGACGAAGTGAGTATTCACCCACGAAAGCTCATGCTCCAATACCTCTGTTAGTCTATAACGTGCCACAGGACTCTTTGCTGCTTTTACAGATCCAGACTAACACGGCTACCCTTCTGATGCTTGTAGCTTTATTGCCACTATAGCTGAAGTAATGGGAAAATTTAAGGGTGCACAGATTAACAGATATTTAGTTAGTGAAAATGTCATTTCAGTCAGATTGTAGACCTAAGCACTCAGTCTCACCTGCATCATTAAAATGCACTAATGATATCTATCCGGCAGTGGATTCAAGTCGTTTACCTACAGAAAATTTTAATGAGCTTAGGAAAGTATTAGATTTAATATTTGATTTAGTACTTCCAGTTTTTGTACTCAGAAAAGATTATTGGTTTCACATTTCTGCAGCAAGTTGGGTACATAGTGACAAATGGACTGATAGAGAGGAAACAGAGGGCAAGAGAATACAGTCAAGTCTATCAAATTTCTGTGGAACCCTATGTAATGGCATGGCATGCACCCTCACTCTGAACCTTAGCGTCCAGAAGATGGGATACCAGCATGAACCCCCCTAAGCTTAATTACTAGCTTAGAAATGATAGAGCTGCCACCACCCAAAAGTATACTGTTTTGGGGCACTTCTGACTCCCCAAATCCTTCCCTGGGGACCACAAGACCCAAAACCCCTTGAGTCTTACAACAAAGGGGAATAAACCATTCCCCCCTTCCTTTCTTCCCCCGAGATTCTCCCCTCCCTGGGTTACACTGGGAGATCCTGTGATTCAACTCTTTGAATCCTAAAACAGAGAGGAATGTCACCTTCCCCCCTCCTCTTTTCCCCTCACCAAGAGGCAAAACAGATTCAAGCTCCATGAATCTAAAACAAAGAGGAAATTCACCTTTCCCCGCCTTCTCTCCCGGAGAGGGAGACAGTGACTAACACAGAGAGAAATCAGGTTTTTCCTCCCCCCTTTCTCTCCTTTCTCCCACCAATTCCCTGGTGAGTATAGACCCCCTCCCCTTGGGTCTCACACAAGATAACCAAAAAATCAATCAGGTTCTTAAAAGAAAAAGCTTTTAATTAAAGAAAGAAAAAAGTAAAAATTATCTCTGTAAAATCAAGATGGAACATGTTAGAGGGTCTGTCAGCTTATAGACACTGGGAATACCCTCCCAGCCTAAGTATACAAGTACAGCCAATAGAGTTAAAATCCTTCCAGCAAAATACACATTTGCAAATAAAGAAAACAATCCAAAAGACTAAACTGCCTTTCTAACTGGTACTTACTAAATGGAACAGGAGAGGCTGTTTCAGAGATGGGAGAAATCGGTTACCTGTCTGGCTTCTCTTAATCCCAAGAGAGAACAAAAACCCCAGGAAACAGCCCAAAACAAAGGCTTCCCTCCACCGAGATTTTAAAGTATCTTGTCTCCTGATTGGTCCTCTGGTCAGGTGTTCCAGGTTCACTGTTTGTTAACCCCTTACAGGTAAAAGAGACATTAACCCTTAACTATCTGTTTATGACACCCTACAAAATCAATCCCCCCATGACAAGTTAATACAAAACCTTCTTTAAGTGTTCAGGAGAGTAGTAGAAATTTAAATGTATTGAGTTATCCAATTTGCTTGGGTCTGCACATGTGACAAAACTCATCTACCTGGTATTAGAAAAAGGATACCATTCTCAACAAAATTACCACTGAGATTCTCATGATTGGAGACAGTATTCTTACTGCATTTTTTTAATCTTCATATCTGTTCAGGGATTTCAAAGGGAATTGGATTGGGCCCTTAGGAAAGAGGGATTATTTTATGACAAGAAGACAGAACCATAAAGTCAGCAGACATGGTTCCTGTCACTTGACTTCTGTGTTTCAGTTTCCGTCTATAAAATGGGGATGATCACATGTCACAGTAAGATGTACAGTCTGAATGTTCTTACACTGAATTAATTAATTTGTAAAATGCTTTGGATACTTGGATAACGTAATGTAAGTGCCAAATATAAGTCCAAATTAATAATTATTCTCTTAAATTCTTTAGACAATAGAGCCCAGATCCTCAAAGGTATTTAGGTGCCTAACTGCCATTGATTTTGGGGATTAGGCACCTAAATACCTTTGAGAATCTGGGCTTAGAGCACTTTTTAGAGGCAAGTGTGAAGCAGACACAACATGCGATTAACGCGTAGTAGAATACTACTACATCCCCCAAGATCAAAACACTGGATAAATTCACATACTAACTATCTGAAAAACTTTAAAGATCCTTTGCAAGTGTGAGACATGATATATCTCTGGCCTATACATTTGTGTTTGTTGAGATCTATACAATCCCCTAAACAATCCAATCACTGGGAAAGGTAGACCGTTTTCCCTTCCTGTCATGTGGAATAGGAGGTATGATATATTTTTTTTAAATAACTCATTCAGCTCCTTTTGAACTGCCCAGAAGTTACTACTATAATGTTAGTCTTCAACAGCCAGTTTTTTTTCTTTTTTGACAAGAGCTGCACATTTAGCAGATATCTTACCTGAGTTGCCCAAGATGAAACCCAGGTCTTTTCCTGAGCACTTTCAATTGGTGCACAACTCAATACTATAGATAAGTACTTCTAATTGTTTCTTTTGCTGTGCATTACCCTACATTTGTGAACAGTGAAATTCTTCATCATCCTGCCCAATTGCTGAGACTTGGTAGGGTCCTCTGGAGTCTTTGATAACTTGCATGTTGTTTTACAAGTCACACATTTCAATATATAGTACAAATATATTGCTGGAGATTTACAATATATGTAGTGAGACTCACTTAATCTGTCTATTGTTTACTGATCTGTCTGGGTGCTTGAAAGATTTAGAGGTTAACAAGGAATGTGCAGTAATACATTACTTAATATTCCAGTTGGCCAATCTCTCTCTCTGTTGTGGGGCTAGTAGAACCTGTCACACTTTTGGAGAGTGAGGTGGAGGGGTGTTATATCTCAATGGCTAAGTCCAGATGACTGCCTTTAGCTTCTGGGCAGTACAGTTTAATGGTTGGAATCAATAGGGTTCCCTCTCTCTCAGGGCTGTGTGGCCCAATGGCCAGAGTCAATATGGATGATCTCCTTTGCAGGGTTGTGATACCTAGTGGCCAGAGTCCATATGGCTATCTTCCTCATCAGGGATGTGTGGCCTAATGGCTAGAGTCAATAGGGCTACCCTGGAGCTGTAGGGGAGCATGTCTTGATTGCCAGGGTGGCTGGGGAGATGGGCCGACAACTCAGGGTGGGCGATGGCGAAGGTAGGAGGGCCCAGGCCCTTCCTACTTCACCAGGTCCCAAACTCTGGTGGTTTCGGAGTTGCCTGCCAAGCAGTGATGATCCTGCTGGAACACACTGAGCCAAGTCCTGGTCCTATGACCAGTTCCTCATTAAGTTTTCCTGACTTACTTTCTATCGTTCCTCAGTGGCTAGTCATCTGGGGTATCCCATGGTCTTTCCTCCCTCTGTGATGTCAGGAGCCTTTGGGTCATTAATCGCCACAGTCTGGCTGGCCTCCACATCCAGGAGTATGAGCAGTCCCTACACACACAAATGAAAGGTTCACATGACACCTCCCCACCCCCGCCGATTTCTCGGAGCACCTCTGGCAGGGATGCTCAGCAGCATGGAGGGCAGTGGACTATCTGTATTCCTGCAGCCTGGGGGGAGGGAGGAAGCAGAAGAGGGACTGGCTGAGCTCCTCCTCCCCCTTCCCGTGAGCTGCTGCTTCTCTTTATAATTTAATATACAGTTGCATACGATAGAAAGACTTAAGGAGCCCACTCTGAATCTTGCTATATGAAATAAAGAAAATTCTTTTAACTTTTTAAAACATTAAATTGTTTGTAGGAAAATGTCCCTTAATGTGACTACTCAAAAAGAAGATTTCCGGAGGGACAAGTTCAAGATACAGAAAATCTTGTGGTTTACAAATCATAATCAAATATTATTAAATATTAAATTAAATCTAGGGTTAAGTGATTAATAAATGGTATAACAACTAGAAGTTGATGTTAAGGAGCATGTACCAAGTTAAGGATATAGGATAAAAGAACACTCTCCAGAGAACAAATTTTACATCACATCTGTTTTAAAATGGAAGAGGAGAGGATGTAAGGTCTGTAAAGTTAGTGAAATAGGTATGATGCAAGAAAAGAGGACAGTCATGGAGAAAATGACTTATTGGCCAAGACGCTCAGAATAATGATCACCTATATGATGGAATAAGTAGGGCTGTTAGGCCCAGATCCTTAAAACTACTTGAAAACAATGGGAGTTAGGTGCTGAAATGCCTTTGAGGCTCTGAACTGTAATCTATTAGCATGTCTTTAGGTTATTAACTTCCAGCAGAGCACTCTTAATGGTATAAAGGGGCTTAAAAAAAAGGTGGGAAGTAGTCATCATAGGAGTGTACTGTACAAATCAGAACAGTTATTTAAGAGTTGTACACATTTTTTGAGGAAAAGGGAGTTTGGCAGAAGGATAGAAATTGAGAAAAAGGTACATGAAAAACATTTAACAGATAGTTTCAAACACTAAATTGTTGGCTCTTCAGAGTGATGACATCACAAGAACATGTAGGGTGGGGTTTTCTAGTGCACTCTGTGTTGGTTTATCTCTGCTCCCACTGAAGCCAGAGGTAAAGGTCCCACTGAATTCTGTGGGAGCAGTGTTAGGCCAATACTGTGCACTCTTCAATCTCGCCCTGCTATTTGCTTTAATACTTTGCAAGACAGTATAGAGACAGCATGAATCCCATCTAATGAGACAATATGACCCTAAATTGTAACAACTATGCTAATTTAAGCATAAATGGTCACTTAAATAATTTTATTATAGCATAGGGGATTTACTAAAGAAAACTACAAAAAGAATGCTAACTACATAAAACCAATTCTTCTCTCTTACTCTGGATTTACCCTGGTGTAACACTATGAAATCAAATGGAATTAATTGTTAGCAATTATCTCTGAGGACTCATAGAGCACATGTGAGGTTTCAGAGGACACAAGAAGGGCAAATATAGTGCCTATCTTTAAAAAGGATAAGAAGGAGTATCAAGGGAATTATAGACCAGTCAGCCTAACTTTGATATCTGTAGAGATACTGTAACTAGGTGCTTACAAATTGATTCTTTAATAATTAGAGGATAATAGGATTATAAGGAATAGCCAGTATGGATTTGTCAAGAATAAATCATGTCTAACCAACTTAAGTGTCTTCTTTAACAGAGTTACTAGCCCAGTGGATGAGGAAAGCAGGTTGTCATAAACATACAGCTATGGGTAACATAAAAGATTAATTCCTCTCTAACTTGTAAATGGTTAAGAGGCTCAGGTAACCTAGCTGACACCTGACCAAAAGGATCAATGAGGGGACAAGATACTTTCAGATCTGGGGGAAAGGCTTTGCTCTGTCTGTTCTGTGTGTTTGCCGGAGACAGATCAAGAAGGCAAGCAATCCAGCTAAATTAGAATTAGTAAGTACTAGTAAGGAAATACATTAGTTTACTTTTATTTTGGCTTGTGATTTCCTTGTCCAGAGGAAGGTTTATCCTTGTCTAGAGGGAGGTTTTGTAACTTTAAGGTTTTGCCTAGAGGGGGGATGCTCTATGTTCTTGAGTCCTTTGTTATTCTGTAAAGTACTTACCATCCCAATTTTACAGAGGTGATTCTTTTACTTTTCTTTAATTAAAATTCTTTTAAGAACCTGCTTGATTTTTTTTCATTGTTTTAAGATCCAAGGGTTTGGGTCTGTGTTCACCGGTGCCAATTGGTGAGGATATTATTCTCAAACCTCCCCAGGAAAGGGGGTGTAGGGACCTGGGGGGATATTTGAAGAAAGTAGGGCTCCAAGTGGCCCTAACTAAATGTTTGTTTAAATCACCTGGTGGTGGCAGCTTTCCTTAATCCAAGGTACAAGGAAGAATTTCTGCCTTGGGGAGTTTTTAACCTAAACTGATAGAAAGAAGCTTAGGGGGTCTTCATGCAGGTCCCCACGTCTGTACCCTAAAGTTCAGAGTGGGGAGGGAACATTGACATGGGTAGATGTGATATAGTAAGGCTTTTGACAGAGTTCCACATGATGTTGTAAGCAAACTAGAGATCTATGGTCTAGATTGAATTGGTATTAGGTGGCTGCACAACTGATTAAAAGACTGCATTCAAAAAATAGTTATAGTTTGCTGTCAAACTGGGAGGGTGTATCTAGTACAGCAGTCTGTACTGGGACCAAAACTATTCAGTATGTTGGTCAATGACTTGGATTATGGAGTGGAAAATATGCTTATGACCTTTGTGGATGAGACTAGTCAGGGAGCGATTACTAGAATTTTGGGGGACAGGATTAGAATTCAAAATGACGTTGACAAACTAGAGAACTGGTCTGATATCAGGAAGATGGAAATTCAATAGAGACAAGTGCAAAGTACTACACTCAGGAAGGAATAATCAATTTCACAACTACAAAATGGGGGAATCTGGTTAGGCAATAGTACTTCTGAAAAAGATCTGGGGGTTATAGTGGATGACAAGCTGAAAATGAGTCAACAATGTGATGGAGTTGTGAAAAAGGCTAATAGCACTTTGGGATGTATTAATAGGAGAATTGTATGTAAAATAAGAGAGATAATTGTTCCACTCTATTCGGCACTGGTTAGGTCTCAACTCTTTGGGCAGCACTCTTTAGAAAAGATGTGGACAAATTGGAGAGAGTCCAGAGAGAGCAACAAAAATGATAAAAGGTTTAGAAAACCTCACCTCCGAGGAAAGATTTAAAAACAAAACAAAACTGGGCACGTTCAGTCTTGAGAAAAGAAGACTAAGGGGGGAGAAGACTTAAAAAAAAGATGGTGACCAGTTGTCTCCCATGTCCACTGAAAGCTTAATCTGCAGCAAGGGAGATTGTTAGATATTAGGAAAACCTTTCTAACTATCAGGGTTCAGGTAACTAATGCTTCAGAAGGAGGTTGTGGAATCTTTATCATTGAAGGATTTTTAGAATATGCTGGACAAACTCTTGTCAGGAATGGTCTAAGTTACTTGGTCCTGCCGCACTTCAGGGGGCTGGACTAAATGACTTCTCAAGGTCCTTTCCAATTCTACTTTTCTATTATTCCAGGGGTTCACAGCTTGCTTAGGGTAAGCCCCTTGCGGGCTGCGAGAAACTTTGTTTACCTGAGTGTCTGCAGGTACAGCCGCTCGCAGCTCCCAGCAGCCGTGGTTAGCCATTTCTGGCCAATGGAAGCTGTGGGAAGGGTGGCCTTATTTACTGGGCCAATGTATCTTCTGATCAGTGTGCAGCTCACATATACCTTATGGGGTTGTGTAGAGGGAGTTGCTGATCATCTGAACAAAACTGCTCTGCACTTTAGAACATTAATTCACCTGTTTAGGCATCTAAATATGACCTAAAACGACTAACTTTGGGCACCCATTGGAAAAAAAAATCCTGGCTCAATTTTTTTTGCTGACTGGTTGACAGCCATGACAAAAGTTATGGAGGTGTTTGTTCTTTTCATGAATAAATCACTCATAGCTATAGGAATGTCCCTGATGTAAAACCTTCACTTTAGTATCTCATTCTGATAAATGATGCGCATGATGATCGCCTGCCTCACATTCTACATCACCTCTTATCTTTGGTATTCTACAACCTATAGCAGGTTGAATATATTTTCAAGCAATCATCCTGGAAAGGATTATATTCTGATACAAATATATTATTTTGTACTCAAAGTAGTATATTGTTATCCCTTAAAAAAATCAAATCCACTGTTTTCCATATGGTTTTCTTTATTTCCTTGTAGTGCAGAAGTTCACCTTAGATTAACATGCTCAGAATACTATTGAAATGTCCAACTCTGTGTCTCCATGTATGGATAGGAAAAAATTGCTCCTACAAATAGTGTTTGGGTGAGGGAATACAGCAAGTAATGGGAGTTTTCCTTTGGATAAAAATCTTTCCTTTGGAATTTCTCCACCCAAGCAATTTGGAACCCTTTGTCTATTTTGATGCAGGTTCTAGGGCCAGTCACATTCAGCATTGCTTCTATGAGTCACTAAGGCAGGAGCAACTGTTGACACTATACAACAGTTTGGAACAGAGATACTTTTTTTTCAGAAGCCACTTACCTTCAGGAAAACCTTGAATTTTTTCCACTTGAAGACAAACTCTGATTATCATATAGAGTAACTAGGCAATTGCATGAATTTGCCCTCCACTGCATTCTATGTGTAGGAGATAGTCATAGAAGCAGTATATAAACAGAGCTTTGAAGCTGTCATCATAGGCCCTAGACATTGAGGCTACGTCAGAAATGTAAATGCATATCTGAGCATATGGTGCAATGTGGCCCAATTTATCACTCTTTACTCACGTTAGGCATTATTTCACTCTGTGGCTACTTGAAGAGTGAGGTACTGCTCCACGTGAAAGGGTGGGATAATGTGACTCTGAGCAGTTTGGAGGATACCCTTTGCGTGGGATTAAAACAGTCACTGCACCAGGCCTGGTTAAGAAAAGTACCTCACACTTTGTACCAGATGTGTTTACCAACTGAAACTCTAGCTTGTGAACCTGGTCTGCAATTACCACAGCCCTCCGGGTAAGGAGTTATCCTTACTATAACTGGGTGATTACAAAATGTTAAGAACATTTCGGTAACTTCTAAAGAGAGAGTATATCTTTGAATTCACATCCCATTAATTTTTTTAACGACCACTCATAGAAGAGAGGTTTCTTCATTTTATCTGCACAAAAATAAGTTGTGGATTCTTATCCACAATTAATTTAATCACAAAATGGAATCCATTTCATGATAGTTTGCTTTAGGTGAAGGGGAAGTATATATAAAAGCTGGGTTGTATAATTAGGAAACAGTAACAATACAGCTTATTTCCAGTGAATAATTTCACAGATATATGAAAAATATAGCTTTAGTCAATAGTTTGTGAACAAGCCACAAGCTAATATTTATTAGTTCACTCAAGACATTTATTGACCCATTTTAAATACTAAACAGATAAATAAACTTGTTCAGTTAGTTTGGGAGGGGTAGAAATGGCTAGGTTTGCCAGAGAAATTGCTCAACTTCTGTCTTTTGTCAGTTCTAGTTCTTACTTGGGCAAGTGGTCCTATGGAAATCAATTGAATTATTCACTTGAATAAATGTTATAGGACTGGGCCATTGGGCTTGTCAGAAGATGGCTTACTGAAATATATTCATTACTTCATGTTGGTCCTACCTAAATGCAGAAGTACAAAATGGAAGAGAGAATGAAATAGTTGTGACCCTCAAAAAGTTTGTGGAGTAGCTTGACTGAAACCTCAGAAAGGGTTATCCAAAACAGTTCATTCATACATAGAAATTACATCACTGAATTTCAGTTCATAATGCAAATATGTTCTACATTTTAAAAGTACACAGTTTTCATAGGTTTCCCAAATGAAATGCATATACCTAATGTGTTTTGAATTCATGCACATTCATTCTCTTATGTGAAAGACTGTATTTATATATTAGGAAGAAACTTCATACCACGTTTCCTTATTACTATGGATATTCAATGCTAACACATGTCTCTGAGAAATACAATTGCTCATTTTCCTGCACCTGGACCCTCAGGTTGTACTTCCATTTACTGAGCATCAATATTGTTAAGGTTGTTGTTGAATAAAACAGCATTTGTTCTAAAACAAGTCTGTTTTCAATCATAAGATGAATTGAGTTGCAGGGATGGTGTCCAGAAATCTGTTTTATTTTAGATTGCAATTGATTACATTATATTCATAATTCCTCTGTTATCACACCAAGTTTCCATCCTTTATTTCATATTCTCCACTGGTATCCTCTTACTCAACTGACTGCTAACTTTCCAGCCTATTTAGAGTATGTTTATTTCATAAGCCATATGCATATTCTCACCATGTAATGCTGAAGAGACAATTACAGAGAAATGCATTTATTCTGTTAACTGCTTTCCTTTTGAAGAGAAATCTTCCAGTTTGAATGCTCAGGGAAGTTTTACCAAAAGGATGAAATAAAGGCACAGATCCAAATGATAGAACAGATTAGTCAGGAGTCTGCCTGAGACTAGCCTGGGATAAACACTTCTTTTAGACACAGTACAAAAATATGATGAAGAAAGAGGGGTCTGATTCTTAGTTACTCTGGCCCAGATCCACATACCAATTGAAGTGGAGCCTAGATATCTTTGTAGATCTGGGCTTCTATCCCTGCACTTGAAGAAGATATAGAGAAGGACAGAGCCATCTCTGCATTCCAAAGCAATGGAGTGACCTGTGTGGCTCTTGATGTTGGCAAAAGCAGTTTCAGGGCTAACTTAACTTCTTGATGACCACAGGAGCACGTGGTTAGTGTAAAGAACACGGCTGTAGCAGATCCCTTAGAAGCGTACTATGGAAGACCCATGCTGAGAAGGCATTTTCAGGGGGCTGTTCTACCCATTTTGTACTGCAGCCTAAAGTGGCCTGAATGTAACTTTGAGTTAGGGTCTTAGTTCCCTCAAACTTATTTCAGACTTGCCCTCCAGCCAAAATGAAATATAAATTCAAGATATAGACAATAAGGATGCACAAAAGGGATTTACTGAAAACTACAGCAGCTCAGATAAAAGGAATACACATGTGTATCCAATACATAACATACTCCACAAGAAGCCACATTGCTTGGCTTTTTTTTTTGCAGGGGGGAAGTGGCAACATGTGTAAGAGTAGCATTATTGAGCTCATAGGGCCAAACAGATTAGGAGAAAGATGGCACCTTTTAAAATGATTTAAATTATGCTTCTTTTCCTTCATATTCTCCCATTCATGTATGTGTTCCTGTAGTCCTTAGGCTTGAATGTGTTACTGGTTCTGGAAAAGTTGAACAGAGTGGAGGCTTGAGAAGAAATAGCTTACAATACATAACATGTAAGCTTTTAGCCCAGCCTTATATCAGAAACCTAGCTTTTTATGCCTGACTCCTTATTAGTTGAAAAATCAAAGTAATATGGGGTTTTTACTCCATTCTTAGGAAAGGAATACACAGTAAAAGATGAACTGATGTTTGATATGAGAAACATAAAATCTTGATATCTCCTAAATGTACAGGTATGTTTTCCCTTTCACAAGAATAATATCCTGTAGGCTTGCTATTTTCCTCATGACAACAAAAGCCTTTTTCTTCATGGAGAAATAATCACTGTGGGAATAAACAGGCTTAATACTAATGGGTAAGGGGAAAGACATTGCTATTTCTGTCATTAATGTAGCATTGTTAACCATTTTCAAATCTCCAAAGTTTATGTAACTTTTCAGATATATAGAGAGATTGATTCTTTAGATTACAACAACCAGGAACAGTGGCCAAAATTGTAAGAATTTTTGTCCTTTGTATGATTGTGAACTCTCAATAATAAACTTATCGATGGATTCTTGTGCAACAAAAGTAATTCTACCTTGTACTATATTTGCTGGCCCTCACTGTAATGGGGATCCCCACTGAAGTTGAGTCCCAGGTGCAGCTGCTAGTTTGGGCAACGTTTGGTCAAGCGGTTTCGATGATACCAGACTTTCAGGTAGCAGAAGAGCAAGAGAGGACTTGTCAGGCAAAGAACCAGCATGTGGATCCTGTGGATCTCAGAGGATTCATGAGACTGCAGGCTGGATTTGCAGTCTGATCTCTTGCCAGAGATGGCATGGTATTTACTGTAGATAGTTTTTACCATGTCAAGTCATGCTTTTCACTGCCCTGGGAAAAACTAGTTAGTACAAGTTTAAGACATTTGCGGTTTTAAAAATTTGGTCATTAATGGATGCCACATTCACTTAGTTTTTTGCTATGTATTCAAATTGTAGTTACATAAGGCAGTAGATTGGGAAATCAAGTTAGGGTTGTACAAATAAAAAGTTAAACTGCAGTGAGTTTAATACAGTAGAACCTCAGAGTTATGAACCTTTGGTTGTTCATAACTCTGAAATATTCATAACTCTGAACAAAATTTTATGGTTGTTCTTTGAAAAGTTTACAGCTGACCATTGACTTAATACAATTCTGAAACTTTACTATGCACAAGAAAAATGCTGTTTTTAACCATCTTTATTTAAATGAAAGAAGCACAGAAACAGTTTTATTACCTTGTCAAATCTTTTTATTTTAAAAACTTTCCCTTTATTTTTTTGGTAGTTTATATTTAACACAGTACTGTACTGCACAGTATTTGCTTTTTTTGTCTCTGCTGCCTAATTGCGTATTTCTGGTTCTAAATGAGGTGTGTGGTTGACTAGTCAGTTCGTAACTCTAGTGTTTATAACTCTGAGGTTCTACTGTACTAGCATATAATTATAACACTGAATGTGGGAATGTAGGTACATTTTGGTTTGGTATTTTCTTAAGGAAATCATTTTTGAATCATGAATAATTTTTGTTTTCAATATGATATAAACAAAAGTCAAAAACATTCAATTATATGAAAACAATAATCCGGAGTTGTAGGCATGAAGCATTACGCAATCAGAAGCATGAAGAGTGCAGACTACCAGTAAAGGTCCATTTGGCCACACAGTATTCTGTAGCAGAAGACCAACTTTGATATAATAGATAGGCTGAGACTGTTTCTCAGTTTTGAATGGATGCATCCAAGTTTTAAAAGATTTGTTCTGTGCTTGCTGGACACTGATGTAGTTGCACCACCAGTTCTCTGAAGTCAGATGGAAAGTGAGCATCCTTCAGATTTTCCCACCCTGGTAAAGGCAATTTTTTTCCTTGATAGCAGATGGAGATCTTAATTTTGGATTCAACAATTATTCTACTTTAAATGCAAGTAAATAAGGCAGAAAGTCAGGATTTTTGCTGAGCAATCTCTGCCTTGCAATTTTTTTTGTTCAGCTGACAAATTTCTTTCCTGTGTATTTTGGATGAAGGAGATTGGCCATCATGTCTACAGGAGTAATTGCCTCATGAAATCTCTTTTTTAACTTTTGCTTTGTATGGGACAAGATCTTCATTTTGTCAGTAGATCCAGCCATGCTTCACATACAACAGTGATTTTTGATTTGTCCTTTTGGAGTGCGTCAAGTTCTAGAGCAATTCATTTCAGGTGACTGATCAGGTTATTTTCTTCTTGGTAAATCCTTTGATTATTAATTATACCGACCACTCTATCTTCAAATTTTGCCTTATGATAACACTCAATCCTGAGATAACGTGGCTAATTTTTACAAATATGTTTCCAGGCATGTTATTTGACTGTTCTATCTTGTGTCTCCAGGGATTTGGGATTTTACAGAACTTGGCATATTTTTAACTAGCCTTCAGGCTGATGGTTATTATAAAAATACATTTGTAAATCCACTTCATGTTTCATCAAAGCTCTTGGTGGAAGGGCTCGTCCAAGTAGATTTAGCCAAAGTGATGCACATCTATATATAACCAAAGCGTTATCATCTTATTCCAAATCACTTCTCATACTTTCCATTGTTTTCTCATTGTCTGTCAGGTAGCTCTTAACTCACTTGTACAGTTAATTTGCTAATGCCTTGGCTTCTCTTGCCAGTGTAGCACAGTAATTTCCAGTCGTATTATTGCCTGTAATATCAACTGATATTGATATTCAGAAACAAATGAGCTATCATTGGGTCACTGAAGATTACTCCATCCATCTTGTATTCATGTAACTGCTCTTTCATGTAAATTGTTGTGTGCTTCCACCTTTAAGCCATCGATAACTGCTTCTAACAGTTCACCTGACTGGGTGTTTTGTAGCCCAGCCTTAGGCAGCTGATCATTGTTTGAAAAATTGGACACCCATTAAGAAATTGAAAAGAGAATAGTATAGTCAAAAAAAATTCTGAAATTTTCAAGTCTACTTTGAAATAACCTGCAGTTATTTTTGTTACAAACATATCTATTTGTGGTTGAAAAACTGTGATACTTCTTATCTTCGGCTGACCTGGATATTGCTTTCTTTTGATCTTAGCAATGGCAATGCCATATTATCATTACCTTCATCCTCAGAGTCTGACTCTAATACTGACATATGTTTAACTAAAGTCAGTAGTTCCAGTGTATTTGTGCTGTCTACTGCATTGTTCAAAATGTTTCCTCACGTGGACTGCTTTCCCACTTACCTTTTCTTTGCAAGTTCTGGATATAAGACTCTCGGCCATCTTCATAAACTTTCTTAAAATAGCCATGAAATGGGTCAAGTGGTCTTCCACCTTTGCTCATGTTGAAATATTTTGACTGGAGTCATTGTATTCACTGAATTCAGTTGCAGGAATTGCACTCCAGCCAGCCAGATCAAGAGACAGAGTACTGGACTGACACTTTGGCAGTTTACCTCAGACATTGAAACTTCTGAATCTGGGAATCCCGTTCTTTGCTTGTTAAACATGTAAATGCTATTGCTAAACAAAGGAGAAATCCCAGATGCAGAAGCTTCAGTTTCTGTTTTAAGGTAGCAAAGGCAATAGCATAGAGAGTCTTTTGTTGTTTCATTAATTTTATATCCTTTAATTAAAATTAAACAGACTGTTACATCAAAACTATTACCAAATTGCAAAACATTTGTCAATAATTTTCATTAATAAATTTTAATCATTTATTTTCCTGGTTTAAACTGGTATCTATCAGTGTGCTATACTGAACTAGTTTTTCCTGTATCTTGCTGCACCCCAAAACAAGTCTTGGATATTTTTTTCTTAGCCTGTCCAGAGGGCTTCCTGTGGGAAAGGGGCTGTTAACCCCATATTCAGTCTACATTCAGCATTCTATTCAATACTAAAGTAACAGCCAGTTGCTGTTCCAACTGATAAGAAAAATACTTTCCTGTGAAGCCATAGAGGGTTGTATTGTGTTTGGGTAATGGGTTAAAGTGTCTGATATTTATGCAGTGAAGATGGGCAGCATTGGAAGAAAAGAGATGTAGATTGTATGCAAACAGATTCTGCTATTCTGGTAAATGCAGGTCTCCTTATCTTTACTTTGTTTAGTTTTTACAGCTAGAATAAGCTGCCTTTACCACTGCAAAGCATTTATTATTCTTTCCTCAGCAATACCTTTAACACTTGATTTTGAATGTCCATCATAATGAGTTCCTTGGGTACTTACGTAGGCATCCCCAGTATTTCCTTACTCCATGCTGTATTTTAGTGTTACTCAGTTGCCATTTAGGGTTCAATTAATAACCACAAATACCTCATCTTTACAGTACTCATTTGGCTCTGCTCCAGATCCCTTAGTAGGAACCGTTAGAGAAACACATTGCAAGACACAGTACACTTCCTAGAAGGTAAAAACAAAACTATTTCTAATGCCCCTCCTCCCCCTGCAGCCTCAGAAGAGTGGAGGTTTTCTCCAGGCCAGCAATGGGAAGAAAACCTTTGGTCCTTTTGGTGTAAAATCCTTAATTCTCCTTGAGAAGGGGAGCTCTGTGGCTGATGAGTTGGACAGAAGGGTGGAGCCTATTGCCTTCTGTGCACTCAAGGGAAGGGCTTAAGTCATTCTCCCTGCCTGGGAATGCCATGCTATGGCAGAAAGAAAAGGCTGAGATGAATGTGAGTTGTTTTGTCTGTTGCTTTCTGGGGGGTTTTCAGGCCCTCCTTTCACCAAGCCAGGTTCATGAGAGGAATATTAGATTTTAAAATTCATTTGTTACTACTTGTGCCCAGTGCAGGTGCTTGTTCAATAGGAGATCCAGTTCTTAATAAACCAGAACTGGAAGAGGATTAGGGAATGGTATCTCTTAAAGAAACTGGGGAATGGTGTTGAGACTTCTCACGTTTAGTAGTGAGGCAATAACCTCCTTTCCCCAGCCCCTTAACCCTTACATGAAGAGAAGGTGACAAGGTCCCAGCAATGGTGCTGGGACCAGGTGGAAGGGAGGATGCCACCAACAGCCCTGCACCAGGTAGAACAGATTGCCAAGGGGGTGGAGGGGTGACCTGGACTGGATGAGTTATTACTGGATAATTCCCAGCAGTTTCACAGAAAGTTGCAGTCTAGTTAAACCACCTTTCTGGTTTCTTGTCTTTTCTCCCTTCAGTGTCTCAGACAAACACAAATCTTGTGTTAATCATTCTTTGTATCCTTGACTTAGTGACTAATTTTGGTGATGTGCTAGAACACTGCAAATTATTTTGAGTATAAGAACTGTATAAAGCAGTCTAACAAAAGGTAGAGATACATAACTAAATGAGCAACTTGGGAAAGGAGACAGAGATTACTTTCGTTTTGGACTGGTGGATGAAGATCTAGTAGGACCATTCTCATACCTTATTTATTACTACAGAGCACTTACAGTGAAACAGTACCTGCCCCAACTATCTTCTAGTATAAAACAAGGATCATCCAAACCTAGTAAGAAATATTTGTCCTACCTAGAAGTTAACAAGCATATACATATTCACATTTAAGAATACAGTTTGGAGAAGAGAATTGTAGGCTTTGACCTATCAATGAGATCTGTATCTTTAATGATCTGCAAAGGCATTCATGCTAGCAGATGCAAGTGCAGGATTGAGGTCTATGTTGTAACCATTTGAATTATTCCAAGAAGTTGGAAACTTTGTATAATTTTAGAAAGGTATTCATATTTTTCAGTGAAAATACCTAGATATGCAGTAGGTAGCATTTCTAACAGTTAGAATGACATCTTCTTGACTAACACGCTCTCTCTGTTCCAGGCAGGAAGCTTAATTGTGCCCTCAAACAAACTCATGCCTTCACTTCAAGTAAAAAAAAATCACAAACAATTAATCACAAACACATCTCTGAACACAATTCTCTTCATACTACCATTTCCCCTACTGTGTTTCTGATTGTCTTAGCATGCAGTCTACTACTTGATCTGCTCTAGAAACCTAGAAGCCTCTGTTCATTGCCTGAGCATTAGTCAGGGGATGGGGCTATCAAGGCCACGACTTTATAAAGCCGTGAGAAGTGGCCAGGGGCTGCAAACAGGGAGTTTTCAGAGGGAGTTGGGAAAGGGGCGAGGGACACTTGCCATTCTTTAAAACCTTTAAACTAAACTATAATCAAAACTTCTTGATTTAAACAAAAACTCTGTCATTAACCTAGGTAGCTGTAGGAGAGAACACAGGCAGAAGCCCAGAGGCAGAGTGGGGGCTATCTTGTTTATTGCACTCAATGTAGCATGTATGATTACCTGCCCGTGGGTGGGTGGTGTATGTGTGCATTCAGTCCTGGCCCTCAGAAACTGCATTCAGGCTTTGGAGGCCAGGGTGGCGGAACTGGAGGAGCTAAGGCAGGCAGAGAGGTATGTTGACGAGGCTTTCCAGGACACTGTAGATTTGTCCCACCTCTGGTCAGACAGCCCCTGCGATGTTGAGGAGGATGAAAGGCCCTTGGAAGCAGAGCGGTCTATGGGAGCAGAGGGAAACCGTCCCATAGTTGGGACCCTCCTTCCAGATGGTGCTGGGGTTGCCTCTCGCACTGAGGTTACCTCTCCGGGGGAGGGAACTCCAGTTGCTAGGAAAAGGCAGGTGCTAGTAATGGGAGATTCAATCATTAAAAACGTAGATAGCTGGGTTTGTGATGACCAGGAGAACCGTATGGTGACTTGCCTGCATGGTGTGAAGGTTGCAGATCTCTCGAGACACCTAGACTTATGTGTAGTGCTGTGAGGAGCCGGTGGTAGAGGTACATGTAGGTACCAATGACATAGGGAAGGGTAGGAGAGACATCCTGGAGCCCAAATTTAGGCTGCTAGGAAAGAGACTGAAATTCAGGACCTCTATGGTAGCATTATCAGAAATGCTTCCAGCAGGGGCAGCTCCAGGCCCCAGCACGCCAAGCACATGCTTAGGGTGGCATGCCATGAGGGGCGCTCTGCCAGTCGCCGAGAGGGAGGCAGATGGCTCCACTGGACCTCCCGCAGGCGTGCCTGCGGAGGGTCCGCTGGTCCCACGTCTCCGGTGGACCTCCCGCAGGCATGCCTGGGGAGGGTCCACTGGTCCCGCGGCTCCAGTGGACCTCTCACAGGCGTGCCTGCGGAAGATCCACCAAAGTCGCGGGACCAGCGGACCCTACGTAGGGATGCCTGCAGGACATCCATTGGAGCCGCCTGCCACCCTCCCGGCGACTGGCAGAGTGCCCCCCACGGCATGCCACCCTGCTTGGGGTTGCAAAATGTCTAGAGCCACCCCTGGCTTCCAGTTCGGCATGCAGGGTCAGGTAGGCAGGCAAAACTTCAGAGTCTCAATGTGTGGATGAGACGATGGTGCAGAAAGGAGGGGTTTAGATTTATTAGGACCTGGGGAAACTTTTGGGATAGGGGGAGCCTACACAGGAAGGATGGGCTCCACCTAAACCAAAGTGGATCCAGACTGCTGGCACTTAACAGTAAAAAGGTTGCAGAACAGTTTTCAAACTAAGAGATTGGGAAAAGCCGATTGCTGCAGAGGAGCATGTGGATCAGACAGAGACTTCTCCTAGAGGAAAGTCTATTGATAGACATTCTCTAGGTTTTAGTCAGGAGGAGAGGATGGAAGAGGATAAACTATAGGCCAGATCAGACAAGAAACATTTCACATAAAGAATCCAACACCTCAGAAAAGGGCAGACAAATAAATAGTGCCAAGTTTTTAAAGTGCTTGTACACAAATGTTAGAAGTCTAAATAGTAAGATGGGTGAACTAGAGTACCTCATGTTAAAGGAGGATATTGATATAATAGACATCATAGAAACCTAGTGGAGTGGGAACAATAAATGGGACATGATCATTCCTGGGTAAAAAATATATCGGAAGGACAGAACAGATCGTATGATGGGAGAGAGTGGCACTATATGTGAAAGAAAATATAAAATCGAATGAAGTAAAAATCTTCAATGAATCCACATGTTCTATAGAATCTCTATGAATAGTAATTCCATGCTGTAATAAGAATATAACATTAGGGATCTATTATCGACCACCTGACCAGGCCAGTGATAGTGACGATGAAATTCTAAGGGAGATTAGAGAGACTATCAAAATAAAGAACTCGATAATGGGGGGGATTTCAATTATCCCCATATTGACTGGGTACATGTCACCTCAGGATGAAATGCAGAGACAAAATTTCTCAATATTTTAAATGATTGCTTCTTGGAGCAGCTGGTACAGGAACCCACAAGGGGAGAGACAATTCTCAGTTTAGTCCTAGTGGAGCGCAGGATCTGGTCCAAGAGGTAACTATAACAGGGACGCTTGGTAATAGTGACCACAATAGATAACATTTAAAATTCCTGTGTTGGGAAGAACACATCAACAGCCCAACACTGTGGCATTTAATTTCAGAAAGGGGAACTATGCAAAAATGAGGAGGTTCGTTAAACCTAAATTAAAAGGTACAGTGACTAGAGTGAAATGCCTGCAAGCTGCATCGACACTTTTTTCAAAGACACGATAATAGAGGCCCAACTTAAATGTATACTCCCAAATTAAAAAACACAGTAAAATAACTAAAAAAGAGCCACCATGGATTAACAACCATGTAAAAGAAGCAGTTAGAGAAAAAAGGGCATCTTTTAAAAAGTGGAAGTCAGATCCTAGTGAGGTAAAAAGAGAGGAGCATAAACACTGCCAAATTAAGTGTAAAAATGTAATAAGAAATGCCAAAAGGAATTTGAAGATCAGCTAGCCAAAAACTCAAAAGGTAATAGCAAAATGTTTTTTTAAGTACCTCAGAAGCAGGAAGTCTGCTAAATAGCCAGTGAGCCCCCTGGACAATTGAGATACAAAAGGAGCACTTAAAGACAATAAAGTCATTGAAGAGAAACTAAATGAATACTTTGCTTCAGTCTTCTTCACAGCTGAGGATGTAAGGGAGATTCCCAAACCTGAGCCGTGCTTTGTAGGTGACAAATCTGAGGAATTGTCACAGATTGAAGTGTCACTAGAGGAGGTTTTGGAATTAATTGATAAAGTTAACATTAACAAGTCACCGGGACCAGATGGCATTCACCCAAGAGTTTTGAAAGAACTCAAATGTAAAATTGTGGAACTATTAACTATGGTTTGTAACTAGTCCTTTAAATCAGCTTCTGTACCCAACGACTGGAAGACAGCTAATGTAATGCCAATTTTAAAAAAGGCTCTAGAAGTGATTCTGGCAATTACAGACCAGTAAGTCTAACGTCAGTACCGGGCAAATTAGTGGAAACAATCGTAAAGAATAAAATTGTCAGACACATAGTGGAACATAAACTGTTGAGCAACAGTCAACATGGTTTCTGAAAAGGGAAATCATGTCTTGCTAATCTATTACAGTTCTTTGAAGGGGTCAACAGACATGTGGACAAGGGGGATCCAGTGGACTTAGTGTACTTAGACTTCCAGAAAGCCTTTGACAAGTTCCCTCACCAAAGGCACTTACGTAAATTAAGTTGTCATGGGGTAAGAGAGAAGATCCTCTAATGGATTGAGAACTGGTTAAAAGACAGGGAACAAAGGATAGGAATAAATGGCAAATTTTCAGAATGGAGAGGGGTAACTAGTGGTGTTCCCCAAGGGTCAGTCCTAGGACCGATCCTATTCAACTTATTCATAAATGATCTGAAGAAAGGAGTAAACAGTGAGGTGGCAAAGTTTGCAGATGATATTAAACTGCTCAAGATAGTTAAGACCAAAGCAGACTGTGAAGGATTCAAAAAATCTCACAAAACTAAGTGATTGGGAACAGAAATGGCAAATGAAATTTAATGTAGATAAATGTAAAGTAATGCACATTTGAAAAAATACCCCAACTATACGTAAATATGATGGGGGTTAATTTAGCTACAACTAATCAGGAATAGATCTTGGAGTCATCATGGATGTTCTCCAAAGACGTCATACAGTGTGCAGCAGCAGTCAAAAAAGCAAACATGATGTTAGGAATCATTAAAAAAAGAGTAGAGACTAGATGGAGAATATCTTATTGCCCTTATATAAATCCATGGTACACCCACCATCTTGAATTACTACATACAGATGTGGTTCTCATTTCAAAAAAGAATATATTGGCGTTAGAATGGTTCAGAGAAGGACAGGTGAAATGATTAGGGGTTTGGAACAGGTCCCATATGAGGAGAGACTAAAGAGGGCTAGGATTCAGCTTGGAAAAAGGGAGACTAAGGGGAGATATGATAGAGGTATACAATCATGAGTGAGTGGAGGAAGTGAATAAGGAAAGTTGTTACTTGTTCCTATAAATAAGAACTAGGGGCCACAAATGAAAATTAAAGGGCAGCAAGGTTTAAACAAATAAAGGAAGTTCTTCTTTACCCAGCACATAGTCAACTTGTGGAACTCCTTGCCTGAGAGGTTGTGAAGACTAGGGACTATAATAGGGTTTAAAAGAGAACCAGATAAATTCATGGAGGCTAAGTCCATTAATGGCTATTAGCCAGGATGGGTAAGGAATGGTGTCCCTGGCCTCTGTTTGTCAGAGGGTGGAGATGGTGGCAGGAGAGAGATCACTTGATCGTTACCTGTTAGGTTCACTCCCTCTGAGGCACCTGGCTCTGGCCACTGTCAGAAGACAGAACACTGGGCTGGATGGACCTTTGATCTGACCCAGTACGGCTGTTCTTATGTTCTTATGTTGTTCTCATGTTCTCCTTCAGGTGAGAGCACTATAAAAACAGTTCCTGCTTGTGAGATTTGAGACATTTACAGGAAGTTTCTATATTCTGCCCCATACTTTGGATGTGATTTCAGATACCTGTGGCACCGGGGGCCCCCATTTTAAAAGAGTTCACTAATTTTTAGTTAACCTGTCAATACATCTCTCTTGGCGAGTATATACTCCTGCTTCAATGCTCTGACTTAGGGGAGGTTAATAATAAATGTGCATTGTATGTAAAAACTCTTTGCAAGATTAATTTGAAGTGCTGCAGTTCTCTTCTCCTGAATTTGATTTTAGTATTCTGCATACTGCGGTGAATATTGATCTGAAATTTAAAGCCTATCCAGAAGTCTTTTCCATGTCTGATAATATTTCTCTAGGACAATGAGGTGAGATGATTAAAAGGAATCATGGTGGCTAAGGAGAGCATGAAATGCAAGGCAATAAAGTCTGTACTGCCAATTTGTTTGCAGGCCATGCCCTTAAGTCAATTGGAGTATGTGTGAAATAAAGCCATTAAACGTCATTTCTATTCAGCAGAGAAAAGCAGTGGAGATATAATGAGTGTCTTCAAGCTTTGCCTTTATCACTAAAGAGGCTGTACTAAGTAACATTGTAACTTATAGTCTATAGTTCTCCGAGTCCAAATTAATTTGGATAAAGACCTTTCCCTCTCTCTCATTCTGTTTGCCTACATACTAATTGCCTCCTCCCTGAAATTCTCCAATAGGCACCTGATTTCAAATTGCTCTATTCTTTAATAGGTCCACACCCTTCCTTTGTTTTTGACCTTTCAGCAAGACACTATGGGTATGTCTGCACAGCAATTAAACCCCTGCCACTAGCCCAGGTCCATTGATTTAGGCTCACAGGGCTCAGGTTGCTGGGCTTTAAAATTGCAGCATAGGTGTTCAGGCTTAAGCTGTGAGTGTGAAGGATCCCGGAGCCCGAGCGTTTTACAGTCCTAGTGCCAAACCAAGTCTAGGAGCCTGAGTAAGGTGACCTGGGCCAGTTGTGGGTTTTAATTGCAGTGTAGACATATCCTGCGCTTCTCTTCCTGCAATGTTCTACCAGGCAATCAGCTTCTTTGCATTACTTTGAGCTTGATGTGGAGCTTAGCAGCTTTCACAGCTCTTCTGTTTAGTCTTTGCTCAATACTGAATTTCAACACTGGGGCTGATCCTGCAGTCCTAACTCAGGAAATAAAATCATCATAAAAGTCAGCATAAGGTTTTCTTGTATTTGTTTTCTCCCTGAATGATGCAGGGAAAGACCTATAAACTGCTGCTGGATGCAGTGCAGAATATGGTGAATTCTTGTTCACAAGATGTCTGATAAGTGATGTCTTCAGTATGCAGCACACACAGGGACCAGATCTGTATGCAATACAACATTTTTGTTTTACATGGGGTTGTGTGAATATTTGCTTCAGTTGCAGCTCACCTGGATTTGAAATTACTAATTTTGAGTTTGAAGAAACCCAAAAACTAAACATGAAATTCAGTGGGTAGTGCCAGGTTTCACATCAGTACAGGATGATGAACTGCATGTTGTTTTGACAGGAATCCATAAATCTGCCCAGGATTGCTCAAATGGTTTTTCAAACCTCAGTTGAACCTGGGCTGATATTTGACTTTGTAATAAAATGTGAAACAGGGTGAATTTGTGCTTTGGGATTTTGTAGGAAGCATTTTGCAGAGCTGCACACAAGACTAATTACTCAGTCTTAAAATCTAAAAAATCAAACAAAGTTTCTTCAATTTTTAGTTCTGCACGAATTCTGAAACGAGAGCAGAGACCTATTGTCTCATTTTCCCCTTGGAAATTTGATTTGACTTTAGAGTGAGGAACCCTAAACCTGTTTAGAATTAGTGTAGCAAAAAGATGCTATGCAAGCTTTCGCACTGCATAATGCTGCATAATCAAGGCCATTTCAGTGCTGGCTAGAGCTGAGTGAATAACTGTTTTCCAGTTCAGTGGCTGAAACAAATAAATACAAAAATCAACCTGAAACAATTTTTTTTCCTGGGAAGGACTACTGGGGAAAAAAATATTTCTAGGTCAAATGAAACCATTTGCTTGATCTGAAACAGTAATTTTTTGTTTGTTTATTATACCTTTTGGGTTTCTTTTTTAAATAGAGCTAAATTTCAAAACATCATTTTGAAATGAGGAGTCAAACTGTTTTTTGTTTTAAAAATATCAAAATTCAACTTTTTTAAAAAAAATCCTTTTTCTTCAGCTGAGACTATTCACTGAATTTGAACTCCATTTTTCAAATGGCTTCAGGTGACCCAAAACTGATTTATTTTTTCTGCAAATAAACCATCTGTACAAAAAATGTCACCCAGCCCTAGTTCTGGACCCCTCTAAAATGCTACCATGTCAATTATGCATTCTAGTTTTATTCTGGTAGACAACTATCAAAGCTCTGTATGGATCTGGATTAAGATGAGACCATGCTTATTTCCATTTCTGAGGTAAAGGTGAATATGAATTAATTTCCTTTTATATTTATTTATATTTTATTCAATTAAGGGGAGAACAGAAAAAAGACAAAAGAACAAAAGGGTAAAGGAATCAGAAGGAAGGGAAAGAAGAAAAAAGCAAGGGTCGGAGAAGGGAAATGAGAGGAACATCTCAGTTTTTACCTGCTAGGAATTAATCAAATGTTTTGAAAAAGTTAGAAAAATTTGAAAATATTTGATCTGAGTTCCCTTTTCTCTGAAATGTTGTTCTCTCTTTAGCTGCCAAATTGGCCAAACTGCTGTACCAAATTTCTATCCTTGGAGGCAGATTGTTCTTCCTGCCAAGCAATAGATTTCATTTGGTTACAGACACTGTTGTAGAAAATGAAAATTTTCTGTTAGCTGGAGATTTTCCAAGATGACAAGTGATATCCCAAAACAGAGTTCTGAGAGGTATTTTTTTTTTAAAATAGATATCCATTATCATATGAATCTTTCTGCCTACTTCTAGCTATAAGGACTGTATCCAGGGTCAAGTCTCAAAACTTGTGAGCTAGGAGACCCACATCTCCAGCAGCAGTCCGTTTTGGCAAGGGCCATGTACTGTAATCAATATGCAGAACAATGAGAACAAAATATATAATTTTCTGCTGATTCAGCTTTAATTATAGCACCATAGTACAGTTTATAATGTCTTTCAGGGCACTTCCTTACTAGACAAGGTTCAAAGATATAAATAAATCTTTGTTCCAGGCCTGGCACAGAAATCTTATTTAGGAATGGTCTTCTGGACCAGGAAGTTGTAACAGGCTACAGCTAGTCAAGTGAACCTGTAGGTTTCTCTCCACAACAATTCTGGAGTCTCTCAAGCACGCAACACTTCAGGATCAAATTGATGAAGTGAAAGGACAGTGCCTAAAAGATACTAAAGACTGAATTACTTGTCTGTTTGTTACAATCTTTGAACATTCAGCCACCTCATTATGTGAGTCCATCCACTGCTGAACACAAACCTTACCTTGATGTCGCTTTTATACCTCAGAACACTATTGTGCCGTCAAGAAGTGGAGAAGAAAGGAAAGACATATGGAGCTTTCAGAATGAACATGACAGCAGTAGAGGAGAGAGTAAATACTGCTTTCACCTCATAACTAAATCACATTTAAAAAAAAAAAACCAAAACATCTTTTTAAATAAAAACATCTTAATCTGAGCACTCACAAAACACATTTTGTTTGTCTTGAATTCAAATTCAATGCACAGTACTGTACAGGCCTAAAGATATAGTTGTGAGCACAGTGAGCACTCTGACACATCTGGTACACCAATTCCAGTTGGACTCATTGCATGAAGATATATTTCACATGAGTAAGGGTTTCACAATCAGGGCTGAAACGTGCTGAAGCTGCTTTAAAGTGGATAAAAAGTTAACATCCCTGCTCTTCCAGCTTACCAAGTCAAAATCAAAACAAAATAAGTGACAGACTACAGTAGGTTATGGTGGGGATAAGACATTAAAGCTGGTTGATATATGTAATTATAAATGGAACAGTCTTTTCAGAAATGAAAAAAATGACAATGTTATCAAGATTAGAGCTGGTTGGAATTAATCTGATGAAAAAGTTCCATGGGAAAATGCTAGGTCACTGAACCTGTCTCATGAAATAATTTGTGATTGAACTATTCTCCAGTCATAGGCAGAGTTCCACAAGAATCCTCCCATGCAGATTGCTCAGGGCCTGAGCTTCCAGGTTCTATGGCTCCGGGGAAGCCCCTTCAGACAGACTTACCTGGGGCTTCCAAGGTCTACAGCTTTGAGTCATCCCCACCAACCTGTGGCTTCAAAGGTTTATAGGCTCCCTGCTACAGAGCTAACTGAGGGTTTTGCTGACTGAGCCCTGAGAGTTCTATTAAGGGGTTCAGCATCTCAGCAGGGAACTGGAAGCTCCGAGAACTCTGATTTGAATTGGGGCTCTCAAGGCTTCCAGTCTTCCTGCTATGAAGCTGGGAGCCTGGAGGTTCTGAAACAGTCTACCAGCATCTGGAGGAGGCTTGCCATGTGGGCTGCCCCATGTAAACTTTTGTTTTATGTATCCTCAGTTACTAGCTTACAGATAAAGAATCCAGGACAGTTACAGATAATTTAGTGAAGGACTGTGAATGACACAGCGAGTGATACAATTAAAGACTTCATTTAAAATAAGAGTTAGTTGAAGCAAACAATCATTACAATATAAACATACACTGCCTTGATACTCACATTCTAAGATGAAATGATGCATCTAGGGGTGATCAGTCCCCGAATGGGAAGAATGGGTATAATTGTTTCTCTAATCGTACCTGGATGATAGATGGGGGGTGCCTAATCTAAAATTAGTGTGCTACCCTTTTTTATAATCTAATAACATCCCATCCTTAATTGGCATTAAGTCTGCCTTTTACCATATCTATGTTTATGCTACCATAATTAAAATACTTTCTACTCACTCACTATTTAATATTAGACATCATCTTTAATTAATATCTGTGTGAATGACATACCTGTAACTGTCAATATAGATAGCATTTTCCAAAACATTAACATTTTACCTAAAATACTTGTAAAAACTAATTAGGATGAAATCGTATTTACAACAAGACCGAGGTTAGGCCTTAATTTATTTTTAACTTGCCTTTGAATTTTATCACTTCAGGATATTTATATTTTGCTAGACCTCACTTGACTACAGGGACACCCAGAGGATTCAGGAGGCCTGGGATCTTCAGCGGTGGGGGGGCCCCAGCTTCAGCAGTAATTTGGTGGCGAGAGGTTCTTCCGCTCTGGGACCCGCTGCCTAAGTGCCCCGAAGAACCGTGGTGGGGGCCCCCACCGCTGAATTGCCACTGAAGACCCAGCACTTCGGCAGTGGGTCCCGGGGTGGAAAAACCCCACTGCCGTGGGTCTTTGGAGCACTTCTGCACCAGGACCTCCCGCCACCGAATTACCGCCGAAGATCTGGAGCGGAAGAAGCTCCAGGGGCCCGGGCCCTGTGAGAGTTTTCCAGGGCCCCCAGAGCGAGTGAAGGACCCTGCTCTGGGGGCCCAAAAAACTCTGATGGGGGCCCCTGCGGGGCCCAGGGACTGGGGCAAATTGCCCCACTTGCCCTCCCCTCTGGGTGGCCCTGCTTGACTATTGTCAAGCCTATTTTTAGGAAATAGATTTTTGGGCCTACTGACATTTCAGCACATTTCTATATAACATACGCAAGCATCATCTCTATAGGCTAGACCTGGGCTTCAAGATTCCTGGGTCAGCTAACTCAAAAGGGTTTTGATTCACCAAATGTTTTTTGAACCTAAGATGTTTCTGCAAACTGTTTTGGGTTTAATAGATTGCTATTTTCTGCTTAAACTTGTTTTGTAGAAAAGTTTATGACTAGCTCTAATCACAATATTCCACACCTTTTATGGTCTCTTATTTTATTTGTGATTTTATGGCTGACTTTCTGAGTCACTGGGGAAATGTATATACAAGGATTTTTTGTTGTTTTGTCTGATTTGCTTTTTTTTTTAAATAGAGCTTCAATTTTGCAAAGTATTACATGTTCTTAGAGATTCATACTAAAAAAATATATATATATTTCACAAATCCAATTCACCTAGTCTTGTAGTATTCAGTGTGTATGTGTTGCTATTGGAGTAAATTATTTCATGACACTGGTATTTGTTTTTCTATGCTTGTGAAATTAATGCTTCTAAAAAGATACAGACACCATTAAAGAGGTCACTTTTTTAATTTTTTTTTTTAATAAGAGCAGACTAATGGCCCAGTTCTGATCTGATATTCACTAGAGTAAGTGAGGTCAGAATCAGGCTGTTAGGCTGTTGGGTATTTTCAGGCTACCATTTCAGCAAACAGTACATGTGGCAATTGATTATACCCTTTATACTATGAAATTATATAATTTCCCATGCCATGTATTTCATGGTGTAATGGCCACATTTGTAGCGAACATATGTTTTTACTGTTAATCTTAATTTCAGTGGGGGATGTAGGATAGCCAGAAATCATATTGCCATGTGTATGTTAAACTGAATTATATTTTCTTCAGTACAATTAGAGGTCTATTCTCCCCTCAGTGCACATATATACATCCAATTAATGTCAATGGGAGTTGTGTGTGCATCCAGGGAGACTATAGCCATATAATATTGGCATGATTAGGATTTGTTGATGTTGTTGAAACAGAGCTAATGTCTTCCTTTTTAAAATTACTGTCTGCAAAAAAGTTACTCATCTTGGCATTGCAAACTATTTTTATTCATTATCTAAAAAGAAGACTCACATAAATAGGTAAGGAAGCTGTTTGAAGACTTTTGTCATAAGATACTGCTGTCAACTGTCAAAACAGGGTGTGGGTGGTCAGGCCTAGTTGTCAGGGCAAGAGTCAGAAACCAGAAGTCAGGAACTGAACAGGGCAAGTACCAGGATGGGAACAAGGCAGGCACAGAAACAATCACACTACAGACATAAGTGGTGAGCAGCCAGCAACCTGCTGGTGCTGAGCTTAAAAGCAGGCCTGTTAGGTCCCTTCAGCCAATCAGGCAGTTCTTCTGAAAAACGTGATGAGTACATTAATCTGCCTGGAGGCTGGGATGGCTACTCCTCCAACTCTGCTGAAGGTGCTCAATCCTGACGGTAATATTTGCTCCCTTTCTGACAATAAAGTAAGTTCTTAAGTATGTATTTCTGTAATAAAATGTGACTACTCCATTCCACTAATCATCCCCCAATCCCTTTGGCAGCCTTAGAGGACATTTTGACATAAGATATCCAGAACACGCAGTCTTCAGTGTTACTCTCTGTGATCCATTCCACAGTTGAGTAATTGCCTCTTGTTCCAGCTATGGATAGTTTAAACTTTCCTTTTGCCTCCTTTTAAATAAGATTTTAAAGAGGAAAAAGACAAAGATATTTGACAAATAAGACATAGGTTTGATAATACCTGACCATCTATAAATAGAATCCCCTGCTGTTTCCTAAAGGAGCTAAGTTAAAAGGAAAAAAAAAATTAGCCAGTTTTGAAATTACCAGGGTACAATCTGGACCAAAGAACAGCTATTTCCCCTTGTTTCTTCAACTTGGAGTGCCTTTTACACTGCTTCACTGTGAGTTAAGCTCCTGATCTGCTCCCACACAGCCTCCAACACGTAAATTACTCCCAATTACATTGTGAATGCTATACCCAGCCACTCGTGAATTACACTTCAGAGCACCACCAGCAAACTCTCAGTCCCAGGGTTTCCCAGACATGTGCGTCTTGTACTGCTCAGCTCTCTCCTGGACAATACAAATGCATATTAAGTCTGCCATTTTGTTATTTGAAAATGATATGCACAAATACTGTTATCTCAAATGTAATTTCTCAAACATGTCAATCCAAATGCACTGGTTTAGATAACAGTAAAACAAGTGAATTAACTACAGAAAGATAGGTTTTAAGTGACTACAAGAAATAGAATTGGTTACAAGAAAGTAAAATGCAACTAATGCTTAACTTAACGAGCTAAGTGATTTCAGAGCAAAGTTCTCTCTTGCCATGTTTCAGCGGTCTTATTGGCTGAATTTCTTTCTTTCAGGATCCCTACCCCATTTCAAAGATTTTTTCTTTGTTCTTCAGGTGTTGTGGATCCTGTGGGTAGAGAGAAAGTGAGAGAGAACTTATAGTGCTTTGTCTTCTTTGAGAATCATCTCCAACTGAGGTCTAGGAGACAAAAGATCTGTATGGATGGGAATCTCAAGTTTCTTTGTCAGGATGTAGATTTTTGCCCATATCTTCTTCCTGTCATAGAATGTCCACTTAACCATGTGATGGTCTATTTGATTGTATTGACAGTTGGCTGAGGTGTCAGCTAGGCTTTTGTTTATGGGGAACTGGTTTGTGACTGCTCGCCAGGCTTTGAAAATGTCTTAGTAATATCATACAGTAGAATCTTATAACTTTACATGCAGTGTTGCCCCACATTTTACCAGGACAATAAGCAAATTATGAGTTTTGAATTGATACCTCACACTGCATACTTTGTACAAAATTTATCATAGCCCTATTAAAGGGGCAAACATAGGGGTACACACTGTTACACCGGTCTTATTTTTAATGTCATCAAGGATATGTATGTTTCATATTATTCCATTTTCAGTAACAGTAGGTATAAGAATAAGAGTTAGATTCTTATTGCGCAGTCACTGAATTCACACAAAGTTCCAGTTGACTTGCACTGGGCTTACATGTACCAAATATCAGAATCCTGGATATTTGTTATGCCAGATTGTGTTTAAACAGTCATGTAGCACAGAGCAGAGGTAAACAAAACAGATAGGCAAGTGCCCTAACCACTGGACTATCCTAAGACTTGAGAGACCCAGATTCAAGCTCTATTCACCCACCAGCTTCCTGTGTGACTTTGGACAAGTCACTTAGTCTCTGTGCCTCAGTTCCCTATCTGTAAAAATAGGGCGAGGAATACTTCTCTACTTCACAGGGGTGTTGGCAGGATAAACACATTAGATTGCGGGGGGCCTTGTACCTAATAGAAATAGAAATATGAGAACTGCTTTTCCTACAAAGGTTGGTTCAAACTAGCTTATTTAAGTTTGTTTTCATCTCTTGTTCTGTATTGTGTAGAATGTGTATAGGGATTTATATTCCTGGGGAAAATCCTAGATGCAGGAATATTTCTTAGAAAAAACATATTTTGCATAATTCAGAGGCTGACTTTCCACTAGATCTTGCACTAGTAGCAGCCAAGAGTAACTACTCACATGACAAATATTAATATCCCTCTGTAATGAGCATTACACAATAGCATTATTTCATCACAACAAGTCAGTTATATTGGCACAGAGCTGAAGACAGGCAAGAATTGAAATATGTAGTATCAGTTGGTACCAGCAAATCAAAAATGTGCTTCATAGTTTAATGCAATCCATAAGGCCCCAAATATGATGTTCATAAATTGGTAGGTGGCAATTACACAAACACCAGGTTTTCTTCACAATGGTCTTGACAGATGGAAAGCATATGCCATAAACACCACAGTAATAAGCAGAGTAGAAATACCATTTTAGAATACAGAAGTACCACTCCTCTTGTTGGTCTTTGGTCACATGGCCAGATTAAAAAATGACCTTCCTATGTCTCCAACAATTCATCATGAATATTGACCCTATCGGGCACACCCATATGAAGCCAAATATTTAGGAAACTCATTTCATCCTTGTGCAAAGCTCATTTGAGAGGAAAGTGGGATAGAAGAAAATAAATAGAGATGGTACATTGGCCCAGAGGGATCCTTGGAATTAGACCTCATTTTTCTTTGAGAACGTTTATGGAATTTCTGGAATTTTCCATCCAACATTTACTCAGATATAAAAATGTCTATTCAGTTAACTCTGTCCATAATCTGCTCTCCATGTAAGATGACAGGGATATAATATAGACCACATGACAAGAGACGAGACAAGTAGCTGGTGGCCAGTGCCCAACTTCAAAGAACCTGGCATGTCCTGTGATTCTGATCTCATCATTGCTAGCATCACAGAGTCCAGACATCATCAGCCTGTTTAGTTTTCATTGAAAACGAAGTACAGGAGTGAAGTATTGATGCCAAACCATTAAGATCTTGGCAATGGGATTTATAGGTTTCTTCTCCCACAAGTGGATTTGATATAGGGGCCATCTTCAAAAATTGTATTTTGTATGCTTATTAGGAGACGAGAGATGAAGGAAAGAGAAATTATATATTACAAATTTGCAATTGAATACAATGTGCTGAGCCAACCCTTGTAACTAACATGGCAAGAATGAGAAAGTTGTTAAATATTCCAGAGCAGAATATACTAAAGAGCCGACATTGCTGTTTTCAAACTAGGGTAGTTTGATTCCCAGCAAAAGATGTGAAAATGCTACTCTCTATCTAATTAAAATGCCTCAGGCATACAAGTGGGAAAACAACTATACTCGTCTGGCAAGGCAGCTTAAAAATCGACGTATGGTCTACCCAGAGGAATCAGGAGTTAAACATTACTTCAGAGACAAGGGATGGGCCAAAAGAGGTTCAAATAGGGTTAATTATTTGCTTTCTCTCCCTGCTCCATATATGTACTTCACTGAGAGTTTACAAATGCACATCATGCATCTGGAGCCAGAGAATTTGAAAATAGTGTCCCTTGTTCTGCACATGTGCCCTGGCTTACCTCATGTTTTTATCTGAGATGACAAAGTATGGGGTGGACCAACCATGTCTCCAGTACCTTCTCCACCACAAATCCAACATATCTGCAGCAGAAAAGGAGGACGGTGGGAAGTGGAATACAGATAGGGATCATACATCTCAAAGAACTTCTAGTTACAGGTAAGGAACTTTCCCTTCTTCTTCAACTGATGGTTCCTATTATATTCCACTGAGGTTTATTAACACGTAGTACTTAAGTTGAAGGTGGGTGCGAATATGAAGATGGAAGGGTTAAATGGAGGACAGCCACACCGAAGGAAGCATCTGCCACTGAGTCCTGCACCAAGATGTAATCCATGGCAAAGGTGTGTACTGAACTCCCTGTGGCTGCTCAACATATATTCTGGAGCAGCATGTCACAATGGGCCCTGTAGCGAGGTGGTGGGATACCCCACAGCCCCGCTGAGGGACGGACCCCTCCTAACACCAACATGGGCGGAGTCACTGGGTCCTGCGCCCACCCCTCAGAGGTCACGGCGCAGACCCGGAAGTATAAAATCTCACTGGCAGAGCTCAGTTGGGAACTAGCCACCAGAGAGGTTGGACATCTGCGACCGAGCTCCCTCTGGGGAGACAGCAGAAGTCCACGGCTGGCCTGAGGTTGCACTGGGCCGGCCAAGCCTACCCCTCACTCATTACCCCGGGGAGGACTGGCCGAGACTACACCGCTCCAGCTACCTCGAGGAGGAGCCAAGCCTACTCTCCGCTACTTACCCAGATGAACTATGGTGTTCGAGACTACCGGCGACGCTACCACGACTCAGGTACCCTACGAGGGGGAGTGTGGAAGTGGCCTGGGGGCAGCTGACTCCAGTCTGGCCGCAACACTGCCAGAGTCTATGTCAGTGTGTTGCGGCCAGGATCCCCACTGACAGCAGCAAGTTTCTGCTGATGCTAGGGCCCTGAGCTGGGACTCAGTGGAGTGGGAGGGCCTGCGTCCCCCCTGCCACCCACTCCTTGAGTGGCAGATCCTCTTTTTCCCTGGCCTGGAGAGTCTAGGACCTCCTATTATTGAACTACTGACTCAGCCCCTGCTGAAAGGCCTGAGCGTCTGACTATTTGCTTGCTGCCCCGCCCTGACCTAGGTCCTGGCTGTTACTGAACTGCTGACTCAATCCCCACTTACAGGCCTGAGTCTCTGACTGTTTGCTGGCTGCCCTGCCCCGACCTAAGGCCTGGGCCGCCATTTGAAAAATCGACTCGGCCCCGCTCCAAGGGCCTGAGCCCCTAACCGAATGTGTGTTATTCACCACGACCGCAGATCCCACAGACGGCAAGTTAGAGTGAGGCGGTGGGATACCCCACAGCCCCACTGAGGGATGGACCACGTCAAAGCCGCACTACAGGCCCACACTTCAGAGGGTTGAGCCAGGCCAGATAATTGGTAGCAGAGTGTAACACACCCCTGAATCCACTTAGAGATTCTCTGTGTGGAGAGCGCCTGAATCTTAATTCTTTCAACTATTGCAACAAACAGTCTGGGGATTTCTTGATTGGTCTTGTTCTCTGCAGGTAGAAGGCTAAGGTCAGATAAACATCGAGGGAGTGGAATCGTCATTCCTCTTCAGAGGCATGTGGCTTTGGGAAGAAAATAGGCAAGTGAATGTATTTATTAATGTGAAACTACAAGATTTATTAATGTGAAACTACAATTATTAATGTGCCAGAAATTTGGGATGCAGGCACAGGGAGACTTTATTTTTATGTCAAACTCTCTTTTCATGACTTATCATGGCTCCAAGTTCACCAACTCTTCTCATCAAAGTGATAGCAAAAAGGAAGATAACTTTCATGGAAAAGAGGGACAGAGAACACAATGAAAGTGGCTCAAAGAACGGTTTCATTAGTAAAGGTAGCACTAGGTTAAGGTCCCACTGTGGAGCGATGGATTGTATAGGTAGGAAGGTTCTCATGAGGCCTTTCCAAAATCTAGCAGTCAAAAGATGCATAAAGATGCAATGTCTTTCCATAGGGAGAAGGGGTGGAAGACACTAATTGCTTCTAGGTGGATCTTGAGAGAATTGAGAGTGAGACCCAAAGCCTTCAAGGAGATGAGGTAGTATCAGGAGGAGGGGGATCCCCATCACTTTTGGGGGAAGTTCGTTTTGTTGGGTCTAGTAGGTGAAGAGTTTTCACTTGGCCTGTTAACAATGCCTCGGGATTTTTTCCTTCTACTGGAGAGGATATTTTTCACATCGGATGAACACACTCATTCTAGAGAAGATGGCCATCCAAATACCATGCCCTGAGGTGAAGCACCCATGGATTGGGATGTCTGATCTTGACATTGTGTTGTGTCAGTAGATCAGGGAAGGTGGGGATGGGACTTGAGGGAATGGGCAGATATACGAAGGAGGTTGGGAAACCAGAACTGTGTGGGCCCACAGCGAGTGATCAGAATGACTGTCATTCTGTCTTGTCTGATCTTGTGGAGTACTCATGGTAGAAGCATGAGAGGAAGGAAGACAGGGGAGTATGAGAGCATCACCATGCATGATGACCAAGATCCCCCCGGAGCAGTATGTGCTGCATTTGCTGTTTATGGGAGAGGCAAAGGGGTGTCAGTATTCCTCATTGGGCAAAAATGTCTTGCACTACAGCATCATGGAGTTCCCATTCATGGTCATTGCAAACTGCCTGTTGAGCGAGTCCATAATCATGTTCTGCATCTCTGAGAAATAGGTTGCAGATAAGAGTACCTGGTGGGCAATGCATCAGTTCCAAGGTTGACTCCTTCTGAATATACAACGTGCTCACATTTTGTGGTGTCGTCTGACATGATGAGAATGTGATAGGAACAGATGAATGGGAGAAATGCTTGGCATGCCTTTCTTATGGCCCAACCTCCAGAATGTTGATGTGCGTCCTGGACTGCTAAAGAGTTTGTCCTCTGCAGTTCCCTGAATTATGTTGTCGCCCATGTATGCTCCCCAGCTTACGAGTGATGCATCGGTGGTGATTTTCTTGTCTAGGGAGGTGGGGAGAAAGCCAGCCCCTACACATACCTGATGCAGGTCCATCCATCAGTGAAGAGATGACAGTAACTTGGGGGGGACTGTTAGCATGAGGTCCATGCTGTGATGTTTGGGCGAATAAACCATCTGGAGACAGTGAAGGTTGAGTTTAGAGAAGACTGTGATATATGTACATGAGGCCATGTGGTCAAGAAGAGAGAGGCAAGTCGTGGCCAGGACAGAGGAATTGTTGATGATGGGAGTTATGAGTTCTTGCAGAGTCTGAAACCTATCTTGTTGTAGGTAAGCTCATGCTGTGACTAAGTTGATGGTGGTCCCATAAAGTCTAGGCTTCACATCTGTATCACGCTGCCAGGAGCCAGGCATCAAGATATAGGCGTCCAAAGACCCCATAACACCAGATGTCAGCTATCATGGCAGATAAAATCTTGGTGAAGACAGTGGGAGCAGTGGTGAGTCCAAAGGGAAGCACCCTGTACTGGAAATGGTGCAAGTCAATCGTGAACCTCAGGAACTGTCTGTGGGCTGGATGGATGTCTATGTGAAAGTATGTGTCTTGTATATCAAGCGCTGTAAACCACATGCCTTTTTCTAAGGATGGGATGATTGCTGCTAGTGTGACCATATGAAACGTGTCCTTGCTGATGAAGTGATTGAGAAACCAGAGGTCTAGAATTGTTCTCCGTCTTCCTTTCTTCTTGGGTATCAGGAAGTAAGTTGAATAGAACCCTGTCCCTTGATATTCTGGAGGAACATTCTCTATTGATCCCTGTTGTAGTAAGGAGTTTACTTCTTGTGTAAGGATGCTGTCATGAGAGTGGTCCCTGAAGAGAAATGGTGGGGGGGGGCTGTGGATGAGATATCATGATCAAATAGCCATGGTAGATGACATTTAGCACCCATTTTTCTATTATCACACTCCAAGCTGGGAAAAGGAGGCCTAAACAGTGGGAAAATCTCAGGAAATCTAGAAAATCTCAGAAATATCTTTTAGGTAGGGCTTGCCTCTGGGAGGAGGAAGATTGGAAAGATGGTCCCGGCCGGTAAGATCTGAGTCTTTTAAAGCTTCCATGGTGGCGTATCAAGTCTCTGGTGGAAAAGCTAGGTGAACCTGTAACATTGTGTGTTTGGCAGGTGGTGAAGTCTACACTTTGGTGCAGGCATATAAATACCCAGGGACCATAGGCTAGCACTGTAATCCGTGAGTGAATGGAGTGAATCATCTATCTTTTCAGTTAAAAAATATGGGATCAATTGAAAGGAAGATCTTCAGTCTTATTCTGTACTTCCCTAGGCAAACCAGAGGAGTGGAGCCACAATTCCCTCTGCATGACTATGCCCATAGCCATAGATCATGAAGAAGTATCCACTGCATTCACAGGTGATTGAAGCAACGTTCTTGCCACCAGTTTCACTTCTTCCAGGATCATTTGGAAGTGCGCTGGGCTTGCTGTGGAAGCTTGTCAGTAAATTCCTCCAGTCTGTAATTCAGGAAATCATATTTGGCTAGTAACACCTGATAATTTGAAATCCTGAACTGAAGACTGGCCAAGGAAAAAGAACCTTGCAGGCTATAAGGTCCAACTGCTTAACGTGTATATTGCTGTATGGAGTGTTCCATCATTGCCTGGACTACAAGTGAATTCAGGGGGATGAGGGGAGAGAAAAGAAATTTAAACCCATTAGATGGCACATAATATTGTTTTTCTGCCTCTTTGAGGGTAGGCATATAAGAGGTGGTGTTTGCCATACTGTCCTAGCTGGTTTGAGGATAGCATCATTGATTAGTAAAAAAAATTCTATTTAGCTCAGATGAATGGAGGCTACCCACGACTTTATGTTCTGTATCTTAGATTTCCTCCAGGGGGATGTGATGCTCCCCTAACACTCTACATGGGGTTCTGAAATTGTGTAAAGTCATCTGGAGGTGAAGGAGATGCTGAAGTCATTGCCTCCTCTGATGAGGAAGATGGGAATCTCTCCAGTTCCAGCAGAACTGTTCAGAACTGAGATGTGGGCTTCCTCTTCCCGCATCGTGTCTGAGCATCTTCTCAAAGGCACATGTACCAAGGAGGCAGGTGAAGGTTTTCTCGTGGACCAGGTGGGTTCCGAGAGGGGGTATTGAAACTAAGGCCCCCAACAGGGCTAGATCTGTTGTATCCAGAGGGTGTTTTTCCAGGCCCCATGGAATGGGGAACCAGTGACCCTATAATTGTGGCATGTCATGAAGGGAAGAAATAGTCTCCTTGTAAGTGGAAGGTCCCAGCAAGTGTGGAAATTTGTTCTTCCAAGGCAAACATCCTGGGGCTTGGGAGATTTTTCCTCATCTCCCTGTGATTAAGGGTACTGTCTCCTTATGTGGTGCCAGTGTCAGAGTGGTGGACTTCCCCAGAGCAGGTAGATCCCACGCTTTATGGGGCTCTGATGTCAATGGTACCTGCACATCAGTAATCAGGAAAACCAGATCCCCTTGCTTGTGAGAATTCTTCTTATGTTTGTGCACTTTAGAGTGAGCTCTCTCTCTGTGACTCGAATTTGTGGAAGGTGCGTTCCCTTCATTCTGTTTCAAGGAAGATTTAATATTGTGCTACTGGGCATGCTTCCTTACCTCCCAACTAGGCCGTGGCATGGGGTCCATAGTGGTGGTACCACCAGTGCTGGATCCAGACTCACTAGCCAGAGGTATGTTTCAGGCTGATGTACAGGATGGGGAGTCCCCGGCCTGGGTCCAAGTAAGGCCTCCTAGTGACTTTCATGAGGTGTTTCCAGAGGACCACTCATCTTCTCAGGTATGACTGGGGAAGGATTGGCAGATACCCCATTTGATGCAATCTGGACTTCTCCCAAGCAGTAGAGTCAGCGTTGATGTTAGTCACTGGCTGAGAAGAATGCAAGGCAGGCAGCACAGATTTTAAAGCCAGGGGCGTTCAGCGTAGTACAATAGCTTTGCATGCGTACAGGGGTGGGGGTGTTTATGGAGAAACAAAGCCCCTAAACTATCAATCCTATTTACTAAAACTACTGTAAAACAACTAAAATGCTACACATCTCTAAAATCTAAAACTACATACAACAATATTTGGTTTTAAAGGTGTGACACAGAGGAGGATGCTAATAGTTACAAGAGTGAGCATGGAAAAGTTGTGAGATGACATCACCTGAGAGAGAATCCTGTGACAGGTACAAACTTCATTTCTCTTTTGCTGTGGATTATTTCTGCTTTGGTGTTCAGTAAATATAGGGCCATCTATGGATTACTTAATAATCATTTTGAACATTCAGAAATGTAATGGGTTGTATTTTATCCCAATTTCAAGCAAAACAGTATTGCCTCTTTGCTAAGAGGAGAATTTTAGCTTTTGTAAGCTAGTTCCTATGTGGAAGAGAAATGTGAGGCAGAGTCAGGGTATTTTTCAGTATATACCCTGTAAAACAAATTTCAAGTCCTGTTTCCTTGAACAGACTCTCTGAAGCAACTGCCTTTTGTAGAACCCTCAATTATGACACCTCCACTCTTTTTCCCAAAGGATGCTCTCTGTCTCTCTCAAGAGCTCTGAGCCTGATTAAACTCACAGTTTAACACACAGCCCCTGGGAAACATCCCTGATTTGTTCATGAAAAACCTCATGATTTTTCTTTGATTTTCTTGCACTTCCCCAGAAGAGAACAGAGCCTCCAAGTCTGAAAACGCTTGAAAGGAATCTAACCGAGAGATAGATATGAATGTTTCCACAATGAATTCTGCTTGGATGATTTTTGTCTGAATTTGTCATAACTTTGCCACCTGTCCTCTGATCTGGATACTGGAGATAAAATGACCTAAATTTAATGTAAGTCTTATATTTCTAGACCAAACCCAGTTTTACATTTCAAGACACTGCTAGAATCAGGTTTTCAAGTGCGCAGTGCCATATTTTCAGAAGCACTCAACATGCTCTCACTTTTGAAAATCTGCCCACTTCTTTTGCTGCCTAAATGGTAGTGGAGCTCTTCTGGAAATTGGGCTGCGCTATGGGTTTTGAGTCCTTTAGCACAGTTAGCATTGTCTACATAACCAAACTTCTTGTTCTCAAATTCAGAACAGGAGGTAAAATAATTTAAAACACAACATAAATTTATGTTGCTATCATTTTATGATCTAAATTTTAGTTGACAAAACCAAAACAATTCTTTTCAGAGACTTTGCTAAGAGGGCTGTTAACAGGGAGTTTCACAAGGGAGTTTGGAAGAGGAGTGGGAAGGGGCCAAGGCTTACTTGCTGGCCTTTTAAACTAAATTATATTCAAAATATTTTGATTTAAACAAAACCCTTTCATTAACCTAGGTAGCTGTAGGAGAGAATGCAGGCAGAAGCCCAGCAGCAGAATGGGGGCTATCCTGTTTATTGTGCTTAGTGTAGCATGTATGATTACCTGCCTTGTGTTGCAGGTGGCATATGTGTGCAGTCGGTGCAAGGAGCTCCTGGCCCTCAGAGATCATGTTTGGGCTTTGGAGGCCAGGGTGGTGGAACTGGAGGAGCTAAGGGAGGCAGAGAGGTATGTTGAGGCTTTCCGGGACACTGTAGATTTGTCCCACTTCCGGTCAGACAGCCCCTGCACTGTTGAGGAGCATGAAAGGCCCAGGGAAGGAGAGCAGAAGGAAACCTTCCCATAGTTGAGACCCTCCTTCCAGATGGTGTTGGGGTATCCTCTCGTTATTTCCAGTCACTAGAAAAAGGCAGGTGTTAGTAATGGGAGATTCGATCGTTAGAAACGTAGATAGCTGGGTTTGTGATGACCAGGAGAACCGTATGGTGACTTGCCTGCCTGGTGCGAAGATTGAAGATCTCTCGAGACATCTAGACTTATGTGTAGTGCTGGGGTGGAGCCGGCGGCCGTAGTACATGTGAGTACCAATGGCATAGGAAAGGGTAGGAGAGACATCCTGGAAGCCAAATTTAGGCTGCTAGGGAAGAGACAGAAATTCAGGACTTCTATGGTGGCATTCTCAGAAATGCTTCCAGTTCCACGGTCAAGGCCAGGTAGGCAGGCAGAGCCTCAGAGTCTCAATACGTGGATGAGACAATGGTGTAGAGAGACGGGATTCAGACTTATTAGGAACAAGGGAAACTTTTGGGATGGGGGAGCCTATAAAGGAGGAATGGGATCCACCTAAATCAAAGTAGTTCCAGACTGCTGGCACTTAACATTAAAAAGGATGCAGAGCAGTTTTTAAACTAAGATGGGGGAAAGCCGACTGCTTCAGAGAAGCACGTGGATTGGACAGAGATGTCTCTTAGAGGAGAGTCTAATGATAGAGATTCTGTAGGATTTAATCAGGAGGAGAGGTTGGAAGAGGATAAATGTACGGGCCAGATCAGACAAGAAACATAAAAAAGAATCCGACATCAGAAAAGGGCAGACAAATAAACAGTGCTTGTACACAAATGCTAGAAGTCTAAATAATAAGATGGGTGAACTAGAGTGCCTCATGTTAAAGGAGGATATTGATATAATAGGTGTCTGTTACAGCTATCCCCCTATTCCATTTTGTTTCTTACAGCTGTCCCCATACTCCATTTTGTTTTTGCTCTCCTCCTGTGGCTGCCCCTCCCTGGCTGTTAAGTTTTACCTTCTCAAAGGGAGGGCCCCTTAAAGTTGTTTACCAAGAGCCATTGCCCTTCTCAAAGGGATGGCCACTTGTGCTGCGTGCTAAGCGGGACCACTGCCCCGTTCAAAGGGTTGGTCCTGTTATCACCTTGTTAAACCTGGGCTTGATGTTGGGTAGGCAATGTTCAGAGCTGCAAGACCTAATGTGTTTTTGAGATCCTGGGCATGAGTCATAGGCCTCATGTGCTTTTGAGTCCTGAGGTGTGAACTCACACCTATTGTTCAGGACTCTGCCCAGGCACGTCTCTGTGCTCACCTGGCAGTTTCCTGTGTCTCCTACTCCCACGGTACAAGAGAGCCACATTTACTGCGGGAAACGGCCTGAGGTTGCCTTAAAGACAGGCATTTTGAAATACAAAATACGGAAAGGTCTCTGCATTGCTGCCTGTCTGATCACCAGGGTTCTGGGTCCTTGTCCTCTGACGTTTTTTGAGCGTACCCCCGTTTAAAACCCCACCTCCACGAAGAAGAATGCTGCCTGAGAGATGCTCCTGAGTATCTAACCATACTGAGCCCTCCCTTGCTTCTTCTAATGTTGCTGCTGCTTCTGCCTTTGCTGTGCCCTGGGACTGGTAAGAACCTCTGTGAAACCTAATACTTTATTTATTACTTAGCGCTGGCTGCTGTTCCCCAGCACACAAGACGCAAGCTAAACCTTGGCGGTGTCTTAAAACCTCTCTTAACTCCGCAGCATTTGCCACAGCTAAGCTCTGCCGCTGTGGCTTTGCTCGGGGCTCACGCTTTCAGCTGTATCCACTGTGCAGCCACCATCCTTTCCTTGGGGGCTGCCTTGGGCTGTATCCTGGCACATACCACTCTGCCCTCTGGTGACGGTCCCATTAGCAAAGGTTGGACGCATAGGTTGCTTTTGAGTTAATAAGTCCAGTGCTAAAGGTTGTAGCGCTTGAAGGTTTCACCGCCTGCCTGTTTGCTGTTTCTGTTGCCGAAGTGTGTTAAGTTGCTTAGAATTATGATATGAGATGTTTTGCCTAGTCGTTGTAAGATAGATTTAAAAGCCATTTCGTGTGATTCGTACCTGTTTGTACTTGTATAAGCAGCTTGTCATATAATATAAATTGATAGTTAGATGATAGAAAGGTTGCTGTTTGAATTCGCTTCCCGCTGTCCCGATCTCTCCCTGAACTTTCCCGGATCTATTTCCCCCGCCCAACTCCCCTCTGTGTACTCCCGAGTCTCCCGTTTTAACCTTTGCTGCTTTTTCCCCGGATCTGCACACTCCCCGAACTTCCCAACTCTTTGCTGCTTTTCCCGCCACGCGTCTGCATCATCCCGTGAACTTCCCAGACCCCTTGCTGCTCTCCCCTGTGTAACTTCAAAACCTCGCGCTTCTTTCCTGGGGAGGGGGCCACTTGGGCTTAAACCTCCTCTAGCCCTTCATCGTGCCTCTCTCCTGTGTCGGGGCTTCCGGCTTCTCCGCGCGCCCTCCCCTACCAAGATCACACATCATCACTGCTTCTGTTTGTCTTCACCCACTGCCCATAATTTCCCTGAAGGTGCTCTGCGCGTTGAACCTGTTTCTTCCTCAGCTGCTCCTCCATTCCCACGTGCCTTCTCAACCTTACACGTTCAGCGCCCTCCCTCTCGTTGCTCCCAGACCTCCCTTAAGTGCGCTCCAGCTGCTCTGTCTCCGTACGTCCAGCCCATAGGCCTTCTGAGGACTGCCTGGCTTCACCCCGCAGGGCTCAATGTCTCTCGCGCTTGCGCTGCACTCTCCTCCATCAGTTGCCACTGATCATCGCTCCCCTCACACATCCTGTTCTTGACCCAGCCTAGGTACACTCTTGCAGATTACTGCTATCACAGCCTCACAAATTAAGTAATTAATTTCTTTAACTGCTTACATTGCCGTATTTCACTATCACCAATTGTATCAGCACTTGGATTCACATTTTACTTGTGTTATAACAACCACATTGGTGCCTCCACTTCTGATATAACTTATTGCACATGACCTGGTTACATTGTGTAAAGCTATTAACAACTAATACATCTATCTGAGATGTTGACCATGTTATATTAGAAGCTAACCATTTACTTTGAACATTTATTTTGTAACATTTGCAATCGCACACTGCATCTAGCAGTTGTCCTATATAAGTGAGTTGCTTATGATGTACTGTAATGCCTAATGTCTGAAACCCCACTTACGTGACCCCACTGTTAATAACTCCCTACGGCAGTGTTCGAATAGAAAACCCCCCATCTCGCTATGAAACACGCTAACAACCCAGCCCATCATATTCATGTAAATTCCCACCACTTCCTTTTTCCTTTAATAAAGAAATTAATTGGCACCCCACCTGTGTGGTAATTGCTCCCCAAGATCCCATATACCTGCAGGCAGGGACAATAGGCATCACAGAAACCTGATGGAGTAAGGACAATCAATGGGACACAAACATTGCGGGGTACAAAATATATCGGAAGGACAGAACAGGTCGTGGGGGGAGGGAGGGAATGACACTATATGTGAAAGAATATGTAGAATCAAATGAAGTAAAAATCTTAAATGAATCCATGTGTGCCATAGAATCCCTATGGATAGTAATTTCATGCTCTAATAAGAATATAACATTAGGGATCTATTATCGACCACCTGATGAGAACCGTAATAGTGATGATGAAATACTAAGGGAGATTAGAGAGGATATCAAAATAAAGAACTCAGTAATAGTGGGGGATTTCAATTATCCCCATTTTGACTGGGTAAATGTAACCTCAGGATGAAATGCAGAGACAAAATTTCTTGATACTTTAAATGACTGCTTCTTGGAGCAGCTGGTACAGTAACCCATAAGGGGAGAGGCAATTCTCAATTTAGTCCTCGTGGTGCACAGGATCTGGTCCAAGAGGTAACTATAATAGGACCTCTTGGAAATAATTACCATAGTATATAATATTTAACATTTGTGACAGGGTCTGGCCACATAGCTACAGGAGAGTGATAGAAGGCAGATATATTAGCCCCAGGTTAAGTAGGTCCCCTTTCCCTGGGTAAGGTAACAGGGAAGGTTCCAGGACAATCAGGAGCTTTCTGGAAACAATTAATGCAGACAGGCTGATTAGAAGACCTGCAGCCAATCAAGAAGCTGCTAGAATCATTTAAGGCAGGCTAATCAGCAGGAGCGGCGCCAGAGCTTCTGGCACCCTAGGCAGAATTTGAGGGGCAGCATTCTGTGCGCTCTCCACGGGGCGCGCGGGAGCTTCCGGTTCCACTCCCATCGTGCCGCTGAACAAGGATCCTCCGCTAATATGCCGCAGGCAACAGCGGCAGTCATTGAGCTGTTTAATTGCCTGCCACTGTTTTCTGCCGCATGTCAGCAGAAGGTCCTTCTTCGGTGGCGTGACCAGAGTGGAACCAGAAGTTCCTGTGCGCCCCGTCCGGAGCACACAAATTGCCACCCCCCGAATCCTGGCACCTTAAGTGACCGCCTACGGTCGCCTAATGGAAGTGCCGGCCTTGCTAATCAGGGCACCTGGGTTTAAAAGGGAGCTCACTTCAGTTTCTGGTGCATGTGTGAGGAGCTGGGAGCAAGACACGCAAGGATCTGAAAGTGAGAGGGTGTGCTGCTGGAGGACTGAAGAGTACAAGCGTTATCAGACACCAGGAGGAAGGTCCTGTGGTGAGGATAAAGAAAGTGTTTGGAGGAGGCCATGGGGAAGTAGCCCAGGGAGTTGTAGCTGTCATGCAGCTGTTAAAGGAGGCACTCTAGACAGCTGCAATCCACAGGGCCCTGGGTCTGGGAACCAGAGTAGAGGGCAGGTCCTGGGATTCCCCCAAACCTCCCACTCCTGATCAGACACAGAGGAGCTGATCCAGACTGTGGACTCCCAAGACAGGGGAAGGACTCTCTGAGGCGAGCAAATCCGCCAATTAAGCGCAGGACCCACCAAGGTAGAGAGAGAATTTTGTCACACATTCCTGTGGTGGGGAAGAAATCTCACAGCCGAACACTGTGGCATTTAATTTCAGAAAATGGAGCTAATGAAAAATGAAGGGGCTAGTTAAAGAGAAACTAAAAGGTACAGTGACTAGAGTGAAATGCCTGCAAGCTGCATGGACACTTCTCAAAAGACACCATAAATAGAGGCCCAACTTAAATGTATATCCCCAATTAAGAAACACAGTAAAAGAATTTAAAAAGAGTCACCGAGTTAAAAAATCATGGAAAAGAAAACTGTGAGATAAAAAGGCATCTTTTAAAAAGTGAGAAGTCAGATCCTAGAGAGGTAAATAGAAGAAAGCATAAATACTGCTAATTAAGTTTTAAAAATGTATAAGAAAACCCAAAAGGAGATTGAAGAAAAGCTAGCCAGAAACTCAAAGGTAATAACAAAATGTTTTTTTAAGTACAGCAGAAGCAGAAAGTCTGCTAAATAACCAGGGGCCAGGCTGGACTAATCGAGATACAAAAGGAGCACTAAAGATGATAAAGTCATTGTGGAGAACTAAATTGAATGCTTTGCTTCAGTCTTACAGCTGAGGATGTTAGGAGATTCCCAAACTTGAGCTGTGCTTTGTAAGGTGACAAAGCTGAGGAATGTCATAGATGTGAAGTGTCCACTAGAGAGGAATTTTGAGTAAAACTTTAACTCATTGAGACCAGATGGCATTCACTCAAGAGTTCTGAAAGAACTCAGTTGTGAAATTGAGGAACTATTAACTATGATTTGTAACCTGTCCTTTAATCGGCCTTCTGTACCCAAATGACTGGAAGATAGCTAATGTAACGGCAAGTATTTGAAAAGGGCTTTAGAGTGATTCCTGCATATACTAACATCAAGTACCGGGGCAAAATTAGTTGAAACAATTTTAAGAGAATAAAATTGGTCAACACATTGTGGAACAAAAATTGTTGGAGAAAAAGTCAACATAGTTTCTATAAAGGGAAATCATGTCTTACTAATCTAATTCAGTTCTTTGAAGTGGTCAATGAAGATGTGGACAAGCGGGATCCAGTGGACATATTGTACTTAGACTTCCAGAAAACCTTTGACAAAGTCCCTCACCAAAGGCTCTTACGTAAAATTAAGTTGTCATGGGATAAGAGGGAAGAATCCTTTTAATGGATGAGAACTAGTTGAAAGACAAGGAACAAAGGGTAGGAATACAACGGTAATTTTTCAGAAATGGAGAGTGGTAACATAGTGTTGTGTTTCCCAGGGTCAGTCCTAGGATCAATCCCATTCAACTTATTCATAAATGATCTGGAGAAAGGGGTAAACAGTGAGGTGGCAATGTTTGCAGATGATATTAAACTGCTCAAGATAGATAAGACCAAACCAGACTGCGAAGAACTTCAAAAAGATCTCATAAAACTAAGTGATTGGGCAACAAAATGGCAAATGAAATTGAATGTGGATAAATGTAAAGTAATGCACATTTGGAAAAAATAACCCCAACTATACATACAATATGATGGGGGCTAATTTAGCTACAACTAATCAGAAAAAGATCTTGGAGTCATCGTGGATAGTTCTCCAAAGACGTCCGCGCAGTGTGCAGCAGCAGTCAAAAAAGCAAACAGGATCTTAGGAATCATTAAAAAGGGGATAGAGACTATGATGGAGAATATGTTATTACCTTTATATAAATCCATAGTACTCCCACGTCTTGAATACTGCGTGGTCTCCTCATCTCAAAAAATATATACTGGCATTAGAAAAGGTTCAGAGAAGAGCTACTAAAATGATCAGGGGTTTGGAATGGATCCCATATGAGGAAAGATTAAAGAGACTAGGACTTTTCAGCTTGGAAAAGAGGAGACTAAGGGAAGATATGATAGATGTATATAAAATCATGACTGAAGTGGAGAAGGTGAATAAGAAAAAGTTATTTTCTTGTTCTCATAATATAAGAACTAGGGGCCGTGTAATCCTCCCTCCTGCTCCTGGTCGGAGGGAGGCCACTCACGCTTGTCCAGTGGGGTCAGGACCAGAGTCTGTAAGACAGACAAATAGTTAATACCGGGCTTTAACCTGGACTGAGTCACCTCAGGTAGTCAGCCCTTACCTACAGTCTATCTATGGTGGAGCCCAGGCAGCTACCAACCAAACAGTCTTTCAGGGGCTGGCTTTAGCCAGAGTGGAGCTCAGGCAGCCAGCAGACACAGAGTTTTTCAGGGGCTGGCTTTAGCCTGTGTGGAATCACACAGTCTCTCAGGTAATTGGTGAAGGAGCTCCTCTTCTGGGCTAGAGCCACCTTGCATCGGGTATGGGGTCCATCCCCCAGGGTGCAGTGGCAGGGGGATGCGGGCCCACCCTACTCCACTGCATCCCAGCCCAGGGCCCTGGCAGGAGCAAGATTGGCTGTCCCTGTGTCAGTGGAGATCCAGCCACAACACACCGACTGAGCCAAGCTGGGCTCTGGAACTGGCTGCTCCATCGCTGTCCCTGGGATACTTCCTGCCTGGCCGGGTTTGGTACCTGTGGCTCCAGGCCTCTTTCGGCTCTTTGGGGTAAACAGCAGTGGGTACTCAGGGCCAGTCATCGTCCACGTCTGGGGATCGGGAACAGCCAGGCGCAGTTCCTCTCGGGGTCTCTGGATAACAGACCAAGCGTCCTCCTCCGTTGTAGGCTCTCCCTCAACTGAGCTGCCAGGTCAGCCTTTTATACTTCTAGCCCTGCCCCAGTACTTCCAGTGAGGGGGGTGGGGTGATCTAAGCTCTGCCCTCCAAGGGGTGCCTAATGCTCCCTCATCCTCCTGGTCAGAGGGAGGCCACTCAGCCTCACTACAGGCCACTAAATGAAATTAATGGGCAGCAGGTTTAAAACAAATAAAAGGAAGTTCTTCACACAGTGCACAATCAACTTGTGGAACTCCTTGCCGGAGGAGGTTGTGAAGGCTATGACTATAACAGGGTTTAAAAGCGAACTAGATACATTCATGGAGGTTAAGTCCATTAATGGTTATTAGCCAGGGTGAGTAAGGAATGGTGTCCCAAGCCTCTGTTTGTCAGAGGGTGGAGATGGATGGCAGGAGAGAGATCATTTGATCGTTACCTGTTAGGTTCACTCCCTCTGGGGCACCTGGCATTGTCCATTGTCTGTAGACAGGATCCTGGGGCTGGATGGACCTTTGGTCTGACCCTGTATGGCCATTATTATGTTCTTATCACTAGAGCTAAGTCTTTTTATATGAAAGGGATATGTCACTTTTTTTTTGCCCTTTAACACACTGATCACAATGTTCATTTCAAGATAAAGAGTTGTCTACATTGGAATTTGATTGAAGTTTTTTTCATACAAACTAAAATATGAATAGGAAAGATGAAAAGCAAAACAACAAAAGTAGTTAAAGCCCTAGATATCACAAATAATTGGTCATACTATATAATTTTACTCATAAAGCCATTGTGATAATGCAACACCATGCACAAAACACTGTTCATACTGAATCAGAAATAAAAGGATTCCCAAATGCCCATTTTCTCTTGAGTTGATTTCTTAAATATAGACTATGAAATATATGTTGAAACATTGTTAATAAGCGAGATGACAAAAATTCCTCTTCAAAGAAGGAAATGCCTAGAACTGTGGCTCTAGAATGAGAAAATGCCAGATTTTAATATTAACACATTTGGTCCCCAAGCTTTTTACAGCCAGAAATAAATGCTAGAAGCATTTGCATGATGGTATGAAGTGCTGTGGCCATGATGGTCCCAGAATATTAGTGATGCAAGATGAGTGAGGTAATATCTTGTACTGGATCAACTTTATGGGTAAAAGAGATAAGCTTTCAAGTTTATACATAGCTCATGAAGAAGAGGAGATCAGCGTCAGCTTGAAAGTTTGTCTATTTAATCAACAGACTTTGGTCCGGTTGAAGATATTACCTCACCTACCTGGTCTCTCTAGAAGAAGCATTTACACACACTCCTGAAACACTCGACTTGCTTCCTTATAGGGAGGACATTTTCTAATATTCTGTCCATGCAGAAAAAACAGATACATTCAGTTCAAACAAAGCAAAGTTGTCTACTAACCCTTTACAAAGATGGAAACTTTGAATGGTCAAATAGAAGCACTTGGATGCAGTCAAAAATACCACACAGGTGGGACTAATTGAATCAGTGGAGTTAAATTCTGTCTATACACCACGGAAGTCAAAGGACAAAATATAAAAGAACACACATCTGAAAGACTCTTACCTAGTACTGCAACAGAATGTAAAATAAAAGGGATTTTCCCTCAGGTAAAATTCAGGTGGCTTAATTTGTTACATGACAGAGCTCTGAGGCGAGTCCGTTCCACTGTTTCCCCTGTTGAGTCAGGCACCACTGTTGGAATGATTCCTTCCCACAGTAACAGGATGTTTAAGAACTAGGAAAATGTGACTGTGAGACATTGAAGAATGGCAGAGAGACTGCAGGATAGATGTAGTAACTGAACCGACTTATTAACTCATTTTTTTTTCAAACTGATGAGCTTTCAAGCTGCTGGTGTCCCATTAGTTTGAAAGCATCTATGACTGCTGTTACAACAAGACAAGAGATATTAGACCGCTCACCTATGCTCATTTGAAATTTGTCATTCCCTTTCAGGGCTACAAAAACATGGCTGTCATCATAAGCCACTTTAGTACACACTGGGTACCATCAGGCAAACTTGATTTCAGTTCTTGTTATAGTCTTTCAGGGGATAGAAGACTGCTTCCTCTCTGTGTCAAAAATGACAATGGGAAAAAATCATCAGCTACCTAATAAGCCTGCAGCTCAAACAATGTGCACATACCTGCCAACATCTCCCACTGAAAAGTTAGTACATTTTCAGTATGAATAAGTTTGCATAAATGTGTGCAAATGTGCATGTATTTAAATAGGTCTTGACTAGTTTGGGAATTTGCCCCAATTACAACTATTGGTATAGCAGTACCATTATACTCCTTAGTGAAGAGATGCAAAGTCCTAATCCTTTCCCTTCCCCTGCACCCTCAGTGAGGCTTAGCCCAAAGTCTCAGGCAAATGTAGGGTGACCATATTTCCCTATGATGAATACAGGACACCTGTTAAAATTATTCATATTCAAGCGAGTTCAATGGCAATCAATCAGAACTATGCAGTACAAACATTTAAATGAACATCAAGTTGACTGAGCCCCTGTTAAAAAAGAAATTCTGCATAACTGGATTATTTTTATTTACTTTCTTATCTTTCAGGCTTTAGTGTTCATATGGGGAGGGGTGACACACATACACACTCCCATAAATCTCTCTCACATGCAGGGGGTGACCAATAAACCTGATCCTCCCTGCCTGGGGCTCTCTGCCCTCCTTGCCTGGCTGGGCCTCCAGGATGGACTTGCATCTCCTGGTTTCTGGTGCCACATCTTCCTGAGGCAACACATGGTTGCAGCATGCAGGGTCACTTGTCCCCCCTCACCAGATTTCTGCCAGGGTTCACATCAGAATGTGCCCAGCAGCAGCCTTTCAGCACTGTGCAGGAAGAGAGGGACTTGTGCTGCTTCCAGCCGCAAGGCAGGAGGAGGTGGGGAAGGAATGACCTGGCCTGTGTCTTTGCAAAGCTCATCTCTTCCCCACAGCCCCCACCGCGTGGCTGGAAGCAGCTCCTTCCATTCCTGCTCACTCAATGTCGAAATATAACTAACACCTCCAGGTTGCTGCTGACCACCAACAAAACCCAGATGCCTCATGTACCCCAGCTACAGCACAGGCAGGAAGGGATTAAGCCCTAAGGTTGCATTGTGCACCAGGGCCCAGGGAACCTGACTGAAGGAGCTTCAGCCTACCCGGTCAGAGAGGTGGCTCATCAGGGGAAGGTGCCTAAGGGACTGAGCAGCCCCACACTCCCTGGTGGCAGAACCCGGAGGGGGGAGGGGTGAAACAAGTGCTAAGCCCCTGCCCAGAAGGCTGCTATGGAGCCTGCAGGGTGGGGCATGAACAGGCTGGGAATTGCTCTCCCTCACCCTCCCCTGGCCATTCCAGAGCTTATCTGAGAGGCAGAGAGGCTTCCCTATGCCAGTGCTGTACAGGGCTTTGGCACATGTAGAGCTTTGCTCCTCCAGCACCCTGGGTTGGAGGGTCTTGGGCTTTCCCAGGGCACCAGCCCAGCTAGAGGCAGTGGGGGAAGGAAGGAGCTTGCTAGCCAGGCTGTTGGTGAACCAAATGCTCTGACCAGGGGCTGGTTCTCCACATAGCGCTGGGAGCGGGACAGACTCCGCTGGGGGGGAATATAAAGGGGAAGTGGTTCTGGGGATGGGGTGAAAAGGCAAACCATGGAGTGGACAATGAGAGGGGGAGCACATAAAGTGCAGATGGATGGGCAGTAGTGGCAATACTTAACCAGCTGCCGCCTGGCTCCTTCCCACACTCACCAGCCGCTGTAGCTCACATCACACAGCCAATGCTAGCCGGAAACAGGATGGGAAGTGGAAACCTGCTGGCCAAGAGCGGGCACGCAGTGGGGTCTGTGCTGATGGACTGCCAGGGGAGCAGCCCAGCCCCATGCTGCAGCTTTGCCCTACCACCACCCTTGCACACCCACACCTATCGTCAGCCACTGATGGAGAAGGAGGAGACCGAAAATACAGGACAATTTGTCTGTTTTTAAGAAAAAGTCAGGAGGGTTTAAACATGGAACTGTCCCTTTAAAAATGGAATATCTGGTCACCAAAGGCAAATGTAAACTCCACCTATGCACACAGTAGCTTCACCTATCTTCACTAAGACTTACTTCAATCAGCAATACCAGTCTAGGCAACGACACGCAACACTCCACTAAGAATTAATCTCCTGCTGCCCTCAAAAGACTCCAACACTAATTTTTCCCCCAAACACCCCTCTTCAGATAATGCTATGGCCATTCTTAACCTTTCGCTCCACTACTTTGCTTCTCTCTGGAATGGGTGAAGCAGCCAGGAGTCTGTCACTCCACACTCCCTGAGTGGAGGGGATTAAACAAAGAGGAAGTTGCTTCATCTCTTCCTCCTCCTCCTCTCCACCCAGCTCTGAGGGAAAATATTAGTAATTCTAAGAGTCAGAGGAAGATGAGGAAAATTGAGTGCTTGAGGAGCATTCACAGCCTTTTGGGGAGGAGAAGGAGGATCTCTGTCTGCTCCCTATGCAGAGCAAAGAAGAAACTCCTCAACACAGAGAGCAACTCTTATTAGCTACCCTCCTCTAAGAGATAAGAGAGTAGAAAAAATACTTAGAATGACAAGTTTTCCTCATAAACCTGTAAAACGAACCAAAAAAAGCCATAGCATTGGTAGAGCTATGCTAGTACTAGCACTCTAGTTCCTTCTTTCCTCCATTTAACCCATAATACATATTATAGGTGTAAAATCACCCTCACTTAAACTTTACGGGAAGTTTAAAACTAACGCTTCTACCATGGCTCTCTGTATTGAACCTTCAGCTATTGGTTGAGATATAGACACAGCACAAGCACTGAAATGTGCCAAAGCTTACTTAGAACTTCCCATCGGGCACTATACCCAACATGCCCCAACATCTGAAATCATGAAAATCTCTATGGACTCTGTGCGACCACCTCATATCCTGGAACTGGTCAGGAAATGGCAAAGTGTCTGAATCTCATCCACCTTTCCAAACAAGAACATTATCACTGATTCAACCTGCCATGCAGATTTTAGACCACACTGATCTGCATTTGAACAAACTATGGAAGATGTGGTTACTTGATGCACAAGTGTAAAATTAAAGACTCCCATTCAAGCAACTACAGTGATAACATCCAAACCACTGAACACCTCATAATACAGTGCCCCAGGTATGATTTCGAAGGTGAAATGGATGATATTCATAATGTCACAGTGGAGACCTTGAAATGGCTTATGGACCTATAGCTGCATTTTTAGAATGTTGCTTTGCAGACGCCATATGTGTGCATGCAAGAAAGAGACTTAAACTTTGACTTATTTGAAACAAAAAAATATGAATATTATTACCATATTTTAATACAAATTAAAGAGAAGACTTAATATTTCAGTTGGTTTACATATTAGACACAGAAGAAAAAGAAAACAAAGCAATAATACAAAAATGATTCTGATCCAAATAGATCTTTAGATTATAAAGTTGCCTTTTCCCCCCAACATGCCTTTCTGAGGTTGGTCCTTTAAATTTGGTAGAGCAAAACTGCTGCAGCTTTAATGTGGACAATTTGTAACTGGTTGCTGCTGGGCATATCTTCCTATTTTTTAGATGGTAAGTTTCCTATGTACAGTGAACAAAGGTTCATATTATTTAGTCCATATTTAGAGTAATTCTTGTTTTCTGTTCACCTGTTTCTTATACATAGTCTGATAGTTTCATGTTGGACTTACCTTTCCTTTACCTAGTAATGGCTATCTAAGTTTAAGAACAATAGATAAGTACAATAAGGACAGCAACTCCTCCTGAGACCAAGTTTGAAACATGCAGACTGTAAAATTGTATCATCCTAGCGGAAACATGGAGATCAGTTTAAAATATAAACATATTCAGTTGAATTAAGTGTTGGTTTGGTGGCAGTAGAACCAATTTTTAATTTTCCTAAAACAACCCCAAAATGTCCTTGGTACAGCTATCTTTTCATAGACTCATAGAACTGGAATGGACCTCAAGAGGTCATCTAGCCCAGTCCCCTGCACTCATGGCAGGAATAAGGATTATCTAGACCATCCGTGACAGGTGTTTGTCTAACCTTCTCTTAAAAATCTCCAATGATGGAGATTCCGCAACTTCCCTAGGCAATTTATTCTAGTGTTTAACCACACTGACAATTAGGAAGTTTTTCTAACATCCAACGTAAACCTCCCTTGCTGCAATGTAAGCCCATTGCTTCTTGTCCTATTGCCAGAGGTTAAAGAAAACATTTTTCTCACTCCTCCTTGTAACAACTTTTTATGCACTTGAAAACTGTTATCATGTCCCCTCTCAGTTTTCTCTTCTCCAGGCTAAGCAAACCCATTTTTTCAATCTTCCCTTATTGGGCATGTTTTATAACCTTTAATCATTTTCGTTGCTCTTCTCTGGACTTTCTCCAATTTGTCCACATGTTTCCTGAAATGTGGCACCCAGAACTGGACACAGTGCTCCAGCTGAGGCCTAATCAGTGTAGAGTAGAGCAGAAGAATTATTTCTCGTGTCTCACTTACAAAATACCTACTAATAAATCCCAGAACGAAGTTTGCTTTTTTTTTGCAACAAGTGTTACACTGTTGACTTATATTTAGCTTGTGGTCCACTTTGACCTCCAGATCCCTTTCCATAGTACTCCTACCTAGGCAGTTATTTCCCATTTTGTATGTGTGCAGCTGATTGTTCCTTCCTAAGTGGAGTACTTTGCATTTGTCCTTATTGAATTTAATCCTATTTACTTCATACCATTTCTCCAGTTTGTCCTGATCATTTTGAATTTTAATCCTATCCTCCAAAGCACTTGCAACCCCTCCCAGCTTGATATCATCTGCAAACCTTATAAATGGTTAGAGAGAAAAGGTGTAGTTGCATGCACACCGTTCTTAGTGCAGAATAAAAATTCTTGCTAACTTTTTTTTTTAAATTGGGTTCATCAATTTTATTTAAAAAGTCTTAAAGTTATTTACACATGCACTGTACATAATATTTCTACTTGCTTGTGCCTCAATTCCATTCTGGAAAGATATGTTTTATGTGCAACTAAAATGAAATTGATACGGGAACAAAATATTTCCTTACCATGTTAACTTAAATTTATTACTGAAGCACAAATTCTTAATGTAGATGGTAATGGCAGAAATGTTCTTTCCTAGGGAACAGAGCTTTCCTATAGATGCTACTTCTAGTCTAGTGGCTTCTGTATTATCTTGCAGCACTAACACTCCTCCCCAGTATGTGATGGAAGGCCTAGGGCATCCATATGGAAGAGTTACACTTGTCCTCTGCCTTTGCATAATAGGTTGCACATAGGGCCCACAGCGACCATTTCTATGCTGCATATTCTCCCCAAATCCTCCCTTCTCTTTCCTCAGCAGAACTTCACCAGTTTGTATGCAAAGAAGGCCCTCTGCAGCCATGGAAGAGGGGAGTTGATTTGCCTTTGTTCAAGATCTAGTCTGCCACAACATGTAAGATAAAAAGCAATGCCATATTGCTTTTGTGAAAATACAAAGAAGAAAAAACTGGCAATGCCTCCGTTAATAAGCAGAGCCTAATATTAATTAGGCTCTAACTTCTATTCCTTCAGCAGATCCCCTCCAAAAAGAAATGAAGAGCACAATCTAAAGAGTAAATTTCCAACACCAGATTTCTTTTTTAGGTGTTTAGATTTTCCTAATTGTTTCATCCCAGAACTTGAGTATATCTTTAATGTGAAGGCATCATTTGGGATTTATTATTGTTAGCAGTCTGAGTATACCTATTTAGTTTTGGAGGGGTTTTTTGTATCCTACCCTAAAGTACTGTATATTCCAGTGGGATAATTTGGTTGAAGTTTAAATTAGGTTTCAATTTGTGTTCCACATGTCATTTTCACCTGGTAATTCTATCTGGCATATTGTTTTAACATGAACAAGAAGAAAACAGTTTGTGCCTTTTCCTGTATATTTCAGTTCTGATTCCCTCCTCATAACTTTTCCAAGAGCTACATGTTACCGAGTATTGTAAAAACCTGTCTGAATACTTACATGGCAGGTGTTGAAACACTGTGAGAGATTAGCATTTTAGTATTTGATGATCATAGGCAGAGGTGATATCATAGTGCTAACAGAAATTAACTATGTATCAATGTTATTCCTATATAGTGGAGGAAAATAGCAAACAGAAAAATTGCAAAGTAGTTTGTGTTCAGTGACTTATTTTGTTGTGTATTAGAAAGTTATCATCAGATTGACTTGGATTTAGTGACACATTATATGTCTTTTTAAATATTTCAAACAGATTTAAGTTACTTTGCCTGGGGGAGCTTATTTTATTAGCGATAAAATGTATTAGTCAACATTTTATCTGACGGTATGGTTGGAATGTGTTTTTCTGTAGTCCTTATTTCACTAAATAGGTAAAATGTATCTTAAGTACTATATTTTAGTTGATGGATGAAATGCACATTGAAATGTGATATTTGACTCAGAATGAAATGCATTATGGTTATAATCAGCTCCCCTGGATATGATTATCAGTTGATGATTTTTATCAGGCATCAATGTCAAAAGTGAAGCTGACTCAATTTTCGTGTGACAGCAAAAAAAAACAGCTACACAAAAAATGGCTTGATCAATAAATAACAGTTCATTTCTGTGAAAATATGAAACAATATTTTAGAAAGAAAGTCTTAGAAGTAGCATCAGTGAGCTTTCTGTTTAGATACACCATGATACAGTGCATTAACATTTGACCGTTTTCACACCGAAAATAAATTTTTATCCTCATCTTTTAACTTCTTTACAGGCATGCTTAATATGTGTACTCACAAATGCTGATGCTGTGTTTTATGCCGAGTATCTTTGTCCACATACACGCAGGCGTGTGAGAAATATCCGTAGACAAGCTGCTCTATTGATTCCTGCCAATGACCTTGGCTATCATTTAGAGAACTCTCTGAATGGTCGTATTTTGCAAAACCCACAAATTTAAGTCAAAGGGAGTATGGACTCTCAGTACCTTGAAGCAAATACTACTCGGATGTCTCTTTACAGACATTTACACACAACAGATAGGATTACATAAATTATCAACTATTACAGCATACTGATGCTGTTGACAAGGCTAAAGAATCTTATTGCTTATTTTGTTATGTGGGGTCCTTCCTCACGACAAAAAGAGGTGGGGTGTCAGGCCTGTGCTCTCCTTTTATAGTACATCCATCCCTATCACTAATTAATTTAGTTAAGCAGCACTGAATTAGCATAAGAATGTAAGATTGGTACAGAATCTCCAAGCAGACAGCAGATTTAATATTTCTAGCTAAGAGTCATGCTCTCAGATACAAGAGATGAAGTACATAAAATACACGACAGTTCTGTTGGCTGCTGCTAACGTTAATGTTCATTGTGAATTAGCTGGACCCTTGTGCTAGAGAATGACTGCCAAAGAAGGATTTATTGAGACTGTCAGCCTGTGTCTGTGCCATCTCATTTGCAGGAAGCTTTTTCCTTCAGAGTTCCAGTACTGAAACATTGGCTCCCTGTAGTTCTTTATACATGATCACACAGATTGACATTTTATGCCAAAGAAAATGGATATGTGAATAGTAGATTAAAGGGGACGTACTAGATCCTCAAGTAATTCTTATGCATGTCACAAGACAGATTGAATTGCAGTGGATACATGAGCAAATCAGTTTTGCTAACTCCAGGGATTTTTATTATGAATAACATGATCATAGAATCACAGAATCATAGGACTTGAAGGGATCTCAAGAGGTCTACTAGTCCAGTCTCCTGAACTCAAGGCATGGCTAAGTATTACCATCCTAGACCATCCCTAACAAGTGTTTGTCTAACCTGCTCTTTAAAATCTCCAATGACCAAGATTCCACAACCTGCGTAGGCAATTTATAACTATCCTGGCAGTTAGAAAGTTTTCCTAATGTCCAACCTAAACCTCCCTTCCTGCAATTTAAGCCCATTGCTTCTTGTCCTATCACCGGAGGTTAAAGAGAAAAAAAAGTCTCCCTCCTCCTTGTAACAACCTTTTATGTACTTGAAAACTATTATTATGTCTCCACTCAATCTTCTCTTTTCCAGACTAAACAACACTTTTTTTTTTCAATCTTCCATCATCGTTCACATTTTATAGGTCATTTTTGTTGCTCTTCTCTGGACTTTCTCCATTTTGTCCACATCTTTCCTCAAATGTGGCACTTAGAACTGGACACAATAGCTCAGTTGAGGCATAATCAGCACAGAGTTGAGTAGAAGAATTATTTCTTGTGTCTTACTTACAACACTCGTGCTAATACGTCCCTGAATGATGTTTTGTTTTTGTTTTTTTGCAGTAGTGTTACACTGTTGACTCATATCTAGCTTGTGATCCACTATGACCCTTAGTTCCCTTTCTGGAGTACTCCTTCCTAGGCAGTCATTTCCCATTTTGTATGTGTACAAGTGATCATTCCTTCCTAAGTGGAGTACTTTGCATTTGTCCTTATTGAATTTCATCCTATTTACTTTAGACAATTTTTCTAGTTTATCCAGATCATTTTGAATTTTAATCATATCCTGCAAAGCATTGGCAATCCCTCCAAGCTTGGTATCATCTGGCAAATTTGTAATTGTACTCTCTATGCCATTATCTAAATCATTGATGAAGATATTGAATGGACCCAGACCCAGAATTGATCTCTGCAGAATCTCACTTGATATGCTTTTCCAGCTTGACTGTCAACCACTGATAACTACTCTCTGGGAATGGTTTTCCAGCCAGTTATACACCCGCCTTATAGTAGCTCCTTCTAGGCTGGATTTCCCTAGTATGTTTATGAGAAGGCCATGCAAGACAATATCAAAAGTCAAAATATACCACATCTACCACTTCCCCCCATCCACAAGGCTTATTATCTTGTCAAAGAAAACTATTAGGTTGGTTTGAGATGATTTGTTCTTGACAAATTCATGATGACTGTTACTTATCAGCTTGTTATCTTCTAGGTGCCTGCAAATGGATTGCTTATTTATTTGCTCCATTATTTTTCCAGGTATTGAAGTTAAACTGGCTGGTCTGTAATTCCCCTTTTTATAGATGGGCACTATATTTGCCTTTTTTGAGTCCTCTGGAATCTCACTTATCTTCCATGACTTTTTGAAGATAATCGCTAATGGCTTAGATGTCTCCTCATTCAGCTCCTTCAGTATTCTAAGGTGTATTTATCAGGTCCTGATGACTTGAAGAGATCTAATTTATCTAAATAATTTTTTTTTACTAGTTCTTTCCCTGTTTTAGCTTCAGATCCTGCCTCATTTTCAATGGCATTCACTATGTTAGATGTCTTACTACCAACCTTTTCGATGAAAACAAAATCATTTTTCACTTTTGCCATTTCCACATTTTTTGGTATTGTTTTGACCCACTTATTGAGTAATGGGCCTACCCTGTCCTTGGTCTTCCTCTTAATGTATTTGTAGGATGTTTTGTTGTTACCTTTTATGTCTCTAGCTAATTTAATCTTGTTTTGTGCCTTCAAATTTCTAATTTTGTCCATATATACTTGTGTTGTTTGTTATGATGTTTGGTCCCTCTGCAGGCATTTAGTGATAAAGCAAAAAGTTCTGGAAATCAGATTATTTCTGAAAGCAAACTGAGAGAGAGGCAAGAGACTCTCTCCCCCAAGGTGGCTTGTAGTCTAAGGGAATTTGCTCTAAACTGCAGGTCCAGAGACTGAGTTCTCCTGCTAGCTACTCTACTGACTTCTGTTTCTATTTCTGTACACTTTGTTACTGTCAGTATGAGACAAGACTTCATGCTTAGAGTTCCTCTGCTGTCCCACACACACTTATGTAACAGCCAGGTAAAATATGCGTGCTGCATCTCCCCATATGTACTAGTCCAAATATGAGGTTGTGGGTTCAAATTCTGGTGATCTGTGTGGTGGTATGGATATAGACATACACATATACATGTACAAGCTTATGGATAATTGTTTAAACTATTTTATATTGCAAAATGCTTTCTTTGGACCATAACATTTGTGTTTCTGTTGCATTTTTGTCATGATTTGGTTAATGGGAACATTAACATAGACACAGAATTCCACATTTACAGTCAGCAGATTATGTTGTAGTGGTAGGTATTCAACAGCATGAGAAGATTCTGAGAATTTGACAGGGGGCATAACATGAACTCTCCTGCCATAATCCAAGGTAGCACCTGGAACAACATATTCAAGAAGACCAAAAATTCAAAATATGGAACCTGACCAGCAACAATAAGAGCCAGCACACTTGTGCTTTGCTGTTTGATGGCCAAATATGTATTTCCGGTATGGGAAAGATCAGCTCACACAAAGAAGCTGGACCCTGTGCCGAATGACAGATGCCGCTACATCACAGGATTTCTAAAACCAACAAACGTGAACAGCCAGAATTGCTCCAATGGATATTAGGAGAGCGGTCACAAGCAGAACGGAATGATTACAAGAGGTCAGATATTCTCTACATAACCACGCTGCAGCAGTTAGCCGCTTGAAATCACAGAAACACTTCCTAGCTGCAGTGGAACTGCTTAAAAAAATCACTGATGGCTACATGACTGGAATTGTGGCACACATGGCTCAAAATACTCAACAAGGACACAAAAATGCACACAAGCATTGCTGAAGACGTTCCGGCAGGTGTGGTGGAAATACTGATCATCTTGGAGGTGGTCAAATCACTTCCGAAAAAGAATTGGTAGGTCAAAAGTCAATATGTGGAAATGGAGTGCCCTAGAGACATGTTACTGTGGTGAAACACAAATCATGGAACATCTGTTGGTGTGGTGGTTCCTGGAGGAACCATATACCACAGAAAATCTCAGCAGAGCTACAGACCAGGCTATATCATGTGCCCAAAACTGGAAAAAAATGTATGATTGTGGTGGAAGCACATGAGAAGTAGTAGCCAACAGGAAGTATAACGGTTATTAAATAAACACACGTTATCAAAAATACAAGTAGATCCATAAACAAATATCCTTGTTAAAATAAATTATGGTATATATTGTGATACAGCATGGTCAGAGGGCAGCAGGAGAGGGTTAGAAGGGGGCCTTATTCTCTGTAGAGGGAAGAAAGTTTGTTATAGATTAATTAGAGCACCTGAAGCCAGTCACCTGATAAAACCCCCCTGCTTCAGTCAGACAGGGGAAGGCATTGAAGTAGAGTGGATTGGTGTTGGAGCAGAGAGCAGTTTGGAGGAGCTGAAGCAGAGTGGATTGTGTTGGAGCAGAGAGCAGTTTGGAGGAGTTGAAGCAGAGTGGATGGGTGTTGGAGCAGAGAGCAGTTTGGAGGGAAGCAGAGGAAAGTTTGGAGAAGTGCTGAGGTGGGCTTAGAAGACCAAGACCCTAGGTTAGGGGACACCTGGCTTGTGCAGAGGGAGGGTAGGAAGCCCCCACAAGCTGAAGGGTAAGAGAGGGAAGCAGGGCCAGCTCTGGCTTTTTTGCCGCCCCAAGCAAAAAAAAAACAAAAAACCCACCTGCGGGGTGGCTAGATCCAGGGTGCAAACTTTCGTCTAGCGGGATTCCCTGCGCTGCAGATGTACCCCGAGCAGCGGAGTGTGTGCCCCGGCTAGCAGGAGGGAGGGGGAGGGAGCGGAGGGGGAGAGAGAGAGAATGGGGGCGGCCAGGGCTTCCTTCAGCCAGGGCGCTCACCACTCGGCCCCTCCTACTGTGCTGCCTGCCTGGAGGGGTCTGCGTCGTTCCGGTCGGTGGGGAGGGAAGGACGCGGGCTGCCGGGCTTGCTGCAGACCTGGCACCAGCTGGGGCAGACAGAGCGTGCAGCTGGCTCCCAGCAGGGTGCTCCCCTCCTCTGTACCACCTCCCCCTACAGGGTGGCCAGAGCGGCGAACAAAAAAAGAAAAAGAAAAAAGGACGTCCATGCCACCCTAGGTTTGGGCGAAATGCCACCCCTTAGAATCTGCTGCCCCAAGCATGAGCTTTCATGGCTGGTGCCTGGAGCTGACCCTGGAGGGAAGTAGCCCAGGGAAAGGAACCGCTAGTTCAAGTGATTTACCGCTATCCCTAGGGCCCTTGGGCTGGTACCCAGAGTCGAGGGCAGGCCTGGGTCCCTCCCTCTCCATTCCCTTCCTCTAGGACACTAGTGGGACAGTTCATATCCCAGTTCAGGAGCAAGAAATGGCTCCCTGACCGCCCCCCCGCCCCCCCGAAGAGAAGGTGTGAGACCCATCATAGTAGTGCCGGCAATTTGCCACAATATATAGATGGTATATATAGTGCCTTCAAGCCCCATTCATGGAGCAGGACCTCTTTGTGCTAGGCCCTGTAAAAACACAGAACTAAAAGACAGTCATTGCTCCAAAGATCTAAGGGTCTACGTCTACACTTTGAGCTGGAGGAGTAAATTCCAGTTCTAGTAGACTAGCTCAGATCGAGCTCTCACACTAAAATAGGGCATAGTTGCTGTGGCATGAGTAGTGGAAGGGGCTAGCCACCCCAAGTACATATCCATCTGATATGGTAAGCATATATTCAAGGGTCTAGCTCTTTACGTTGCTGTGGATATGCTTTGGTTTTAGTACTGTAGCTCTGAGTGAGCTAGAGTGGATATATCTACTTAAACTGGTATTTATATCTTCTAGCTATAGTGTAGATTTAGCCTAAGGATATGTCTTCACTAGAAACAGAGCAGCGGCCCAGCTGCAGCTGTGGTTCTCTAGCACTTCAGTAAACACACTCACTACTGCATTGGGAGGGATTCCACCATCTCTGCAGCTAATCCCCAAGAGATGGTCAGCAGTCTATACTGGGGGTTAACTCAACTATGGTGCTCAGGGGTGTGGATTTTTCATGCCCCCGTGTGACGTAGCTGGATTGACCTAACCTTTTAGCATAGACCTTGGCTTCATGACACTACATAACAGGAAACACCGCTCTCCAATCCCTGTGTTAACATAAATAAGATGACAATTAACATATTCATTTTGAATCAGAAGTTGAGTTCTGTTGCTTAAGAGAGGAACTCCTTCAAACACACATCTTCATTTTTGTTCTCTGAATAACTGTGCTCTTAGTATACACAACTCTTAGTAGAAATAGTGAACAAACAACTTGCTACATTAAATTGGCCAACTGTGTCCTTAATGCAAACCCAAGGTACTTCTTCACATTACCCTTAAAGTTTATAACATTAGAAAAAATCTTATATCTGACTTTGTCAGTATACCAGAATAGCAAACTGTCTGTTTTAGAGTTTTACCCCTTACGATACTTTTTTAATTTATATGGCTGAGATAGAGAAGCACAGACAGCATTTGAATAACACACAAACAATATGATAGAATAAATATTATGTGTACTATTTATAGTAGCCTCTATACATTTGTGAAGCAGAATTATGTTGATGTTTTTACAATATAAATTGATATTTTGTATTGCTCAGCTTGTGGAATGAATCACATAAGAATAAATCCAGATATATATACTAGTTATTCCATATTCATCCCTGCCTCTCACACACAGCCATAAATATTTATATTATGGAGTAATTAACAAGTGACTATATTAACAGCGAAAGGGAAAGTTGGTTGTGCGGTATGGTCATCTGTGACAATTTATACTGCTTTTGAACATTGTCAGGGCAGACATGTTCAACCTTTGCTTTAAGTACCAAAGTAACAGGAAATAGGATATCACTGTAATGTGCCTTCTGAAGAGTGAATTGCCATCATATACTGAAGTCCCATACCAGAACATGCCAGCTTTCTGCAATAGGAGGGAATGTGTGGCACAACAAAACATTAGAGATTAGGAAATATATTTTGTCAGTGGTGGAAATGGAGTTGAATTTGATATCATTTTAGAAATTCCACACATTCTGTTGGGAGGGATTAGACTTTAAGATAGGGAATAAAATACACTTTTGATTTGAGTATAATACTCAGTCTGGTGGTTCTGATTATGATGATGATGCCATAAACCTGCTTAGAGGCAGATTAAGGGTTCTGCAGAAGAATCAGGAACTTGAATTACAGCTTTGGCATTTTGCTGAAAGTTATAAATAAGACACAGTATTTCCTTTTTATGTAAACTTGCAGTGTTCATCTGAGAATCTGTAATGTTAGTAGGCTAGAACTTGCTAAAAGAGTGACAGCAGGGAAAGGATTAAGAAATGTTTGAAGCAGACAGAAGCACATACACACACACAAAAAGTATGGGAATTGCAGGGTTATAATCACCCTCCGTGTATTATTATAACATATCTAAAACATGACTTCTTAGAAAGGTACGTTATTTTGTAGTAGCTCTCTTTACTGGACAGGCATTTTTGCAATTGCATATGCCTTCAAACACCATCCTTTTGTGGCTGACTACTTTTACACAGAAATGGATTATTCAAATTATTCATTATTCAGAATTCATGGGAGTGGGGGGAGGGGGAGACTGAAGGGTTTAGTAGGGATTGGGCTATAAATGTTTGGTTCTATTGCAAGAGATCATTCTCCTTTCATCACTCCAGGCTTGATTGTGACCTGTTTTAACTCTTTTTTTTATTTTTACTGCAACAAATTAGATTAATATTAAACATTTTCATACAAAGTGATTTCTGATGAGAGAAAATGCTCAGATGTTAAAAACCCAGAAGTCTAGGTTCATCACAAATTTCTCATCTCTTGATCAAAACACAAGAAAAAATCATCAGCTTTGCTCTCCTTATTTGATTAATTCCAAGTTAAGCAGATATGACAAATACTGTGCAAATCTTTCTTATTTGCTAAGAGAAGCACTCTTAATTATTAGAAAGCTTGCACTGGAATTTTCTTCTTATCACATTATGCATTTTCTGGACGTGTGATCCATCAATTTCAGGCCTTGATAGGTTCTACCCTGCTCATTAAATATCAGTTAACATAAAACAGGTTTATGCTTCCTGCATTAAAACAAAATTATTCAACACAAAACTGTACTAAATGCATTATTAACAAGCTGCAAGCTACAACGAATGCATTTAAATCACTGCCTCTTTAATAACAAACTAAAGAATTTTACAGTGAAGCCTTTGTTCCATGCTGTTAGAACAACTATTGTTTTTCATTTCCAATCTCTTCAGAAGCTGTTTGTGTTTAATCATTTGCTTGTTTAAAATGGGGTGGCTGTCAGATCTTTGGTATACTTGAATTTGGGCTTGTTATGTTTCAGTGTAAGGACTGGCATAATTTGTACATTACTAATCTCAACTTGTCAGCTTTGCCCAGACTAGAGAAAATATAGATGAACCTGTACCATAACCACAGATGTGAACAAACCCATTCTTTGGTGTATTTAAAATCCAAATACTGATTGGAATTTTTTTGTTTAATCACATTACTAGTTTGTTGTATGATTTGTAAGAATTTCTAGGTGGAATCATTTATTGTACTCTGGAAGCAGTGTTGCTTAGTGGCTAGAGCACTGGTCTGTTCCTGACTCTGCTGTATGACCTTTGGCAAATCATTTAATTGCTCTGTGCCTCAGTTTCCCCATATGCAAAATGGGGATTATGAGAACTCCTTTGTAAAGCACTTTGAGATGTACTGATGAAGAGTACTACATAATTGCTAGGCATTATTATTCATTTATTTTACAACTACAAATAAGAAATAAGATTAAAGATAGCTTGGAAAAAAACTTTTCTTTTTTTGAAGGCTTAAAATAACATATGGCCCTACAAAAGATGACAGATTCTACTTTCTGCTTTAGCACTGTAAATCTGCAGTAACTATTGACCTTATATGAGGGACTACAGACTTACTTTGGTGTAAATGAGATTGCAGTCTAGCTCTTTGGGTAGCAAAAGACAAAAATGTGCAGTAAGCTATATGTTAATATTAATACTGTTAGGTGTTACTTTTGAGAATCTATAATATAGGGCCCGACTATGGCACTAGTTAGCCACTCTTGTGTTGACAGATGAGGCAGACAGTGTACTGTGGAGGCATTTTGCCCAGGAGGAAGAAGAGAAATAGAATTCCTTCTGGCATATGCCGTGGAAACACACAGAGAAGCAGTAGTTGTAACATGTACTGCTTCCCATTGTTGGCTCTAGATGGCTAGCCATGCAATTAGGCTCCGCTTGTATCAGACCCGACTTCCTATGTTGTGCTTAGGAATACCAATGGTGCTATAACTTCCTTCCATGTGCTTGGGAAGCCTAGGAACCAATGTTCTGGCTTAGCTGTAGTACCCTTGTATGTTCTCCTCTTTCCTTGCTCTCCTGTGGGAAATTAGGCAGAACCTGGTCTATAGATTTTCCTTCTACCAAATGTGGAATTCATAACACATACATAAAAAAGTAATGCCATTGTTCCATTCAGTATCTATCTCCTTTTGGAGATGTTTTAATATCTTTCAGTGCTTCTTCGAAATTGAGGTGATGACAGTTTTGACATAATGCTGTCTGGTACAATGAGATTTTCCACAATACTGAGGTTTGTTTTGTCTAAGTGTTCTCTTTCACTTCTGGTTTTGATGGGATTTTTGTTATTTGTAATCATTCCTGTTTATGACTTCAATTAATCTCACCTGGCTCGCATAACTAGATTAATTAAAAATGACTTTTAAAAAGCACAGCTCGGTTATTATATATGGGAACTGGACAAAATGTTATCTCTTGGATGGAGCCGAATAAAATTAACAAAACTGTTTGTTTGTTTTTCCAAAATTATAGTTAAAGTGGCACAGACAGCACTTTGCTTCAGTGACATCGCTCTCCTGCATCCAGAGAAAAATCTTAGATCCAGATCACTGACAGCTATATTTTCAGACATGCTCCCTAATTTAGTCAGTCTTTCAAGGCCTGGTTTGACACTTGACTCACAGCTCCCACTGATGTCATTCGGAGTTGCAGATCCTCAACACCGCCGAAAATTGGACACGAGGTGTGTCAAATTGGACACTCAGAGGCTCATAAAATTTAGTGAACATTTCTGAGGAGTTGTAGACCTTAGCCTCACAAAAAGAGAACAAATCATTATTCTCAAAAAGACTTGCATGTTATTTGTCTTTACACTTTCTATTGAAACCTTCAAAATTTGAATACACAGAATTATCCTGCAGAATTTGTGCCATGGAATTTCCAGTTGTCCACACTTGTGTGCCTCAGAAATTATGAAGCCTTGAGGTTCCTCTTGCCCCAGAGTATCAAGTAACAGTAGTTTTCAACTGAACAAAATAACACAAAATGTTCCAAATATAGCCAGCTTGATTTTGAGTGCAAAAGGTTTTGTGCGTCAACATTTTCATGGTCATATACCTATTTGATATCCCCTCATTCGGTTGAGAGCATCTCTCATGAGTTCTGTATCCATTGCCCAGTAGACTGTCATTCACTAACATATGAGAATAAATCGTATACCATGGTCACCATTAAACATTTACCCACATTAGTCATAGAGTGGTATCTGAGATCACCCTATTCTGAGTCACAGGCAGATAATATGGTATCCTGGGTGGCACAGCGTGATAACTATAGGTACATGTTGACTTACTGCAAGCAACAACTGAATATCGGCTAATCTGTTTCAGTACTTTAGTGCAGGTGTTCCTGTATGTGTGAAAATTTATACTTTCACTTTTGTGTGGTATGATGATTTAGTGCTAATACACTGGGCTTATAAAGACATGTAAAATTTGGAGGAAGATTGTCTGGCTCTAAGTTGTTTTTCTTATACCGTGTGTTCTAATGAGTATATTGCCAAAAAGGCACAAGTGTACATCATATTGTAAGCATGAAAGGGGGTCAATTTATGACGTTACCAGGAAGCCAGTCAGATTTTTAAGCTGAAATCTAACAAAGTAGGTTTGACAATATATGGGAGACTCTAACAAGATAACCCTTGTTATTGAGTCCAGGGAGCATTAGCTTACTAGTTTAATGCTAGGTTCTCTTCAGGTCAATTTATACCTTGAACAATATTTTCAAATCAGGATACTTACCTGTTCTTAACTGACCAGTAATTTATCAATTCATCCAGAACCACATTAGTATACAATTAACCATTCACCACTCAAGTGTAGACACAATCAATGTTCTAGGTGTGAACTACATACACAATATAGCCTTGCAAACAATTATCACAGACTAGAGTCACAACAGTTACATCAAAAATATGGAAACGCTTCATGAATGTGTGTGTCATCATTGCACAGGGGCCATGCTAATCTTCCAATTTTAGTATATATGTCCTGCCAGAGCAAGCAAGGAACAAAGCAAATTACCAAGATTTCTCATTATATTTATTTATGATAATAAATTCTCACTTTCTAACACATTTATCACACTTCCAAGGATACACTTGTCTTTAAGGCACTTTGAAGAATGTGGTTAGTACAGTTTGAATGGATTGGTCCAAAAGGGACAAGGTTAGAATATTAAAAGAAATTGCTTAAAACAATTCTTTTCAATCTCTCGTGGGACAATTTGCCTTTATTCACAAAAAAAGGAATTAAAATCTTAAAAAAATGGTTACAAGAGAGACCTCAAGTTACCAGGAAGATAACCGACATTTGTATTAAAATAACCTACAGTCATATACTCTTAATAATGAATAGAAGATGAAATGCAGTCTCTGAGATTAAATCTCACCACTTCTGCTTATCCTTGTAGTGTTGGGATGAGGGACAATCCTTTCCAGAGTGCTGGTCCAGGCATTGGTCACACTTCTTCAGCTTCTTGTGTTGGATTCAGTCAACTCTCTTGAGCGTATGGCGACCTCAGTTTTACATACCTTAGGTTCAGAGCTCGTTGGAGGGAGCCACCCTCTGATTCCTATTGGACACATGCCGAGTGCGTGTTCAGGTTTCAGCTTAGTTTCTCTGCTGCTTCCACTGGTATCCAATAGATGGCAATGGTGTATAATTTTTTTAATCTTCTCATTGGAGGCATTTTAATTTTAATTCATCTCAAGGATTAACCTCTACTATCAATTGAAATTCCCCTTTAAAACAATTTCTCTTACTAGTTCAAAATTATGCACTGGTTTATGTCTTTTAACATTCCTCCTTCTTTGTTCCAAACAATTCCTATTGCTTCTAGCGTGCAACAGTTATGTACAATGCAAATTAACAAAATCCCTTATACTCTTCTAAATTTGGACATATTCCACATATTCTTTGATTGTACATAAGCATTTCACATTATTTAAGACTTACATTAGAACAAGAGAGATTTTCCACATATAGAATGCTGTAGATCTGACTCCCCAGAAAAAAAAATGTTCAGCTTCTAATTAAGGGTGAAAAATATCATCCCTGGTATATTAGATTTACAAAGAAAACAATATATAGTTTATACTTTGAGGTGAAAACACGTGGTTTGGATTTCTTGGGGTAACAGGCAGTTCACCCAATTTGACCATCAATCTTAAAGTCACATTTCTAGTTTGCTTAATTTGCAGCTTCCCCACCCATCTCTTCAATCATTCAATGTGAAATAGGCTACTTTGCACAGGAAAGCAGGGTGTGACCCTTTCTTGGTAACTTGGGTTTTGGATACACTGGCAAATGAACAACAAAACTTTTGTCATTCAGAGGTGTTAAAAAAAAAAAAACACATACAAAATTTTGTCAATGAAAAGAGCGGGTGTGAACAGCGCTTTGTCAGCAGGAGTGCACTCCTGCAAACAAAGCTACTGCCACTCATTGAGGGGTGGAAGTTTTTTGTCAGGGAGAGTGCTTTCTCCTGCCAACAAACAGCAGTCACACTGTGAGTCTTTCAGTGTCACGGTTTCAGCAGCACAAAGCCTCAGAGTTCTTTTTTAGCTAGGTTGGGAGAGAGAATACTCTTGTTTACTCTTGTTTAGCCATTTTAGTTTGTATAGTTCTTGACGAAGAGAAACTCTTGAACTAGGCTACTATGTAAGTCCTTATATAAAATGTCTCACATGATATGAACCATTTTCTTATCATCTTTACTTAGACAGATCCTATTTTGAGATAAACAGACATGGATACTTTTCTAATTTTATTGAGGGCTAGAAAGAACCATTAGTTATGGATCATTCAAGGCATATCTGTTCCGTATATCCTTTATGAGATAGTGAAATTGTTATTGTGAGTGATGAGATATGTCTGTGCTCATAAGACATATATCCAAAATCACTTGTGCATCTGTCATACAATTTGGTATATTTTCACTATTTCAGGTTATTCAGTCAAGCAAGTTTCTACTGCTATTAATGGAGAAAAGTTTACCATGACTTTTAAAGTAGTACAACTATGTACGCTTGCTACAATTTAAAGTGGTGATCAAGCTGCAAATACATTAGAAGATGTAGTAGCAATATTGGATTGGTTTTATATTTTATAGATAAATCTAGTTACATCAGTGTAACAACATTTCTTAGATCTCTACTGAAGGGATATCATTAGACCAACTGTCTGGGGACATGAATGCCATATATGTTTATAAATATACCATGTTAATTAGAAATGATCACATGTATGAAACATGTGCATTATACAAACAAACAAACAAACTGACTACTGAGTCAATAATATCACAGCAAACAGCAGCTATTGCCTCAGGGTTGTTATAGGTGCCAAAAAATTGATCGCTTAACAGGGCAAAAATATGAAACTGATGCTACTGAGAAAAAAGCTGTAAAAATTAATTACTGAAGGCAGACACTGAGGGGGAAAGTGTAGTGTGTTTATGAGTTGCAGATTAAATTAATCTTATGACATTTAAAATTCTATTATTTTGGTTTTCACTGGTATCAACTAATACTTTCGCACATTTGAATGGGAGAGTTAATAATAATACCTTTTACAATACTGTTAAGCATACAAATAAGTTTGTAGACAGTAATAAACCTGTGTTATATTTGCTCCATTGTTCAGGCCTGATGTTCCATTTCCATGATAGGTGTTTAATATTCTACAGGAAATTGAAAAGAAAATGGATTTCAAACTGCTCTCCCTTATTCAATTAACTCAATGTTAGAGAATAAGACATTGAAAAGATGACTATTATTTATCCCAGAAAAGGTGTTGATTTAAATAATGCAAGCATAAAAATATATTTCCTGTAAATTAGCAGATTGGGAGTTATTTAGAAGGGCTTAGTAGTTCTGCTATAGTAAGGGGTCTGATAATATTTTTTCATATACCTCCCTCACTTTTCAAAGGTTCACAGCTTAGCTCATAAAAAAGTCATTCTAGGCTTGATCCTGGTCTCAGAAGGAATAACCAAACCAAGATCCAATAAGCTTGAATGTTGTGAATTTTTGAATGCAAAGCCATTATGTTTTCAGAAGTTGATACTGCTGTTGCTCACACAAGACTCATTTTAATTAATGGAAATTTGTGTAAACCAAATTCAAGACAGTGCAGAGTGCAAATAAAGAAATATCAGACCATATTTAAAACAAAGTAACATGACAGATATTGTGACGTGAAAAACAGCCACTTCTTGTGAGATTAATTATTTTTCCTACTGGAAGCATCACATGATTTGCAGTTTAGTAGGACCCATCCCACAAACAGATAGCCCCATTTATGGCAAAAGAGGACTATGGACTGTAACTAAGTAAAATAATTATAAAACATGGAAACTTAGACTAAAAAATTATAATGAGCTAGAGCAGGACCAGCCTTAGGGAAAAATAGTGCCCTGGGAGAATTTGTATTTTGGTGTTCCACCATCACTCCTAGTCCCCACAGGCTCCCTGAACTATCTCCCCTTCATCACCTCTGGGTCATCTGCCTGCAGCTAGTGCTTAATTTGTATTAAATGGCTCCTGGGTGGGTGCCAAGTCTGAAGGCAATCCCACCACCAGCAGCAGTGCAGAAGTAAGGGTGGCATGGTATATGATGTATTGCCATCCTTACTTCTGCACTGCTGCTGTGGCTTGTGGTGCCTGGAGCTTGGCTTCACATTGTCACACATTTTGCCAGAGCCCCTGGTCCTTCTGCAGCCCTCTGGCCACTCCTGGGTCACCAGGAAAACCATTTCAGATTTTGGGAGATGAAGAGCAACTTTAACTGTGATCCCACGGTTTACTTAGGCACCTGTAAACTCTGGTTTTTTTCCAGATAGTAATTTAGAAATTAGCTGACAGGAGTACTGTATCTAATTCCAGAAGGAACAAGAAAGAGAAAGAAAATGCATACAAACTCTAATTAAAGCCCCATTTTAAGTTTATATGAATGTTTAGAACAATCAGGAAACTATAGAAATGATTCTGGAAAGTACAGTCTACAGCAAGGTATTCCCAACCAAGCCTTGAGGTATCAGTTATGGGGCTTAAACACAGGTATCAGAGACACAAGTTTGATACTTTGTACATTATCTTTAGTAAAGATCAATGAATAAATGAAATCTGCTTACTTTCTCTAACAGACACACACCAAGTTACTGCCATTATTTATTCTATTGTAGTCAATTGTTTTTCACTCCACTAAAAGCACATTTACTTAATTTTAACATTCATGATTAAGGTTTTATTAAGAAAGGCAATTTATTTTCTAATTATTTTGGCATTTATGTTTACCAATCAAAAACATGGACTTGACTCACTAACATTTGACTCCATCATTCCCATTAGTATCATACTTGGAAATGCATTTATTTTCATACGAATTTTAAGTTATTTTACAGATATAATGAAAAATACAATTTGAAAATAAGTGACCTTCAATTGCAGCGTCCAAAATTATGTGTTTAGCTATTTTTTTTAAAAAAACAGCACTACTAAGGTGAGTACAAGCTAAATTTACATTCTGGAACAGTGCTAGTATTTGATTTTACCACTTTAAATAATGAATGACAAAGCACCATATGATGATAAAAGAAATAATGACAATTACTCCAGCCAGGACAGTTTCAGCACTTTAGAACTCCACTACTCAATTAATTAAATTTAAGCATTAGAGAGAAATAAAATTATGAAATGCACAGGGCAATAAAAAAAAAAACCCCCCACAAAAAATACATCAGCACCGTAATCCTTAACAAATGTTAAAAGAATAGAATTACAGAGAATATATGTGCATTGCACATTTTGACAGGAAGTATCAAGAAGTAATAATAACAACAATAATACAAGTGTTTGTTGGGGGTGAATGTGTGTGTTGTGGGAATGAGTGGGGAGTGTGTGAAAGTGTGTGTGTGTGAGAGAGAGAGATAGGCCACGTCTACACTACGGGATAATATCGAATTAGCTAAAATCGGTTTAATAAAACTGATATTATAAATTCGATTTCACGCGGCCACACTAGGCACAGTAATTCGGCGTTGTGCGTCCATGGTCCGAGGCTAGTAATGTCGGACCGTTTGTGGCGTTCCATGGTCCGACGGCTAGCGTCGATTTTCTTCGGAAGCGTATGACTATTGTGGGTAGCTATTCACGTTAGCTGATCTCCAATACCTGCCCTGGGCATAAGTCTACCCCGCCCTTGGTATATTCCTGGTTTGAAATCATTGTCGGCGGGTGGTTCTGGAGTAAGATGTCGTTCAAAGTCACTCCTGTCCTCCGGGAAAACAACAGCTTGAACAATTCCCTTTCCGACTGTTTTTTCCTCTGGATTTGCCTCTGGCAGATGCCCATACCACGTGCAAACCATGGATACCGCAGTCTTTTTTTTTTTTTCCTATGCACCGTATTGTTACTTGATTGCCTAATGAACAGTATGGCGATACTCCAAAGCGCTCATTCACTAGCAATTCATTTTGCTTTTGCATGATAGCATGAGATGGTTACACGTTCTGTCCGTCACTGCCGGAAGTAAACGGCAATGAAGAATGACGGTTTTATCTTCCTCCTGCTGTACTTGTCTGCTGCTATCAGGAGTGCCCCTGGCTGAGTATCGCCAAGGGCGCAAGCAAAAACTGGAATCGCACTCCCCGAGTCAATTCTCCTTAATGTTCTAAAAATAGAGTCAGTCCCTGCCTAAAAGGGGCAAGTGTCTACGAGGACCTAGTGGTCCAGAGCACACTGCTGCCATGGTCAGTATTGCACAGGGGGTGCCCCGGCAAACACACACTCCGTTGCTTCCCTCTCCCCAACTGCTTCCTGGCTACCAGTGGCAGTGTCCGCCTCCAAGTTTGTTGTGTCATTGAGTTATACAGAACTGCAGGACTAAGAAAACAGAGACTGTTCAGTGATATAAATGAGTGGGGCAGCCTCCCGGGGCTATGACAGTCCAAGGCAGGACAATAAGCGGTGCGGGGGAGAGGAGCCCGCATGCTGCGTTGACCAGTCCAGCGCAGGACATAAGTGCGGTGTGGGGGAAGAGGACCCACATCGCGCTGCTATGACAGTCCAGGCATGTACCGACATCTTTCTTTAACACAAGGAAAAGGGAGGGGCCTGATTGAAGCTCAAGCCCACGCAGTTTTGCTATGATTGAAGACGTTACAGCGCGTTCTGTCCTATCTACTCGGGATGACCAGGAAATGCATTCCTGTTTTTACCCAGGTGCCCCCCCATATTCAGTTAAAAATGCATTGGAGCACTCAGGGTTCTGAGACTATTTAACAGTCCTACTGCACCGTCTCTGCCACAAAGAGGGGAGAGGGCAAATACTAGTCTTTACATGCTTGCAGCATCGCATCTCCATGCCACATTGCATACATCACTAGGGTGACATTGAAAGAAGCAAGAAATGATTTCTTTCCCCTTCTTTGCACATGGTGGTGGGGGAAAGACTGAGTGAGCTATTCCCTGAACCACGCAGACACTGTTTGTTTGAACCTAACATGACATTTGGGCAGCTCAAGCCAGAAGCAATAACTTTTAAGGACGCTGTGACTGTGGAATCAGCTGGAGTCCCAGTACCTCCTCCCTCCATGGAAACGTTTCACTGAGTCTTTGCTTCCCGTTACGTTGTCAACACAACACTGGTCAGCCCCTGTGCTTAACACAGTATGCAACACGGTCGTCCATGGAGATTTTTTTCGAACGCTTTGGCATTTCCACATGTTCTGTAACGAAGCTTTGATAGAACAGATTTGTCTCCCCAATACAGAGATCAGAATTCCAGTTCCTCTCCCGCCGGTCCATGCTGGGAGCTCTGAGCTCTTTTTGGATTTGAGACTGCATCGCCACCCGTGCTGATCAGAGCTCCACGCTGGGCAAGCAGGAAATGTAATTCAAAAGTCGCGGGGCTTTTCCTGTTTACCTGCCCGCTGCACCCAAGTTCAGATTGCTGTCCCGAGCGGTCAGTGGTGCACCGTGGGATACCGTCCAGAGGCCAATAACGTCGATTTCCGTCCACACTAACCCTAATCCGATATGTTTATATCGATTTTAGCGCTATTCCTCTCATCTGGGAGGAGTACAGTAATCGATATAAAGTGCTCTTTATATCGATATAAAGAGCGTTGTAGCGAGGACGGGTACAGTGTTAAATCGATTTAAACGCGTAGTGTAGACCAGGCCATAGTATATGTTGAGCGAGTGAGAGAGAGAGAGAGAGACAGAGGGGAAGTGTGTGTGAGTCTGTGTTTAAGAGAAACAGTGTGTGGTGAGAGAGAGACAAAATGTGTATTGGGACAGTGTGAGAAACAGCTTGTGTATGTGTGCATGAGAGAAAGAAAGTCTATGTGAGTTGGAGGAGTGTGGGAGACAGTGTGCTGTCACTTTAAGTGTAGCACTCAATAGTCTGAAGGCTTGTTCAGTCCAGCAGCAGTGGCCAGAAGCTCCCACTTGTGACCAGAGGCAGCAGTACAGATCCTGTCTCCCAACCCCAGCTCAGAAGAGATGGGCTGGGGACACCCCAATGTCAGCCCTCCCCTATGCAGCAGACAGGAGGTTCCTGGGTGCATCTTGACCACGGATGGCTCCAAACAGGGGTAGGGGGCAGTAGCAGGGGTCCTGGAACTGAGGGCTGGCCCCATCACTTTTAAAAGCGGAAGGGACAGAGAGGAGCGAGTGGGGTACAGGGTCTTGGAGGAAAGAGGCTGTGTGAGGGCCAGGCTTTGGAGGGAGAAGTGGTGTGGTGGCAGAGCCTTGGTGGTGGGGGCCAGAGCAGTAGTGAAGTTTTTCACCATTTGAAATACATTACCATGTATGATGTCCTACCTCCCTGCTCCCATTGTGTTCACCCATCTGCTACTTGATACCTTAAACTAAGGGTGTTAACTCTTTAGGATTGATTTTTTGCTGTATGTCTGGATAAAATCCAACATCATGTGGGATGACTGGTTTGGAACATGCATTTGCTAACACAATACAAATTATTAACAATCATGTTGTATAATAGAAGATTGATTGCAATTACTGAGTTTCTTTGTAAAAAGAAACAAGCTACAAAACTAATTTTAAAAACTAGACAGATTCTCACACACTCCTAATCCTTGATAACCCATTTAAATCAAGCTCTTCTTGCTGTGTTACACATTAAAAAAAAATTGATGATCAGTTTTGAATATTATACTACACTGGGTGTGCTTTGTTGATGTGGTTTTACAGTGCTCTAAACTAGTGATCTTTGTGCTGATTAATATGGCATATAGTATTTTTCTGGTCAGTTAGTTGAGAAAATTTTGGTTCACGTCTCAATCATTGGAATATGTTATTTCTTCCTTGTATGTGGATAATCATTTGAGGTAATTCTAGCCCCTTCTCTTACAGCTGTGAAGAATGTATTAGTGACAGAACCAATGTGCTCCCTTCACAAGAGGATGGAAACAGAATGGTCTGAGACAGCATAAGGAGTGCAGGTGAATGCCAGGGACAGGGCAGGGATGAAACACCTGTTGCTGCACAAGTTGTTCCATTCTTCCCATGGAGGGGCCGTATTAAGGCCTGAAGAGCCATTGAGTAAAAAAACACCACCACCCCTCCTCCTCCTGCCCCATGTTTATCTGCCCTGCACATGGTCTGAATGCTTAGCCCCTTTCCAATATTGATGCTGGGCAGTAAAAGGAAATTAAATAGATAAGCTTATTTAAGCTTCAGAGCAATGCACCATACCCAGGGACAAGCAAAGTCATCTGAATAGAATGAAGCACAAGGTCTCATCTCTTTTTCTTGCTTACTGAAACTTGGATGTATTATCTAATGCAGTGATTCTCAAACTTTTGTACTGGTGTCTCCTTTAATATAGCAAACCTCTGAGTGTGACTTCCCCTTAAATATATTAAAAAGTGTTTTAATTAATAGCATTATTATAAATGCTGGAGGCAAAGTGGGATTTGGTTGGAGGATGACAGCTCATGGCCTCCCATGTAATAACCTCACAACTCCCTGAGGGGCCCCAACCCCCCAGTCTGAGAATCCCTGATCTAATGGGTTTGAGACCCTGGTTATGAATAACTCTGTATTCACTTGCATTTGCTTATAATTTTCTAAAACATTTAACTTTTAGGGGACTTCTGGATGCTTGGTTTCAGATGAAAGTACAATTTTGGGGAAGAATTTTGGGCAAAACCTTTTCAGCTGAATCTGAATTGTGGAGGAGTGGGGGAAAATCCATTTATCCTATTGCAAAACAAAATTCTAGACTCCCTTTTTTCCTCATCAAGAAAACTGTGCAAAAATGGCAGAAATTGTAGTTCAGCAAATAGACAGTCCTTGATGCTTAATACTTTTGCTGGCCTTCAGAGGAAGATTAAAAAATCATGTTCTATTGCTAAGATTTCAGTAGATACTAATTGTGACAGGATAGCTAATCTCAGTGAGTAAAACTGGGTCCAACATCTGCTGTTTCAGAGCAGGTGAGCACAATCTAACCAATTAAAGGGGGCTGGGCTACACCTGGGTCTATAAAGGGCTACCTGAAAGTGAGAAACATAAGGTAGAAGGGAGTGAGTAGGACAGACTATGCCTGAAGAAAGGAAGATGTAGTGCTTCAGGTTCCTGGAATAAGGGACTAGGAGCTCTGGGAAATGAGCAGAGCTGGGAAATTGCCAGGAGGAGGAGGCATGTCAGAGAGCCCTTGGAGAGTGGCCCTGAAGTATGAGAGAAATGAGTGAGTTTAAATACTGATTTCCATTTGTTTAACCTGCTAGTGTTAAAGGAATAAAGTTTGTTAAAGGCCACTGGGTTTGGTAGTGAGTGTTTGGAACCTGGGCAGAAGCCCTACCCTATGATATCAATTAAATCTTGATCTTTCTGGATAGCTTAACAAGCACTGTTGCAGAAACAATTTGCAAGAAAGGCATTATACGTGTCTATTTATAATACTGATATTATACACAGCAAGTGTTCCCCCCCCCTTCCCTCCCCAGACAAGACAAAACTGTTGTAACAATAGGTACCCCCAAAAAAACAAAACCAAAAACCATGTATCCAGTGGCTAATTATCTGTGGAGCTAACATGGCCTGTGCCTAAGGGCCTTGGCCAATGGGGGGGAGGGGGAGCTGTGGAAAAATGAGTGCTTTCCCAGCAGGAGCACTGGGTAAGGCAGACCAAGCCCCTTTGCCCAAACTCCATACCCCAACAGGAGTGCTGGACAGGTGGGGCAATGTGAGGGAAGTTCCTATGACCTGACCCTGGTCTGCCTCAGAAGCACCTGGGTGGGATGGGGCACAGAGCTCCTCTAGTCTTGTGAGTGCATTGGGGAGGGGAGAAAACAGGTGGTGGGGCTGCAGTAGATGGGGCAGACCCTGGGTGGAATGGGGTGGGGCCTCAGGGGAAAGGGCAGAATGGAGTGGGGCCATGGGTGGGGCTGCAGATGGAAAGAGGATGGGACTGCTGGCAGAAGGGGTGGGGAGGGCCCCCCTAGTTGCTCTGGTCCAGGGCCCTACAAAACCTTAATCAGCTTCTGCATGTAACCTGTGAGGCTTTATGGTGTCTTCACGATGCAAACTGATTTCTGTGGCGCTGTCAATTTTATTGTCCCTCCCAAGCCTGCACTGAGATCTTCATAGACAGACTGCTGTGCCCATGTAGTACTGCATGCAGTTCAGTGGGGATATGCAGAGGTACAGAAGTATGTCAGGGTTATTGACTGTGACTAATGTGAGCACTGTGAGTCACCTTGTTACCTGCTTTCCTCCCCGCTGCCTCCAGGCTGAGGAAGTCTGGAGTAACTGGCTATTAACTTCATGATACCACCAGCGTTTCAGCCATTCGAGCACTCTCCTCTCAGCTATGCCAGTCCTGTCTTCACCTTGCAGGTTAACAATAAGTGCACACCAGTCTCCTTGTCCCTGTGAACTGTTCCCCTGTGTATCCAGCTCCTGACAAGGGCTACTCACGGAAATCCAATTCCTTTGTCTCTAAAGAAGCAATGTATCTGACTTTATCAATTTTACCTTAAACCAATGCTCCAGTAAAATTATACAGCACTTGAGGACTTCTAATAAAACAAAAGGAGGTATACTTAAGAAAGAAAGGAGAGTTATCAAGAAACTAGAGGGTGGTGGAAACAAATGGTTACAATACAAAATACAATCATGAAATGCAAAGCTAAGTCTATACAAAATAGCTATCTTTTCTATTTGATAAAGTAGGTTTTCCCTGAAAAAAAGTTCATTTTGCTGAAGAAATGTGTCTTCATGGAAACCTGGGTCCAATTTTGTCATGAACATGCCTGCTCCCCAACTGTGTCTTCAGTAAAAAGTTGCAGAGGGTCTTTCTACTCTCCCTTGCATCCCATCCCATACATTGAATCAGTCTTTTCTCTTTATTCAGAGAAATGGTGAACCTTTATCTGTTATGTTCTTTCTGTTTTCCCTCCAGATGTCTTTGTTGGTTTTTCAGATGTAGTCTTGGGATGGAACAAGGCTAAACAATGATGCCTTGCATTGCCTCACTGGCTAACTAGGAATGGGGAACATCTGCCACTGATTGAATTGGCTATTACTAAGGTTAAGACTTTTGTCTCAGTAATTTATAGTAAAAGTCACGCACAGTAGTGGACAATAAACAAAAATTCACAGGGGCCCTGACCTGTCTCTGACTCTTACTGAAAATAACAGGAGGAAAGAGGGCTGGGGGAAGGGGAGGAGGAATGATAGCTGGAGCCCCATGCTGGGGAGACTGAGACCCCAGGCCCTATCATGGGTGGGATGGGAGGCCCAGCTGCAGCGGGACTCATGTTCCCCGCTGCAGCCACTGACAACTGAATCCGAAGTCTCGGAGGTCCAGTAAAGCCACAAAATCTGTGACCTTCATGACTAAATTGTATCCTTAGCTATCACTGAGACATATTGTTCCCTGGTGACTAATTTTTTTTACTCCAAGTCCATAAAGCATACTTTCAAAGTAAATATATTATTCCTTAAATATTACCCATACATATATCTTGCCATGAGTATGTTATGAACTTTCTATAGATACCTTACATGCTAGTCATGTCTTGCAGGGTATTTATCCATAATGTTTGGTGTCCTGAGTTTGTCGGGTCTCGGATGAGTTCGCAAAGAACGGAGGACACTTTGCCAAAGAGCATCTGAATCACAGTGTCACTATCTGTTTCTTTATTCCCACCAATAGGTTGAGAACTGATGATCCAGTCAAATTTTAAAAAATGGTTATAAGTGGGTTTAAGTGCTTTCACCTACCCTAAGGCCATTTACTAGTTACTGTATCTTTACAATCACATTTCTCCTCTGTTACTTTTTCTCTTTTGTTAATGAAAGACTTGCACAGGTTTTGTATTCCACATCTGATTATATCAAGAAAAGAATGATACCAAGGATGCAGACAGTGTTGCCTAATGTAAAAGGAAACAAATGTCAAAAAGGAATATGTACGTTTCCTGGTTTGCTAATGCTAGGTGTTACAATAGCAGAGAATAAAAAATCAGCTGTAACTTTTATATTCACAGTGCCACTTTACATTTTTTGTTTAAGTTTAGACACTTTGGAATTTATTACAAATTATCCATAGTGTGTGCCTTTATATTGGGACTAACACAAATATACTACGTGTGATTTTTTTTTTTTTCCTCCTCCCAGTGGAATTTAGTGGATGTCTCACCCTGTCAGATCAAATGGGTTCAGGCTGCTTATTAGCAAGATTTATCTTTATATTAAAGTTTTACCATAATTCTTTTTATCAAGACTTGCTACTTCAAATAAATGTGGCTTAAATAACTGAATGTACAAGTATGAATGTAGAGACATTTGGTATTTCTAGCTCAGCTTTATTATGAGCAGTTAAAGGCTGGATTAGCTGTTACTTGCTTATGAATGTAAGAACCCGGAATGCAATCAGTTTTTCTAATCTTGTTTCAGGGTATCTTTCAAATGCTCTGCAGGTTATCTAGGTCAGAACAAATATAATAGCAAAGACAAGTCAAGTTGGATACTTCTATGGCATTACCACCAAGACCGAACTTGTCAGGATCTTTCACTTGATATAAAGGCTTGCTGTGCACAGCTGAATTCAGATATTAAATACATCCAAGCTTAAAATAGTGAAGGGCATTATGATATATTGTTTCCATGCTGTCACATCACCAGTTATAAAGCTTTGCCAGTGATTAGTATTCAGAACTCTAGTTCATAACTTCTCATAATAACATATGATCATCAGTGCAATTGCATTGCTGTGAAAGGTGTAAACATATGTAGTGAACAAACTTGCTTGCTATGTCCCTTAAGGATAGATATTTTTTTTTTTCCAGAGGTGAGGAATTGTGTGTGTGTGTGTGTATTGGGGAAGAAGAGAGATGCATTCCTTTTGTCAAGGAAGGCTTTGCCTGTGTGCTGGGACCTCAAATATGTGAATACTATGTAGAGGAATGTTAAGGGAATGTCATTATGAAATTCAAAAATTGTGCAAACATTTTCAGCTTCTTCTAGAGTTCTGAGCAGGGATGATCCATTAGGATCAGATAGGCATATCCAACACAATCAATTTCCCTACTCTTAGAAAATAAGAACAATTTCTGAATCCTGATCTTCTCTGATTGTCATCATCTTCTTTGCCTGTTTCTATACATGGGATATTGAACAGATATCAGTCATTGTTCAGTTACTAAGAAGAGACAGATACTAGCAATGGAGGGTTCAATATTTACAAACATAGACAGCTGGGTTTATGCTGACATGGTGAACCCTATGGTAAATTGCCTGCCAGGTCCGAAGGTTGCAGATTGCTCAAGACATCTAGGCAGCACTGAAGAGGAGAAGGCAGTCATGGTACATGTAGGTACCAGTTACATAGGAAAAGGTATGAGAGGTCCTGGAGGCCAAGTTTAGGCTAGTAGGTAAAAGAGTGCTACTATGGAGGTCCTGGACTTCAATCTCTGAAATGCTTGCAGTTCCACTTGTGGGGCCAGACAGGCAGAACTGCAGGGTGTCCCTGCATGGATGAGACAATGGTGTACAGAGAAGGGGGTTAGGCTTATTAGAAACTGGGGAATCAAAATCCAAAAGAGCCAGATTGCTGTCATGTAAATTTAAAAAGATTGTAGAGGTATATCTCAACTAAGGCCTGGGGGAAAGGTGACAGGTCTGGAAGAGCATACAGTTTGGACAGCGACACCCCTTAGGGTAGGATCTACTAATGGGGATTGTCTATATCCTAGTAAGGATGATGATTCTCTATATCCTAGAAAGGAGGACCAGATGGAAGATGATGGGATCTGATAAGAAACAGTCAAATGAAAGAGTCCCATTCAATTATGTCATATAATGGCAGCTCAAACATGGCAAATTTGATAATTGTTTATATAAAAATACTAGAAATCTAAATATTAAGGTAAGCGAAATTCAGTGCCTGGTATTAAATAATGATATTCATGTAATAGGCATCACAGAAACTTCAGGGAACAATGATAATCAATGGGACATGGTAATACCAGGGTACAAAATACATAAGAATGACACAGTTGGTCAGGCTAGTGGGGAAGTGGCAATATAGGTAAAAGAAATCATAGAGTAAAAATCTTAAATGAATCCAACTGTACCATAGAATTGCTATGGATAGGAAGTCCACGATCGAATAATAAGAGTATAAGAATAGGAATATACTACCGACCACCTCACCTGCAAGGTAATGGTGAACATGAAATGCTTCAGGAGATTAGAGAGGCTATTAGAATAGAAGGCTCAATAATAATGGCAGACTTCAACTATCCCCATATTATCTGGGTACATGGCACCTCAGTATGGGATGCACAGATAAAGTTTCTTGACACCATAAATGACTGCTTTTTGGAGCAACTAGTCTCTCAAGGGGACAGAGAACTCTTGATTTAGTCCTATGTGGAGCACTGGATCTGATCCAAAAGGTGAATATAACTAAACTGCTTTGTCATAGTGACTATAATATAATTAAATGTAACATCCTGGGGGGCACCAAAGAAAACATTTAACTTCAGAAAAGGGAACTATACAAAAACAAGGAAACTAGTAAAATGGAAATTCAAAGGTACAATACTAAAAGTGAAATGTCAGCAAGCTGCATGGAAACTTTTTAAAAACATCATTATCAAGGCTCACATTAAATATATACCCTAAATTAAAAATATAAGAGCACCCAAAACATGCCACAATGGCTAAACAACAAAGTAAAATAAGTGGTTGGAAGCAAAAAGGGCATCATTTTAAAAATTGGACATTTAAAATTTACGGAAGAAAATATAAAGGAACACAAACTCTGACAAGTCAATTGTCAAAGTGTGATTAGACAGGTGAAAAAAAATTTGAGTAACTAGCTAAAGACTGAAAAACTAACAGAAAAATTATTTAAGTACATCAGAAGCAGAAACTGTCAAATCAGTGGGGCTACTGGACAATCAAGGTGCTAAAAGAGTACTTGAGGAAGGTAAGGTCACTGTGGAGAAGCTAAATGAATTACTTGCATTGGTTTTCACTGCAGACGGTGTGAGGGACATTCCCACACCTGAGCATTCTTCTTAGGTGACAAATCTCAGGGACTGTTGCAGATTGACATGTCAGAAGAGGTGGTTTTGGAACAAAATTGTTAAATTAAACAGTAATAAGTAAGCTATGATTTAGTCACAGAGGTCATGGATTCCATGACTTTATCAGACCTCCATAACTTCTTGGGGTTCAGCTGTCAACAGCTGGGGCTGAAGCTGAGGCTGCAACTGGGGCTGGGCCCCCTGCCCCAGGGCTTGTATGGTAATTTTTGGTAAAAGTCATGGACAGGTCACGGGCTTTGTGAATTTTTGTTTGCCCACGACCTGTCCATGATTTCAACTAAAAATAACTGTGACAAAATCTTAGCCTGAGGCCTGGTCTACATTTTTTTAGGTTGCATTTGGCAGTGTTACCTCAATTTAAGCCTGGAACCGTCCACATAACAAACCCCCTCCCCTTTTTTTTTTTGTCTTAACAGGCTCTTTAAATCGATTTCTTTACTCCATCTCTGATAAGGAGATTAGTGCTGAAATCGGCCTTGCTGGGTTGAATTTGGGGTAGTGTGGACACAACTTGATGGTATTGGCCTCCAGGAGCTATCCCAGAGTGTTCCATTGTAACCGCTCTGGACAGCGTTCTCAACTCAGATGCACTGGCCAGGTAGAGAGGAAAAGTCCCACAAACTTTTGAATTTCCTATGTGTTTGGCCAGCGTGTTTGCAGAGCTCATCAGCATGATGTGCACATTGCCGGGGCAAGTTGCCCGGCCTGTACCTTGTGAGAAGTCTATGATCATGTCCCTCTCGTCACTACACTGCCGTCGCCTCCTTGCCTGGTTTTGCGTGAAACAATAGTCTGCCGTTGCTCTGATGGAGGGAGGGACGACTGACAACATGGCTTACAGGGAATTAAAATCAACAAAAGGGGTGGCTTTGCATCAAGGAGAAACACAAACAACTGTCACACATGATGGCTCCCTCGAGGATTCTAATCAAAACCCTAGGTTTAGCAGGCCGTTAATTTCACAGCGCAAATTGGGTCAATTTCCTCTTTTGATCCATCTATCTTTTACATCTTAGGCTGGCAGCAGATGGTGTAGTACGAGTGCTAGCCATCGTCATTTTCTGGGTGCTCAGCAGAAGATGGGAATGACCTGGCTGAGTCACTCCTATGTCTGCCCAGGCACCCTGACTGTTCTCACTGAGATCGGCTAAAAGAGCACCCAGGAACATGACAACGATGGTTACAATTGTAAAGCACTGTCTGCTGCCAAAAGGCAATGAGCTGCTGCTGTATAGCAATGCAGTCCCATGTCTGCCAGCACCCAGGAGATGTACGGTGATGGTGACTGAGCGGGCTCTATGCTTGCTGTGGTATGGCATCTGCTCAGGTAACCCAGGAAAAAAGGCGTGAAATGATTGTCTGCTGTTCCTTTCATGGAGGGAGGGAGGGCCTGATGACATGTACCCAGAACCACCCATGACACTGTTTTTGCCCTATCAGGCATTGGGATCTCACCCAGAATCCCAATGGGCAGCAGAGACTGCGGGAACTGTGGGATAGCTACTCACAGTGCAATGCTAGCCTCGGTACTGTGGACGCAGTCCGCTGACTTAATGCTACACAGTGTACTCGTACTTTCAGAAATCCTTCAATAAGAACTCTCACCAAAGGCTCTTAAACAAAGTAAGCAGTCACGGGACAAGAGGGAAGGTCCTCTCATGGAGCAGCAACTGATTAAAAGACAGGAAATAAAAGTAAGAATAAATGGTCCATTTCCAAAATGTATGGGGTAAATAGTAGTGTATCGAAAAGACCTGTACTGGGACAACCCCAACATATTCATAAATGATCTGGAAAGAAGGGCAAACAGTGAGGTGGCAACATTTGCAGATGATACAAAATTACTCAAGGTAGTTAAGTCCAGAGCAGGCTGTGAAGTGTTACAAAGGAATCTTACTAAACTGGGTGACTGGGCAATAAAATGGCACATGAAATTTAATGTTGATAAATGCAGAGAAATGCACATTAGGAAACCTCCAACTATACATGTAAAATGTTGATCTACATTAGTTGTTAGCACTTCAGAGAGATCTTGGAGTCATTGTGGATAGTTCTCTGAAAACATCTGCTCAGTGGCAGTCAAAAAAACACCCCCCCCCCAAAAGCAAACAAACAAAAAAAAAACCCCTTAACAATCTTATGAATCATTATGAAAGGAATAGATATGATCTTTTCTCTTCTTATCACTATATTAATCCATGGTATGCCCACACCTTGAAAACTGTATGCAGTTCTGGTCACCCCATCTCAAAAAAGATATTAGAACTGGAAAAGGTACAGAAAAGGGCAACAAAAATTCAGGGGTATGGAACAGTTTCTTCTTTATGAGAAAAGATTAAGAAGATTGAGACTACTCACTTTGGAAAAGAGACAACTAAAAGGTGATATAGAGGTCAATAAAAATTGTCAATATGGAGAAAGTGAATAAGGAAGCATTATTTACATGACACAGGAACCAAAGGTCACTCAATGAAACCAAAAGACAGCAGGTTTAAAAATAAACAAAAGGAAGTACACAATACACAATCAAGCTGTGGAAATTGTTGCCAGGGGATCTGGAGAAGGCTAAAACTAGAACTGGGGTTCAAGAAAGAACTAGATTAGTTCATGGGGGATAGGTCCATCAATGGCTATTAGCTAAGATGGTCAGGAATGCAACTCCATGCTCTGGGTGTCCTTAGTTTCTGATAGCTAGAAGCTGGGTGTGGTCAGCAGGGGATGGATCACTTGATGGTTGCCTGTTCTGTTCATTCCCTCTGAAGCACCTGGCATTGACCACTGTCAAAAAGACAAGATACTGGGCTGGATGAACCATTGGTCTGACCCAGTATGGCAGTTTGTATAACTTAAACTAGCACATTCTCTACAAATGCCAAGATTTATGTCTGCTATACGCACACGTGTGCATACAGGGTCATTGTCATCTCACTTTCCAGATCTTGCAATTAAATAGAAGTTTATTTCCTTATTTTTTGCCAGAAAAACCAACAGAAGTGTTGATACATTAACACTACTTTATCTTCTTTGTAGGCTACCACTGCTTCTCCGATAGCTCCCCATCAGCCAGTTCTTTAACCTGCTTACTTTTACGCCTTCTCCTCATCTATGCCCCTCCCATGTAGGGGACACAACAAAGTTTGCTAGTGGGAGTCCTGGTCTGACACACATCCCATGGTCTGTTTCGTGGAGCTTCCATTCTGCTGAATGAGGGAATTGAGTGGGTAAGTGGGAGGTGAGACAGAAGGACATTATCATATGAAGAAGCTTTCTCAATAGTAGAGCAAGAAGCTCCATTTGTTGGGACTGTACATGTTTGCTTTCCTTCATGCTCTCTGCCCCCTTATATCTCAGCCCCTAACAGCAACATGGGCAGGGAGAGGAGTGACATTGCATGGTGTGCCATGGCTGCTTTTATTGCAGCTCCTATTGACAAGTTGTGGATGTTCAGCAGCTCTGAAAATTGAGTCCACTTTATTCAGATACCTAACTGCAGTGTAGACCAGGACTAGGTAACTTGACCAAAACTTAAGTCATTGCTGTGAAAAATGCCCTGAGCAGTGTAGTTAAGGTGAGATAACTCTCAGTGTAGACACTGATACATTGATGGAAGAGTTTTTCTGTTGACAAGCTACCATCTCTTGGGGAAGTGGATCACTTATGCTAAAAGAAGAGCCCCTTCTGTTGGCATAGGTAGCGCCTACACTGAAGCATTGCAGCAGTGGAGCTGTGCTGCTGTAGTGTTTTAAAGTAGCCATACTTTACACTAAGGCTTTGTCTACACTCTCACTTTTGTCAGTAAAACTTTTTTGTCAATTAGGGATGTAAAAAAACCATACCCCTGACCAACAAAAGTGTCAGTGTGGACAGTGCTATATCAGTGGGAGACTCTCCCCTGCCTACATAGCTACTGTTGATCTTAAGAGGCAGTTTAATTATGCCAGTGGGAGAGCTCTCTCTCGCTGGCATAGAGTGGCTACATGGGCGACTTTATAGCCGTTTGTAATGTCAACAAACCCTAAGTGCCACAGAATGAAAATGACAGAACTGGAAATAGCGCCGTGATCTCCAGCTTCAGACTTCTACTTTAACACCACATGATGATGCTTCCGTCCCACAAAATTAGGAAACTATATTCCTTAATCTATTTTTTTTAATTGAATGCTTTGCTGGCAATTGTAACAGTCAATTCTGTTGAGGGAAGACCCACCTCCTATACAGAGGGCCAGCAGAAAGTCTACACAACACTTAGAACTTATTATGGAAGCCTGAGTGGTGGATAGTCTTTGAGCTGGTTCTTTATATAGCACTATAATTTTTATTGAATAAATTTATTCTGCATGTATTCAGAATGAAGGTGTTTCTGCCCTGCATGGTCATTACCTTTATTTTCTGTAAGAAAGAGACTCCTTTGCCTTTAAGGGAGTATAGTATGGATTAGTACATTACTAGGGATGGCTGGACTCCAACCACATCCTCTCTTACAGTGGTGGTAGCGCAAGGGCGGGGGATCCTCAGTTTCCCGGTGTAATGAAGTTCTCCAGCCCCTTTGTGTTGATTGCAAAGAGGTTGGAGAGGGGACAAGGATCTGGCCTTGTGTGGGGAGGGGGGCAGGGGGAAGCATGGGGGAGGGAGAGATTCGATATTTATAACTATCTTTACCAAATAGTAAAGGACGACAAAAATTGCTGATGAAAGGCATTTTCACACTTTCAAAGGGCATTGCAAACAAGGAAGAACAGGGAAAAACAAAACAAAAAAAAATCACAATGATATTGCAAAGTCCTTTTAAATGTTTTAAATTTTGTTGTTTATAGTGTTTCTAGGTTTCTTACCCATTGTAGGAAGAAAATAATTTTGAGTTTAAAACTAATGGAGTTGATGAGGTCCAAGGATGACACAATCACAGATCCTAACTAGCCACAGACTGTATTTCTTTGGAGTGGGACTGTGGAGTATTGGCCATTCTCTTGGGAAATAGCTTTTGATAAGTACAAACCTGTGGCTCAGTCCTGCATTGAGTGTTTTTCACAGACATTCCATCTGTGGCCACCTGCACATGCTGCTATATAAAGGAGGAACAATAATATTTGGGAAACAGTTTCAGAAGTTATTGCACACTTATCCCAAAGCATATTCACTTACCAGAGAAATGGCCCATCCTGTAAATTTTATTTTCTTAGATAATAGGGCATTTTTAATTATGTCTTCCAAAAACACCTATCATCCCTCCTCCCATTAAACTTCAGCCATACTCAGTGCCTCATAATAGGCTAATATTAAATATGGCTTAATGTTTAACCAATTAGGACCAAATCCTGGCTTTTGAAGGAAGTGTGTGTAAATGAAAATTTGAGTAATAATCAGGATTAATCACACACATCATAGAATCATAGAAGATTAGGGTTCGAAGAGACCTCAGGAAGTCATCTAGTCCAACCCCCTGCTCAAAGCTGGACCAACACCAACTAAATCATCCCAGCCAGGGCTTTCTCAAGCTTGGCGTTAAAAAATCTCTAAGGATGGAGATTCCACCCCCTCCTAAGGTAACCCATTCCAGTGCTTCACCACCCTCCTTGTAAAATAATTTTTCCTAATATCCAACCTAGACCTCCCCCACTGCAACTTGAGACAATTGCTCCTGTCATCTGCCACCACTAAGAACAGCCTAGCTCCATCCTCTTTGGAACCCCCGTCAGGTAGTTGAAGGCTGCTAGCAAATCCCCCCTCACTCTTCTTTTCTGCAGACTAAATAAGTCCAGAATCCTCAGCCTCTCCTCATAAGTCATGTGCCCCAGCCCACTAATCATTTTTGTTGCCCTCCTCTGGACTCTCTCCAATTTGTCCATATCCTTTCTGTATTGGGGGTCCCAAACTGGATGCAGTACTCCAGATGCGGCCTCACCAGTGCTGCATAGAGGAGAATAATCACTTCTCTTGATCTGCTGGCAATGCTCCTACTAATGCAACCCAATATGCCATTAGCCTTCTTGGCAACAAGGGCACACTGTTGACTCATATCCAACTTCTCATCCATTGTAATCCCCAGGTCCTTTTCTGCAAAACTGCCACTTAGCCAGTCGGTCCCCAGCCTGTAGGAGTGTGTGAGATTCTTCCTTCCTAAGTGCAGGACTCTGTACTTGTCTTTGTTGAATCTCATCAGATTTCTTTTGGTCCAATTCCCAATTTGTCTAGGTCACTCTGGACGCTATCCCTACCCTCCAGCATATCTATCTCTCCCCCACAGCTTAGTGTCCTGTATGTGAAGCTTCAGATTCTTGTCTTAGTACATCTGGAGGAGCTTCATTAAAATCAATAATATTATTATTTATTTATGACAATGTAAATGAAATAAGAAATTTCTTATCTGTTTTGGGGCTTGACCCTCTGCCAATTAAACTCAGTGCTAAAATTGCCATTGGCTGAAGCTGGAGCAGGCTTGGGCAATTGTGTTATCAATTGTAATAAGCATGTGAGTTGAAATATTTCTTCCGTGTTGCCCTTCCAAAAGTATCGTTAATTCCCACACACTTCTCCTCTATCTGGGGTCCCCTTGTCTTGTTTTCCAAGTACAGTATGTCTACGCCTTGTTTCTTTTACATATTAACCGCCTAAATCTCTATCACAGCTATTCTACCTCCTTATTGACAACAGCATTTTCTGAAACATAGTTGTTTGTACAGACAGTGTAGTATAGGATCTCAGCAGATAATTTTTGATATTACTACAGTCCATGATGGTTCTTCCTCAAGAATGTATATCACAATGGTACCTATCACAAGGCCAGTGCTATACCTGGGCTTGCCATAAACAAGCTGGTAGTTTCCTAAGGAAAGTGGCAAGAACTGCATCATTGCATCACACCAGTAACGTTGTGTGACCATATTTTTCTCAAGGGAAAAAAAATCTTTCTTATTTAAGTGCTATACATTGACATGGTATTAGAAAACTTAGTTCTGATTGGACAATAGTTGATATTAATAGTATTTGGCCTGTTTGTTTTTCCTTAGGCCAAGTGAGAGTTTTGTTTGAGTCACGACCACAGAATTTGTCTCTTCTGAGTTAAGTTTGGTAAATATCCAGGCCCAATCTGTGGTTTTTTTTCCACAGTATTGCCCACACCATGGTATTTACTGATCAGAACACAGAACTTCCTAATATTTTAAAAGAAATGGTGAATCAATTATATTGTAAATTAAGCTTGACTGTTTTCTTGTGCATTTTATTGACTTGTAAAATAAGGTTTTGCTTTTAAGAGAGATAATTTGAAGATGATAATAATCATTTAGCAACTGTTCTTTATACAAACCAAGAAGCAGTTTCTGATAACCAAAATAACCAAGAAGCAGGTTAGCAGGCAGCTAGTTGTACATGGTAGATATTCTTTAGGACCCAAACTAGGCTGAATTCCTTGGCAGGAATCAAAACTCTCCTGTAGCAAAATAATGTGAAGGGAGGGGTCTTAGGGGAGAAAAGATTAATGAGATTCCCCTCAGAGTCTTCAAACTCTTCCATTAGTGGCAGAGGGTTCAGGGAAAAAAGGAGCAGGGTTTGCCCTCCCATGAAAAGACATAGGTGTTGTGTCCTCAAACCCTGCAGATCCTCCAAGAGATATGTAAATCTTCAAGATCCACTAGAGGCTCAGGGTGCTATCCATGTGGCACTCAGAGCCTCCACACTGGCACTCCCAGGTGGCAGGCAGCATTGTTCCAGTGGAGCCAAACTGAAATGGAATCATGCAAGCATCTGCCTCTGGAGTCCCCTTAATGTGCAAGTTTCACTGCAAAAGGGGGTTTTGCACAAAAATTAATACTGCCTGCAGCCATACGCGCTTTGTGCACATTCTTGTTGCAGTTGTTTAGGGAAGAGATCCACCGCTTGGCAAACTGGCTCTGCCTTACCTTACACAGATCTTGGATTGCACAGAAGGTCCCCTTGGAGTTTCAGGAAAGTGCCACAGAGGTGGCTGACATCCCTACTCCCCCTTCTGCACTGGTTAAGATCTTCTGTGGTGTGGATTGGAGGAACAATCAGATCACTTTTTATTTAAACAGTAAAGCTGTATGTAGTGGTGTTCTTTGAGAACCAGAGAACAAAACCCATCCATGCAATATTAGAGCAAACATTTGGATTTTAAAACACCACCCAAAAGGCTAAAGGAGTTACTTGCGCTATTGAGTTTACATGCAGTGGGATCACAGGTTAATATTGGCAGGGTCCTGCTACAAGGAAGTCTGAAGCAGATGTTGTTCTGAGCACCAAGTTAAGAGGTCTTGGACTGGGGAACAAAGGGAAGGGAAAGAGTAAGTGATGACAAACACTGGTGAAATTCAAAGCAGATTAGAAATTAAAGATCATTGTGTTCTATTTCCAGACTATTAAACATGGCTGTGATGAACAATTGCATGTGTTTAAAGTTTCCATGACTACAGGGCATGTTAATTAAGCACAACATAGTAAAAGGAAAATTTTGGAAGATGGAGACTGGAGCCTAAAAAAGAGAGGGCTCATCTGTTCAATGGCTAACAGTCTGTTCCACTTAAGGGAATGTTTCTGCTTTTTCAGTTTGGTGGTTGGTGATTTTAAAAAAATGGTGTGTGTAGGGCGGGGGGGAAAGCAGTCTATTTGGTGCTGCACAGATATGGAATTTCTTAGAGCACAGTAGTTACTGTATAGTCACAGAACAAGCACTCTTTTGTTTAGCTGTTCCCAGAAGAGTCTGTAATCTATTCAGTATCCTCAAAGCTCTTTTTGTTCAATCTATCAATAATTGTTTTTTAACGTATCTTGCTTCCCAGGGCGGAGGGATAGTTCAGTGGTTTGAGCATTGGCCTGCTACACCCTGGGTTGTGAGTTCAATTCTTGAGGGGGATACTTAGGGATCTGGGGCAAAATCAGTACTTGGTCTTCGGAGTGAAGGTAGGGAGCTGGACTCAACCCAATGACCATTCAGGGTCCTTTCCACTTCTATGAGATAGGTATATCTCTATATATTACATTAACTTTCTCAGCTTGTGTTGATTTGAATAGGCAGCCAGAGACAAATCAAAGGCAGCTGTTCTGCAAAGTTTGAAAATGAAGTTATTTCAAAGAAATCTGACTTGTATGAGATAATTAACAAATTACATATGTGTATATCCTTTATTCTGAAGGAAAACTGGCAAATTGTTTCATTTACATCTCATTCATATTGCATCAGGAAACTAGTGGAAATTATATAGTTTGCTCACTGTAAAAGTCTTTGTGGAGGTTCAGTTACATTAACTGAGCTGCTGTACAATTCACTTTTTAATTTGCTTTTACATTTTTAATACAACTTTCAGTTGAGTGTCTAGAGGATTTAATTTAGACACTATGACAAGTACTATATATTAAACATCCTTATTGAGATTTAACAGCTTTGTCTAAGGATGCATCTAGCAGCTAATGCAATTATCTCAAAAGTACTTAACCACTAATGAATGTATTATTAGACTGGTGTTTTTAATAGATTAAAGCTATATGATGTTTAATTATAAACCTGAAATATGTTTTTCAAAAATACCATGAGTAGAGGGTGTAAGATATGTACATTAACTGTAATGACACCCTGGCATCCAAATACACACACTTAACTCACATTTTAATTAAAATGTGGTCACTCTGCTCAAAATATGTTTCCCATGCCTTTGAACCTTATCTATTGTATTTACTGTCCTCTTGTTTGAACTGCAGAGCTAATACGGCTATAGAAGACTATCTATTTTGCCACATGCCTCTTTAACAAAGTTGTGCAATAAATTCTAACTGTGGAATCTTTAGAACTGCTGGTGTTGACATAAAAGGTAGAAAGAATGCATATTTTCATATCTCAGGTGGCTGGGTTTTTAGATCTGGCTGTTAAAACTCAAAATAAGATTTTTCTAAACTGAATAAACATTGTTTCTCAATTACTCAAAAATTAAAGGTGGTATCCCATGATTCTACTTTACAGTTGCTTTTCTATATGAACTGCATTTTAAGCCACTTAGAACAAGACATCATGTTCCAATGTTAGGGACCATGCTGTCAGTTACATTGATTCTATTACTAACTCTAATATTGACTTGCTTTATGTCCTTGGTCAAGTCACTTAATCATTTGTTTTTGTTTCCCATTTGTAAAAGGGAGATAGTAATGCTAGGCATGTAAAACTGTACATATCTATGCTGCTACATCTCACTCATTAATACTAAAGACATTGTTGAGTGTCACCATGCTGTATTTTCAATTCAAGCTTTTTGTGGTTTCCATGTAAAGGCCAAGTTACACTGGAACCACCATAGTTACATGTTATTGAGGTGCAGGCCCTGGGAAAGCAAGTGGGGGGGCTCTGCAACCACTCCCTTCCCTTTGATTTAAATTTTTTTTTTTAGGCTATATTGCCAACCCCATATGACAAAAAACCTGAATCAGACCTCCAAAAAAAAAAAATTAAAAAGGGGAGAGATTCTTTTTAATTTGCCTTCCTCTTTGAGTCTTTTGGGTGCATTTATTTGATAATTTCAAAGTTTTTTTTTCCTGCAGTCATGAAGACTAGAAATTTGTTATAATTGAAATCTGAAATGCTTATAGATCCTTGTGAGTCCAGCAGTTGAGATGTTGGAATCTCAACTTTGGAGAGAAACAGTTTTGGGGAGAATGAAGGTGATGTTGGGGATGGAGTAGTGCAAGTGAGTTTTCCTTTTTATTGACACATAAAGTAAAGGTATTATCACCTAACAGCAATATTTTGAACACTGTGTGCTTTTTATTTCATTAATTAACTCAGAACATTTCCTACTGTCATTATAAAGCAGGTCTTCAAGGATTTTTTTTCCCATTGATGCTAACCTAGTATGAATGGGATGGGAGTAGATTTGATGGATGGGAATCTTTCTGAAGCTCTGAAATACTGGGGCTGATTGTGATCTTACTCTAGTGTGACTCAAGATTGGATTAGAGGTGTTCTGCAAAGGATTTTATTTAAGGGTTTATTCCTTTTTTTGTTTCCTTATGATGTACAAGAAGGGCTTGAATGTATGTTTCAAATAGTTTTTCTGTTTGTTATTTAAACATAACAAGTATGTAAAGTCTGGTCTTCCCTGGTTCTGTTGTACAAAAGCTGTGTGACTTGACCTACATCGAAATAGAACACTCAGTCTAAAATAAGTGTCCACACAAAGATTTGCAGTGAAATAACTAAAAGGTGTGAATTAGACATTTAGTTATTTTGCTGACACTGTGTAGAAATACCGTGAGTTCCAGCTAAAGTGTCTCTAACTCCACTGCACTTTAAATTAATCAGATGACTCTGAAATGCTCTTATTTCTCCTAAAGGTAGTTCCTCCTCCCCATGTGGATCAGGTTTGAGGCATGTTGACAGGGCAGGCTGTGTGGGGAAACTTGCTCTGTAGCTAAATCAGCATTAAGCCAACATCTTTCACCAGAACTACATCATAAAATTCACCATTAAGAAAATGTGTGGGTTACATGTAAAATTATGTATGTAATGGATGCTCCTGTTTGGGTTCCTACCAGTGGGATTGAACTTGAAACTTCTGGCTCTAAAAGTCACAAGCCATAGATCTGTTAATTTAAAGATGGAATCAAATTAATAAATCACCAAGTGCTCCAGCCACTAGGAAGAGACAGTGTATTACCAAGGTCAGAACTACAGTGTGTGAATGCTTAATTTGCATATTTGTAAACATAACATGGAGCTGCACAAAAAAATTGGATTCTATGACTCCCTGAACGGATGTCAAGATTTAAATACCAACAAACAGTAGCATATTCAGTGAAGAAACATTTTATGATTTGGAACCCAAGTGGGAATTTGATACCATTTAAGAATTTGCAGAAGTAATTCATTGTAATTCAAGTACTGAAAATCTACTTTCAGTGGTGTTTGTTTGAGAACCTTTAGTGAGGTCTGATAACTTTTGAGGAAAAAGTTGATAAACATACAAAGTCCAATTTTCAAAGGTAGCAGATATAATTGATTAAAAGGTTAGTATTGGTAGTATACAGAGGCTTATTGGTCTGTTTGCACTTATGAACTTACGTCATTAGGTCCTAAACTAGTTCAGCAATATTAGCAGTTGGGGGAAAGAAACCAGGAATCAGGGGACCTAGGTTCAATTTCTAAATCTTGTCATTCATGTCCTGCGTGACCAGCAGATCCAGATAGTGATAACACTGGTCATGAGCCTATTAATAATTTTATCAGTGCCAAAGGAAAGACTGGAAGAGGTTGAGGGAAAGCAAGGAAAAGTTTTTTGTCCTTAGCATTAGAGTTTTTGTTCTTGAAGTGCTTGATCCAGTAAGCAAGTATAATTACTAACCTCCCTATTCTCAACTGCAATCACATATGCAAATATTGGCCCAATCAGGCTCCCGGGACAAAAATGAATGAAATGTTTTTTTTTTGTAGAATCATCTGCAAATAAAAATGTTTGAATCTGTGGGATATCAAAACAAGCAGAAAAAATGTTTTCTTTCAAAGTAAATTTCCTGAAGGATGTGCAAACAGATCACATGCTAAATTTTTAGCAGCTCACACACAAACTAAAGGATGAATCTCTTTCTCTAAGTTCCGTAGTTGGGTTTTGTACAGACATTCACTAAACCTTTAGTTGACATATTTTAAAGAAAAAACTGCCCTTTTCATCCAAGTCTTGGAAATAATCTGAAAAAAAAAACTGTCTGTGGGAAAAGGGAGGTGGGGGCAGAGAGAAGATCACAAACCAGACCAAGACTTACATTGTTTGGAGGGGGCTAGGGGGGTAGGGGTGTTGTATGTTCTTGATTTAATAAAACAATTGTAGCACCTTTTTGGTAATCTGACTTTCATCTCTAGATATAGAATCATGGAAATGTAAAACTAGAAGGGACCTTAAGAAATCACCTAGTCCATTTTCTCCAAGCTAATACTGGATTAAGTATAGTAGAGCACCCCGATATATATTTGAGTGTTTTAAAAACTTTCAAGGATGGGGACTCCACAGCTTCCCTAGGTAACCTGTTTACAGTTCAAAAGATTTTCCAGATCCCTAACCTAAATCTCCCTTGCTGCAGATTAAGCTGATTCTTTCTTGTCCTACCCTCAGTGGACATGGAGAATAATTAATAACAATCTTTTTACATACATGAAGACTATTACCATGTCACCCCTAAGCCTTCCCTACGCTAGTCTAAACACGTCCAATCCTTTCAACATTTCCTGATAGCTCAGGTTGTCTAAAGTGTGTGTGGGACAATTTGTTTAAGTACTTTATAGATACAGATGATTCATGAAAAAACCTCAACAAATTCACTGTTTCAGTTAATTAAGAACATTAGTCCAGTTTGTACACAGGACAAAAGGCCTACCTAAGCCCTTAAAATTTAATTTTTTAACATTTGAGCTGTGTAACTCTATTGATGAACCCATTAGTCTCCTAAATTGTTGTAATTTAAGGTTAGTGTCTGAAAGATTTATCAAGCTTTTGAATCTTTTCCATAATGCACTACTAATTACATGAACTGCAAAATTCAGATGCAGATTTTAACCCTAAAGTTTAGGGATGTTTGGAACCAGAGTTTTGGTTTAGTATATCACACAGACATGGACTAGTTGTAAAAGGTGGTCTAGTTAACGGACTGGATTACGCTTTAGAAGATTTAGGTTCAGTTTTCAGCTCCATCATAGGCTTCCTATGCAAGCCATGTACTCACACCAATCCTGTATTTGCGTTATTAATAAATTGAAGACTCTCATAATACTAAAGTAAAGGTTAAATCAGGGGTCAGCATCCTCTGGCATGTGGCTCGCCAGGGTAAGCGCCCTGGTGGGCCGGGCCAGTTTGTTTACCTGCTGTGTCCTCAGGTTCAGCTGATCGCGACTCCCACTGGCCGTGGTTCACCGTTCCAGGCCAATGGGGGTGGATGGAAGCTGCGGCCAACACATCCCTCAGCCCACACTCCTTCCCGCAGCCCCTATTGGCCTGGAGTGGTGTTCCACGGTCAGTGGGAGCTGCGGTCGGCCGAATCTGCAGACATGCCAGGTACACAAACTGGCCCGGCCCACCAGGGCGCTTACCCTGGTGAGCCGCATGCCAGAGGATGTCGACCCCTGTGTTAGATAGTCCCAACAGGTAGACTCATTACCAGTGGGGTACATACAGAATGTGACTTTACACTATTGCCTGCATTCATGGTGGAATCTGCTGGCTTAGCCACTAGCCACATGTGCCCTCTCTCCCCCGAAACAAAACAAAACAAAAACTCACCATCCTCCTCCTATGCATTTTCTAGCACCATTGCCAATGGCACAAAGACCAGTATTATGCCTTGGCCCTGCATAGAAATGCAAAGAGAAGGTGAGATGATACCTTAGAAATTCATGTCATGTCTAGTTGGAAAACTAGAATGAATGATTAGATAATTAGTAAAAACTCAATATCTCATATGCTAAATGAGTGGAAGTTATTTTTACTTAGACAATTTAAGTGTTTTGTCCCCTGTGGTAAAGCCTTTTTGACTTTATTAGCTAATATCTTGACTAGAGAAAGCCTTTGTTAAAGATTCATAGATCTTAAAGCCAGAAGGGAGCATTATGATCATCTAGTCTGCCCTCGGTATAGCGCAGGCTAAACAATTCAATCCAGTGATTTCTGCATCAAGCCCATAACTTCTGTTTGTGCTACATCTCATCTTTTATGGTGACATCTAGTTGTGACTTAAAGACTTCAGATGAAGAAGTCTTCCCCACATCATTAGGTAAATATTCCAATGGTTAATTACCCTCACTAGTAAAAATTAGTTCTACTACAGTCAACATATTCAGGGATATAATTTTTTTACTGATATAGTTGTACTGGCACAACTCTTCATGTGCATACAGTCTTTCCAATATGAAAGTGCTTTATGCTGGTATAACTTATTTCCCTTCCTGTATGGGAATAAGCTAAACCAATATCAGAACTCTAACGTAGTATAAATGCATCTACACGAGGAGGAGTTGTACAACTTTTACTATACTGTACACATTTTCTGTGTAGACAAGCTTTGAGCTCAGACCAATAAGGATTCAACTCAAGCTAAACTGAAATAAAGCACTTTTTTCAGAAATAAATGTCCACACAGAAATATGCTCCAAAAGAACAAAAAATATTAATTTAAACAGATTTAATTACTCCTATGCCAATCTTTGTGGCCAATACCAGCCCTGAGATCCACCAACCTTATCTCATATAGGGGCCACTGAACAGTTAGATGGGAACTGATGTTAACCCTTGCTGGGCTGCATTCAGACTGATCTGTCGGAGCAGTATTACCAGTTTCAGATATCCAAAAAATTGAGTAAGGCATCAAAAAATCATGAGATTGCTACTTTTGTATTTCATATTTTTTTATCATTCAGTTTAGGGGTAGGCAACCTATGGCATGCGTGCTGAAGGCGGCACACAAGCTGATTTTCAGTGGAAACTCTCACTGCTCAGGTCCTGGCCACAGGTCCAGGGGGCTCTGCATTTTAATATAATTTTAAATGAAGCTTCTTAAACATTTTAAAAACCTTATTTACTTTACATACAACAATAGTTTAGTTATATATTATAGACTTAGAGACCTTCTAAAAACTTTAAAATGTATTACTGGCACACACAACCTTAAATTAGAGTGAATAAATGAGGACTTGGCACACCACTTCTGAAAGGTTGCCAACCCCTGGTTTAGTTCAGTGATGAGAACTCCTATAACTAATGTTTGGGAGTAGTGTGTGTGTGTGTGTGGCTACTACAAGGGTAGGTATTAGAGGGGATCTACCCCTTCCTGAAAAGTGTAATTGTATCTGAGATCTGAGCAGGCATGACACAGCTGCCAAATTTGTGTGTCATGAAAGATATGAGACATTGGACTGGTTGTAGGAATTTTCAGCATAAACTTCATAACCTTTCCTTATGCAGTGCAGTGGAATCTAGTAATTACCATTTTATTATTACTCTTGTGTGGCTGGACTCTTGCCTCAGCTTGAGCTGGATGAGAGGAACTTGAAGCAATGCTTGAAAATTGTGCATTAAGTAAATAGGCAGGCAGGCATGAAGTCTGCCAACGATATTTTTAGATGAGAGCAAACCAAGATTGTTCTCATTTAGAGGGGAACAGGGCAGTGGAAGGTGAATGATCTTATGAAAAAGGAAATGGAGGGATGAGACAGAGTGGAGGAAAATTAGTTGCCAGGTGGAATTATTATTATTAAAGGGAAACTGAGTCGAGTGAACTGTTAGAGATAGAAAACAAGTGAGAAACTTCAATGGAGTCTGAAGAGGTGAGAGGGAGAAGGGAAGGTCACAGTGGATCTTGTTTGTTTATTTTTCTCAATGTTCTATTCTAACTTAGACCCACAGTAACATCAGTGGGAAAAGTGGGAAGCAAAGTCACTATCAGAAGGTCCAGAAACCATCCTGCCAGCACAAGGGAAGACACCTTAGAGGGTCTGCGGGCAATGTGTTCTGCTGCACTTTTTATGGATTTCTTTAAAAAGGGACTGTCTGTGGCAAACATCGTTATTGTCGTCTTCTGTAAAGTACATATCTCATATTCACACAGGAGCCTTTGGGCCTCATTTTGTCCCAGACTAGCTGACTATATTCTTTTGGGACTGTCAAGTGCCAGTAGACCCATTAACTGGGCTCCTCTTCTAGGGCTTGAGAAAGATTATCCTTCCCTGCTCCTATGCAGGCAAGGGTAGGGAGAAGTTCCCCAAATATTTATATATTTTCACCCTGTGCACTACAACCCAGGGCAGAATTTTTCAGTTGTTATGGTACCTTCTTAACATAAGTTATAATTCCATAGTACTTTTTCATGATACCAGAATGTTGACAGCAGGACATAACACATGGTGCTTTCATAGTGTTTTTCCTATTATTTCATCTGAATAATACTTTATATGAAATCAGTAGAGGACTTCATTATTCTGGCTTCTTAATCAACCACTTTTCATTAGCACTAATTTACCAAGATATCTGATAGATTGATAGTAGAACAGGTCACATGGCAGACTATTCTACAGTAGCCAAATCAACTTGCCTCCACTACTTCTTTGCCTGCTATATTAGTAATATAAGATGCTTTTCTCTTTTAGTCTGGTAAAATCAGTCAAAAGTACCTGGGCTATTAGAGTGTTAACGGGGACCACCACTAACAAGGGGGAGTACTGTTGGCCCTGTTCCTGTGTGTGCCTTGATTTACTTTGTGTTAGACTGTACAGCATAAGTTGTGACACAAAAAAGTGAACTGCTGGAAAAAGGACCAGAGTGAACAGGTTTGCAGTTTCACAATTTACTAAATTTCCTGGATACATATTACAATTCCCTTATACCACCATGTAGGACTACACGGTTGTAATAGGGCGGCCTGGCTCCCAGCTGCCCCGGAGGATGAAAAGCTACAGAGCTCTGAGCCCGCCCCGCAACAGGTCAAGCACCGACCCGGAATTATAAAGGCAGAAACTCCGAGCTCAATGAGGCACCAGCAGCTGGAGCAAGCGGATGTCCCTCTGGGAGCTCGAATCTGGGAGAGTCCTGCAGCCCAGGGTAGCCGCCCAGAGTGGCCCGAACTTCCCTGTGCTCGTTATCCAGTGGAGCTGCCGGAGCCCCGCCCCCCGTGCTCATTATCCAGAGGAGCTGCTGGAGCTTCCTCATGCTCGCTACCCTGAGGAGCTGCCGGACCTACCCTCCAGCCCCGGCTGGGACAAACTCATGCACCTGGATCCTGCGGAGGACAACCCCAAGATCCAGGTACTCCCCAAGTGGGAGTCTGGAAGTAGCCCAGGGGCAGCCGACCCTAGTCTGGCTGCAGCAGAACCAGAGCCAATGCCAGTGTGTTGCGGCCAAGATCCCCACTGACACAGCAGCAGGTTGCCTGCCACTGTTAGGGCCCCGGGCTGGGACGCAGAGGAGAGGGCGGGCCTGCGTCCCCCCTGCCACCCCACTCACAGGTGGCAGTCTCCCCCTTACCGCAACACTCAGGCCTAGAAGCCTGGGCCTCTTACCTTGTTTAAACTGAACTGCTTGCTCAGCCCTTGTCCGAGGGTCTGAGTCCGGAGCTGTTGTTATCACCCCAGGTAGTAGGGCGGCCGGGCTCCCAGCCGCCCCAGGGAGGGGCGAACCCCCTCCTCCCCACAACAGCGGACTGCTACAACGATGTAACTAGGGCAAACATTTTCTAGGAGTCTCTTGTCCCTTGGAATCTTTAGGATTCAGGTACATTTAGATGCTGCAGAAGCAGCATTGCAAGATCCAACTTAGTTTTAAGTGGTGCTATGAAATGTACCTTGTATCCTCTCTTTTTCTTGCTCTTTCGTATTCTTCATTCAGATAAAGCCCCCTTTAACATTGCTTTTTAAATAAGACAACCTTAAAAAAATAAAGATGAGAAAGATAAAAATTATCAACTCAGGAAAGATTTGTATGCTGTCATTTCACTGCATATGTGCGGGAGGAAGAACTTTCATAATCCTAGAGTTAATGGTTCACAGCAGAAAGTATGCTTTGATATTTCATCTCACAAATGAAATACTCTACATTAATAATTTAACTTTTATTTAACCAATTCTAATAACTCTTTTTCTTGAAAGTGAGGTTGAGCCATCCATTTCAGAAAATGTCAGGTATTTCCAAACATAAGGGAAGGCCTTCAGGTATGCTAAGTTATTTCCAGGGAACATTGAAACTGTCAGGGATTTACTTTGGTGAGATTTCTCAAGATTACCTTCAGTAAAGAACAAGATCTAAATGGCAAGGAATAGGCACTAATTGTGTATGCGGATGGTGTGGCTAAAACAACACCTGGGTCCATGTTTATCCACCTAAAACAGTTTTGGATCCATTTGTGGAGAAGAGTGCAGCTGATGGAATTAGTAGAATTATAGATCAGGGAAGGAGCCAACTGATGTTGTGGTCTATATGGTTTTATAAAAATATGCTAATGAGTGAATATAATGTAACTGGAATATGCTTCATGCAAAAGGTCTCTTGTAAGATATCATTACAAAGCTTATAATCTACTGAGTGTGGTCATCCTATTTGTATAAATGTACCACTCTTGTATCTGAAACTAGAAATATAAAATATAACTCTGAGGGCCTATTGTAATTATGCAAAATGTGAGCCATTAATGATGGTTTGGAATCTTGATGACTCCCATTGACCAGGACAATTGTCTGCAGGTGGGTATGTTTTACCTGTAAGTGTTTCTATATAAGTGTGCGCTGGCAAGTGGGCAATGAAGTCTTGCAGTGACATGTGATCATGTCACCTGAACTGGAATCCATCTTTAACCTGGTGTCTTTTCATTGAGAAGGAGGGGATGGGAGCCCACAGAGAGACAAAGAATTCCTGCCTCATGCAAAAGATATATAAAGAGATGGAAGAGAACAAAGAAGGGAGAAAAGCCATGAAGAATCCCCTAGCTACCACTTGAGCTGTAACAAGAGCTGTACCAGGGGAAAGAATTGTGCCCAGGCCTGGAAGGTGTCCAGTATGAGGAAAAAACTTACTGAAGCATCTCTGAGGGTGAGATTATCTATATTCAGTTTGATTACACATAGATTTGCGCATTTCATTTTATTTTGCTTGGTGACTTACTTTGTTCTGTCTGTTACTACTTGGAACCACTTAAATCCTACTTTCTGCATTTAATAAAATCACGTATTTACTTATTAACTAACTCAGAGTACCTGGGGGAGCAAAGAACTGTGCCTATCTCTCTATCAGTGTTATAGAGGGCGAACAATTTATGAGTTTACCCTGCATAAGTTTTATACAGGTTAAAATGGATTTATTTGGGTTTAGACCCCATTGGGAGTTGGGCATCTGAGTGTTAAAGACAGGAACACTTCTGTTAGCTGCTTTCAGGTAAACCTGTAGCTCTGGGGCAAGTAATTCCAGCCCTGGGTCTGAGTTGGAACAGAAGGGAGTGTCTGGCTCAGCAAGACAAGGTGCTGGAGTCCCAAGCTGCCAGGGGAGGCAGGAGCAGAGGTAGTCTTGGCACATCAAGTGGCAGCTCCCAAGGGGGTTTCTGTGATTCAACCCGTCACATCAACTTCTGGAGGAAGGGGAATAAAATTAAATATTTACTTCTAAGTTTTTCACTCTCACTATGATGGGGCAGTGGGGAGTCTGTTTGGTCTGTGAAGGAAGTTAGAGCAGCCTGAGGGCTGTCCTGACTGGGATCCCTGCTACCATACGCATTGTGAGCTTCACAGCAGCAGGAAATCTGCAAATCATAGGAATGCCCTGACTGCAACCCTAAAAACAGTCTCTGCTCAACTCTGAATGCTATTGCACTGGGAAGCAGAGAGTTCTAAAACACGATGAAAACACCCTGCCCTGTTGTCCCTTTTTGCCAGGGTAGCATAGCAGGTGAAAATGGCTGCAGCATGGGTGAATTCCCCTCAGTGTGTCTAGTTGTCCCTAATGTTGCCCAGCTCTTTATTTGCCCTCAATTTTTTACCTATTTTCAGTAACATTAGACATCCATTTGGCCTCTCTTCAAGACACCATGCATCCTTTCTTATTCTCTCTTTTATTTTTTTCTTTCTCCCCGTTATGCCCTATCAAACAAACTCTTTCTGTTGCTAGCTAGCAAATTTAAAAACATTCACAACAGAAGCCTGTCTTTCCTTTTGGTAAGTATGTCAATGGTTTTAAAAAAAGAAAAAAGCTGCACACAATTGCTGTCGAAAGCACACACAAAAGTTATCCCACAGAAAAGTGAATAATATGGTTTTGCATCCAAAGCACAGGACCTACAAAAATCTTTCTTTTTTACAACTTGTATGGTGCTGAATTAGCACAGTGAATTTCACTCTGTGTTAGAAAGAGGAGTACTGTACCTTTGTTAAAACAGGCTGAAACACGTTAACAGAATTTTTTCTTACGATAGACCATGGGTACGATTGGGGCCCTTGCAAGACAAGCATCTGCAGTACTGATACAGTAGTGCTTATGAAGAATATAGATATAATTTCTGGAAACAATATGAACATGGTGAATTAACCAATTTAATCATGAATAACAATGTAAAAGCTGCAAAAATATATTTCATGTAACAGAAAATAGAGTAAGTTCCACTCATTTTTTTTTTAAGCTCTTATTTCTTTCGTTTGACAAGGGCATGGCCTGTTTCCCCTGTCCATTCTGGAAAAGTGTAGAAACTAAACATAAAGATATAGAAAGATGATCATAGTAAGAAAATAGGATTTTCAATGAGAAATGAAATACTTCAGAGGGCTTAAGAACAAATAATATGAGTTGGAAACCTGCCATAATGAGCTTATATTTTTAGTATCATCACAAAGCCTGTTACACTCAGTGTCTGCTGCAACTTTTATACTTCAGACTGTTGTGAGAACGTACTACTACTGATCAAGATGGCATAAAAATGAAAAAAACTCACTGTAGAATAAACTTGTGGGTTCTTTCACTTCCAGTCACTCCTGCCATGCCACCTGCTGGCTGTTGTATACAATATAGTCATTTTAATGAAAAAGTTCACCAACAACCTCTGTTATGCACAATTTGTTCACATACTGAAAAAAATTTGAACAGTAGTTGAACTTCAATGGCTTTTTTCAGCTTTGAAAAAATGCTAATGATTTGAGAGAGACTCTCTTCACTTAAAATAAACATTAGAAGGGCACACACTGAAAAAACTTGATGACAAGAATGCCTTATTGTTTGTTCAATTTTCAGGAAGGTGTAAGAAACCCCATTGTGATTGACTTTTGCTCTGAAGCATGAGGATTTATAAGACTATATTTTCATCATCACAAGTGTAATAGTGGATTATTTTCTTGAAAAAGGATTAATGTTAAATCCTTTTTGAATCTTGCTAAGATTTCAATGTGCATGCTGTTTTGTCTCAATGAGTTTGACAGGTTAATCTGGTGGTATACTAAAATTATTTTCTTTTATTAGTTTTAAATTAGCTTCCTTGAAGTTTCATTAATGGGCCCTTTTTCCGGTATTACAAGGGGAGGGTGAGTAATTAGGAATCCCTGAATGACTTTCCCTATATTATTCATTAGTTTGTATGTCTTTATTATATCCTCCCTTATGTCTCTCATTTTAAATTAAACAGTCCAAGTCTTGTCAGTCAAGTCACATGGAAGGCTTTCCTTTCCTCTAATTATTTTCACTGCCTGTCTCTGGGTACAGTCTATTATGTTATGGTGACTGTATGATCAGACCTGAATACGGTATTCCATGGATTTATATAGAGGCATTATAATATTTTCACTAATTTCTACACTGTTCTTTATGCATCGGAATGTTTATTTCTGACCATCATTGTAAATGAATCAGAGGCTTTCATTATGTAATCAACAAAATGACACATTTTTTCTTACATGATTATAGTCCATTCACAATTTTGCATTGTTCATGAGCAGTTCAAATTATTATTTCCAATTTACAGCACTTTTTAGTTGTCTGCATTGAATTTTCTCTGCCATGCTGCTCATTCCCCTTCAGTTGTAGGTATCTTTGAACTGAATTTGTTAAACCACAACAACATTCGTACTGTTGTAGTACATAAAGACCTCAACCACGTTGGGACTGCACTGTTCTGGCTGCTGTGCATACATATACAAAATGGCAGCCCTTCCTCCCAAGGTTTTACAGTCTAAAAGCACCTGTAGTCTTGACTAACCTAAACAATTCTTATTGGGGGGTGGAGGTAGGCTTGTGAAAGAATTTGTACTTAAAAAAGTCTATCCAAACTGTACGTGCAAATGCAGTATTTGTGATTTTAAACTCCACGTCAGTGATTGTATATGTAATGCTGTGGGTGTGAATTTTGATAGCATGTTTGCAAAAATCTTCCCAACATGTTACAGTCACATATCTGGTTGAACTCTCTGCTAGACATTCACTAGGCTCCTGTGAGGTGACTGAAATATGGAATTCCATGTGCCCTCAATTTCCTGGGGCTGTGCAAAGTTGAGACATTGTCCCTGGATATACTGAAAGCTCCACTGGGAGAAAGGAAACAGAGGTACTGCTGAAAGGTCCTGTGATTCAAACCCCTGCTGGGGGAAGAGAAGCTGAAGCTGGTAAAGTCCCTGCCAAGTATACTTTACCTGTCAGAGAGTGGGGGAAAAAACCCAGATGGATGTAAAGCAACTACTTCAGGAAAGGCAAAGAGGTGGAAGGGGGAAAAATCCTTTAATCTGTGGCTTGAGGCACTCATTCAAGATGTAATCAAACCCAAGAGGCATAGGGGAGGAAGCATAACTCAGCAGATGTGAAAGAGAAGGGAACTTGGCTGGGGAAAAGTGGGGAGAAATCACTTCAACCCTGGACAGGCACTGCCTATCTCACAAAGGCACTGTAGTGCTAAAGCTCACTGTGCAAGGGAGCAAGTCTCTTGTGGCTACCCTAACCTATCAGAAGCCTTGGGGTGAAAAGACCATATGAGGAACCATGAACTCTTGTCCTTTTTGCCTCTTCCATGAGATGGCAAGTGGGGGGGATTTTGTTTGAATTTGGGGGTCTCTTTGTGTACCTGTGTCAGACCACATTTTGAATGCGGCATTTGCCTTCTCTGTTGTCCTTTCTCCTGTGTGTTGGACTGGAATTCCAAGTGGTAGTGGCACAGGGCTAACAGGTAAAGGGTTGTTAATTTAAGTGTTCTCTCACTGAAATGGAACCACTCTTGATGACAATCTGATTCTTACCCAGGAGAACCAGTCTGCTTAGGTGGGCTGGCAACTAAGCCATAGATCACCTGGTAGGAGATTTTGATCAACTGATGAGACTGATCCAGGGTTTACCTGACAAGGGGACTGGAGGTTATGAAAGAGAGGCTTTCAGAGCAGCCATTTTGGAGAGGGAGAAGAGACCAACGATTCCATGCTCTGGAATGAGAAGCCATGTGCAGGTGGGCGGGAAAGAGGAAAGGTCATGATAGCGGTCTTGGTTTAAGAGGGAGAGCAGCCAAGGTCAGAGAAAGCTCCGTGATTCTGAAGAGTAGTCTTGTTCTGCAGAGGAAGGATTCTGGACAGCCCAAATAGATCTGCCCATGCCAGAAAATCATTCCAAAGTGGTAAGGAAAATGGATATACATGTGTTTATTGTGATGTCTAGATTTGTGTATCTCTTGCATTAAGTAAAGAGTAAATAGTATTTAAAATCTTGGGCAACATCTGTGACTCCATAGGCTTTCACTATTGTAGTCCCTGAAGTGGTGAACTGTAAACTGGAAGGTTCACACCTTCAGTGAGATTCTGAGTAATGTGGAAGTGCTAGTTTCAGTGCCTGGGAAGTTGCAAAAAGGGGTATCAGACATGATATCTACACCTGAAATGTACGTCTTGAGGCACAAAGCAAGGAACAGTGCCTAAACTCTCTACTGCCCTGGCAATCTAGCATTTGGATCCCCTCTCAGCAGTCTGGTGAGTGTCTTGCAAGGGAAACTTGACCAGGTCTGTGACAGTTATCAGATAGGGCTTAGATTAAAAACATTAAAAATATAGACCCCGATTCTGTCAGTAACTTATGCTAATTAAGAGGCAGTAACATTACTTTATAAACCCTGGTTATTAAAAGTTTTATCTCTGATGTTAATTAAACACATCTTCAGAGTATATATGAAATATTAATTACAAACTATTATGGTGGTATTAAAGGAGATCACATCATTCACTTAAAAAAAACCCATTAAATTCTCTCCCCCTATTTACCTGCTAATAATTTGCCACTCCTTATACTTTTAGTCTCTCAGATGTAATCCTAAAATATTTGAAAACAGGGATTGGATATAAAATTAGCTTTATTCAGAAGTGGAACAATTTTTAAACTTCAAACGGTGTGATCTACAATGTCCTTCTTCAATAGTTCTATAAAACCAAGCATTCAATTATAAATGTTGATTTTTCTCTAGTCTTGGGGCAGCTCTAAAACAATAAATGTAAAAATAAAGATAGTAACTTCTCACTGCGTAGGCAGTTTCAAAGCGTCGTGTGTGATATAGATATATAGAGGGAGAGAGAGGAAACAAACACACAACATTAGAGGAGTGAAGTTCTGGAACAGCCTTCCAAGGGGAGTAGTGAGGGCAAAAGACATATCTGGCTTCAAGACTAAGTTTGATAAGTTTATGGAGGAGATGGTATGATGGGATTAATTGATCTTTGATTGTTAGCAGGTAGATAGGCCCGATGGGATGTTAGATGGCGTGGGATCTGAGTTACTACAGATAATTCTTTCCTGGGTGTCTGGCTGGTGAGTCTTGCACACATGCTCAGGGTTTAACTGACTGCCATATTTGGGGTCGGGAAGGAATTTTCCTCCAGGGCAGATTGGCAGAGGCCCTGGAGGTTTTTTGCCTTCCTCTGTAGCATGAGGCACGAGTCACTTACTGGAGGATTCTCTGCACCTTGAGGTCTTTAAACCATGATTTGAGGACTTCGATAACTCAGATATAGGTTAGAGGTTTGTTACAGGAGTGGGTGGGTGAGATTCTGTGGCCTGCGTTGTGCAGGAGGTCAGACTAGATGACAATAATGGTCCCTTCTGACCTTAAGTCTATGAATCTAAAACACAGTATTCTTATGGAAATTTTAAGTCCACGGTTAAAGTATCGTTTCTAAAAATCCTACATTATTTATCTATGCTCATGTCTATTCTGAAAGGAGTTTGTGTCATAACTTTGGATTCTCTTATAGAATCCATTCTATTCCATAGAAGATGGTTAGCAACGTCTCGGTTTCCAGTGCAAATGATGACATTTGCAGGATGCAGGTGAATGTTCATTTTTTACAGTTGTATCTGCTGAAAACTTAGACCAGAATGTTTTGACCAGGGCTGCAGGACTCACCATCCAGCAGAAGGATCACAAGTTAACTCCTTTTCCTATTGTTGTACTTTGAGGGCATCCGACAACCTAAGTCTGATGCTGTAATAAAAAGCCATGCTCTCTTTCACTCAGGTGAAAATCTAGGATAAAAATTATCAGTGTTAGCCAAATAGGAAATGAAAAAAATAGTAAGGGAAAATGCTTTGGAATGTATCTTGCTGTAGCTCAGTGTGCATCTCCCTTTGACATCAGAATTCTTTACATGGGTAGCGTATAGTCTTATATTTGCATGAACATATAGAATGGATTTATTTGAGTGATGAGGGTGCACAGTACTTCCCAGAAGAGAAAACTCTGAAGCATGAAGAAATGAAACTATGGTGCCTTTTTGTTTTCTGTTCATTGTACCTTTAAAATTCTAAGAACCCATTGGTCAGCAGGGGCAGCAGTTCCAATCTTGTTCCCAGAGTTTCTGCAGCCTGTCCCAGAGGAGACAGATACTTTTCTTTCTTGCTGATGTTTTCAACAACTTAAAATTATTTTGAACCAAAAATGCATGATTGTTGCTTGTGAATGGAAGGGCATAACAGCAATTAAATTCTTCTTCACAAGAAAAGTCCACAGTGATCCATTACAGTGGGTCTTACTCAGGCTTACAGCGCCATGGAGATAGATACCACACCTTATCTTTCATGGCAGATGCGGAATGGCTAGGCTTTTGAAGCCTTTACCAGTTCAGTTAGTCTCCACGAGCTGCAGGAAGCTTTTCTAGACCTGTTCAGCAACAAGAAAACAAAGCAACCAAAAGGAGATTCTTTTTATTCCAAATATTTGGCTAATTGGATTTCAGCTCTTACTGGCTTCTACTTAGGCTTGGGGGCTATGCAACAAGATTGCTGGAAACTCCTTTCTGATACTCGGGTATCTGGCTGGAGCGGCTTCCAGTGCAGCATGTCTGAGCAGACATCTCTAGCAGGAACACTCATAACAACCAGAAGAATAGGGAACCTGCCAGAAAATGATGCCAAATTACCTGGGCTCACTGGACTTGGCTAATGTTATGTTTAGTCACACCCTACCATTTCCTCATTTTCCTCCAAACAGCCATGAGGGACAAAAGGAAGAACAGCCATACATGGAGGATCAAGCAGGTGGTAAGGGCTCTTGGCCCATCGTATATCCCAGACCATTTCCCCTACCCCCTTTAGCAAGGTGTGAGTGATCATTTATGAAACCCTGTCATCTTCACTATGGGCTTCTGTGAGACAAGATGACTGCTCCATGTGTAGGTGTCCCCTGCCCCTCCCTTGAGCAGGACCTGAGCAGGCATCTATAAAGTACACAGAGCCCACTTATGGATCATCTAAAAAAAAAATGAACTTTTCAAATGTTACACTCTTTTCTGTAGCGCAGTGGCAGATGTGGTTCTCCCTTCAGGTTCCATCTTCAGAATATGGAAGCCACTCTTCTGTGGCCTACAGATAAGGGTGGAAATCTCTGTAAAGTGAGGATACAGTCAGTGATTGGGCGCTCCAAGAGGTTAATGTTTCCCCCTTGAGATATTAACCTCTTTCTCTTACACTTTCAGTGTTCCAAAATACAAACCTTCCCAGGTTAAGTCTCTAAAAGTGATAAGAAAAGGTGTAGAAAATGGTCCCATACACATGTGGTCTCATACACATCTTCATGAGGAGGGGAGAAAAGGTAGATGTTGTGTTGCGCTTTGCGAACAGGGGCCACTAACAGGGAGTTTCAAGAGGGGGTTTGGAAGGGGAGTGGGAAGGGAGTGAGGTACGCTTGCCAGTCTTTGAAACCTTTAACCCAAAACTATAATCAAATCTTCTTGATTTAAACAAAAATCCTATCATTAACCTAGGTAGCTGTGGGAGACAATGCAGGCAGAAGCCCAGCAGCAGAGTGGGGGCTATCCAGTTTATTGCACTCAGTGCAGCATGTATGATTACCTGCCCTGTGGATGGGTGGCGTATGTGTGCATTCGGTGCAAGGAGCTCCTGGTCCTCAGAGACCAAGTCCGGACTTGGAGGCCAGGGTGGTGGAACTGGAGGAGCTAAGGGAGGCAAAGAGGTATGATGATGAGGCTTTCCACGACACTGTGGATTTGTCCCATCTCCGGTCAGACAGCCTCTGCGTTGTTGAGGAGGATGAAAGTCTCAGGGAAGCAGAGCAGTCAACGGGAGCAAAGGGACATCTTTCCATAGTTGGGACTCTCCTTCCAGATAGTGTTAGGGTTGCCTCTCGCACCGACGTTACCTCTCTGGGGGAGGGAACTCCAGTCATTAGGAAAAGGCAGGTGTTAGTAATGGGAGAGTCAATCATTAGAAAATAGATAGCTGGGTTTGTGAAGACCGGGAGAATCGTATGGTGACTTGCCTGCCTGGTGCAAAGGTGGTGGATCTCTCAAGGCATCTAGATAGACTTATGTGTAGAGCTGGGGTGGAGATAGTGGTCATGGTATATGTGAGTACCAGTGACATAGGGAAGGGTAAGACAAACGTCCTGGAGGGCAAATTTGGGCTGCTAGGAAAGAGACTGAAATCCAGGACCTCTATGGTAGCACTATCAGAAATGCTTTCTAGTTCCATGGTCAGGGCCAGGTAGGCAGGCAAAGCTTCAGAGTCTCAATGCGTGCATGAGACAATGTTGTGGAGAGGAGAGGTTTACATTTATTAGGAACTGGGGAAACTTTTCAGATAAGGGAAGCCAATATAGGAAGGATGGGCTCCACCTAAACCAAAGTGGATCCAGACTGCTGGCACTTTAATATTAAAAAGTTGCAGAGCAATTTTAAACTAAGAGATGGAGGAAAGCTGAGCATGTGGATCAGACAGAGACTTTTCTAAGAGAATAATCTATTGATAGAGATTCTTTAGGTTCTAGTCAGGAGGAGAAGATGGAAACGGATAAAGTATGGGCCAGATCAAATGAGAAATATTCACATAAAAAAGAATCTGACACATCAGAAAAGGGCAGACAAATAAACAGTGACAAGTTTTTAAAGTGCTCGTACACAATGCTAGAAGTCTAAATAATAAGATGGATGGACTAGACTGCCTCATGATAAAGGAGGATATTGATATAATAGGCATCACAGAAACCTGGTGGAGTAAGGACAATCAATGGGACACAATCATTCCGGGGTACAAAATATATTGGAAGGACAGAACAGGTCAAAGAAAATGTAGAACTGAATGCAGTAAAAATCTTAAATGAATCCACATGTTCCACAGAATCTCTATGGATAGTAATTCCATACTCTAATAAAAATATAACATTAGGGATCTATTATCGACCACCTGACCAGGACAGTGACAGTGATGATGAAATGCTAAGGTAGATTAGAGAGGTTATCAAAATAAATAACTCAATAATAGCGGGGGATTTCAATTATCTCCATATTGACTGGGTACATGTCACCTCAGGATGAAATGCAGAGACAAAATTTCTCAATACTTTAAATGACTGCTTCTTGGAGCAGCTGGTACAGGAACCCACGAGGGGAGAGGCAATTCTTGATTCAGTCCTTAGTGGAGCGCAGGATCTGGTCCAAGAGGTAACTATAACAGGACTGCTTGGAAATAGTGACCATAATATAACAACATTTAACATTGCTGTAGTGGGAAGAACACCTCAACAGTCGAACACTGTGGCATTTAATTTCAGAAAAGGGAACTATGCAAAAACAAGGAGGTTATTTAAACAGAAATTAAAAGGTACAGTAACTAGAGTGAAATCTCTGCAAGCTGCATGGACACTTTTCAAAGACACCATAATAGAGGCCCAGCTTATATTGGAAAAAAAAGTAAAAGAACTGAAAAAGAGCCACCGTGGATTAACAACCATGTAAAAGAATCAGTAACAGATAAAAAGGCATCTTTTAAAAAGCGGAAGTGAAATCCTAGTGAGGTAAATAGAAAGGAGCATAAACACTGTCAAATTAAGTGTAAAAATGTAATAAGAAATGCCAAAAGGGAGTTTGAAGAACAGCTAGCCAAAAACTCAAAAGGTAATAACAGAATGTTTTTTAAGTACATCAGAAGCAGGAAGCCTGCTAAACAACCAGTGGGGCCCCTGGACGATTGAGATACAAAAGGAGCACTTAAAGACAATAAAGTCATTGTGGAGAAACTAAATGAAGTCTTTGCTTCAGTCTTCATGGCTGAGGATGTTAGGGAGATTCCCAAACCTGAGCCAGCTTTTGTAGGTTACAAATCTGAGGAATTGTCATAGACGGAAAGCGTCAGTGGAGGAGGCTTTGGAATTAATTGATAAACTTAACAGTAACAAGTCATCGGTACCAGATGGCATTCACCCAAGAGTTCTGAAAGAACTCAAATGTGAAATTGCAGAACTATTAACTATGGTTTGTAACCTGTCCTTTTAAATTGGCTTCTGTACCCAATGACTGGAAGATAGCTAATGTAACATCAATATTTTAAAAATACTCTAGAGGTCATCCCATCAATTACAGACTGGTAAGCTTAACGTCAGTACCGGGCAAATTTGCTGAAACAATCATAAAGAATAAAATTGTCAGACACATAGAGGAACATAAATTGTTGGGAAAAAAGTCAGCATGGTTTCTGAAAAGGGAAGTCATATCTTACTAATCTATTACAGTTCTTTGAAGGGGTCAACAGACATGTGGACAAGGGGATCCAGTGGACTTAGTGTAGTTAGATTTCCAGAAAGCCTTTGACAAGGTCCCTCACCAAAGGCTCTTACGTATATTAAGTTGTCATGGGATAAGAGGGGAGATACTTTAATGGATTGAGAACTGGTTAAAAGGCAGGGAACAAAGGGTAGGAATTGTAAATTTTCAGAATGGAGAGGGGGTAACTAGTGGTGTTCCCCAAGGGCCAGTCCTAGGACCAACCCTATTCTACTTATTCATAAATGATCTGGAGAAAGGGATAAGCAGTGAGGTGGCAAAGTCTGCAGATGATATTAAACTGCTCAAGATAGTTAACACCAAAGCAGATTATGAAGAACTTCAAAAAGATCTCACAAAACTAAGTGACTGGGCAACAAAAAGGCAAATGAAATTTAATGTAGATAAATGTAAAGTAATTCACACTGGAAAAAATAACCTCAACTATACATACAATATGATGGGGGCTAATATAGCTACAGCTTATCAGGAAAAAGATCTTGGTGTCATTGTGGATAGTTCTCTGAAGACATCCACACAGTGTGCAGCAGCAGCCAAAAAAGCAAACAGGATGTTAGGAATCATTCAAAAAAGGATAGAGACTAAGCCAGAGAATATCAGAGAAGGGCAACTAAAATGATTAGGGGTTTGGAGAGGGTCCCATATGAAGAGAGATTAAAGAGGCTAGGACTTTTCAGCTTGGAAAAGAGGAGACTAAGGGGGTATATGATAGAGGTATATAAAATCATGAGTGGTGTGGAGAAAATGAATAAGGAAAAGTTGTTTACTTGTTCCCATAATATAAGAACTAGGGCCACCAAATGAAATTAATGGGCAGCAAGTTTAAAACAAGTAAATGGAATTTCTTCTTCACACAGCGCACAGTCAACCTGTGGAACTCCTTGCTTGAGGAGGTTGGGAAGGCTAGCACTGTAATATGGTTTAAAAGAGAACTGAATAAATTCATGGAGGTTAAGTCCATTAATGACTGTTATCCAGGATGCGTAAGGAATGGATGGCAGGAGAGAGATCACTTGATGATTACCTGTTAGGTTTTCTCCCTCTGGGGCACTTGGCATTGATCACTGTTAGTAGACAAGATACTGGGCTGGATGGACCTTTGGTCTGACCTGGTATGGCCATTCTTATGTTCTTATGTTTTTTTCTTGGACTTGGGGGAAGATCCACAATAGGAGGACTCTCAGGATCTGTTTTTCTGTATGCTGTTTTTCAGCATATTTTCAAATCATGCTCAGAGGGATTAGGTGGACTCTTATTTCACGAGGTAGGCCACTGATAGAAAGTAACCTGAATGGAAGTGGGAGAGAAGTGGAATGAGTCCACCCACAAGTAAAACTGTCCTGTTTTATATTCCCCAAAAGCTCATGTAGCCCCCTTTTTTGGTTAAACAAATTGCAGATCTTTATTTAAAATAATAACAAATATTCCAAAGTGCTAGTAAACATTCTGCATTTTTTTTTTGCTCAGAAAAGGGTTAGTGTATAAATCATTGTAAGATAGCCTGCTCATCAGACCATCGTTCCTGGAAAAGACTCACAAAGCACCCACTGCGCAGCCTGGATTCTACTCTGTAACAACATGGGTTTGTGTATATCCCCAGGAGCTAAATGACTCCAGGGAGACAATATTACTTCCGGAAGTGGTCATGGATATCCCCCTCCATGGAAGTTTATTTCAATCAGAGGACAGGATTCAGAGTTTGGTGGCCAAAAGACACAATTGCACCAACATAGTTGTGACTGAAGTTCATAAGAATATAAGAATGTCCATATTAGTTCAGACTAATGGCTCATCTAGCCCAGTATCCTGTCTTCTGATAGTGACCAATGCCAGATTCTTCAGAGGGAATGAACAGACCAAGGTATTTTCAAATAAGCCATCCCCTGTCATCCAGCCCCAGGTTCTGGCAGACAGAGGTTTAGGGACATCCAGAACATGAGGTTACATCCCTGGTCATCTTGGCTAATAGTCATTGATAGGCCTATCCTCCATAAACTTTACCTCATTCTTTTTCTAACCTAGTTACAATTTTTGCCTTCACAATATCCTCTCACAATGAGTTCCACAGGTTGACTGTGTGTTGTGTGAAGAAATATTTCTCAATGTGTGTTTTAAATCTGCTGCCTACTTATTTCATTGGGCAATCCCTAGTTCTTTTATTCTGTGAAGAGGTAAATATTATTTCCCTATTTGCTTTCTTCCTACTGTTTATGACATTATAGGCCTCTATTATATTCCCTCTCTGTCATCATCTTTTCTAAATGTAAGAGTCCCAGTTTTTTTAATCTCTCCTTAGAGGTAAGCTGTTTCATAGCCCTAATAATTTTTGTTGTCCTTCTCTGCACCTTTTTCAATTATAATAAATATTTTTGAGATGAGGCAACCAGAACTGCATGCAGTATTCAAGGTGTGGGTGTACCCTTGAATTAAGACAAAATATCAATGTCACTGTATAATCTGTTTCCTAATTATTGCTAACATTCTTTCAGTTTTTTTGATGTCTGCTACACACTGAGCAGATGTTTTCAGAGAATTATCCACAATGACTCTAAGCGATCTTTCTTGAGTAATAACAGCCAATTTAGTCTCTATTGTGTGTATAGTTGAAATTATTTTTTTCCTGCTATGCATTACTCTGTACTTATCAACACTGAATTTACCAGTCACCTCGTTTAGTGAGATCCCTTTGTAACTCTTTGCAGTCAGTTTTGGACTTAACTGTCTTGAGTAATTTTTTATCATCTGCAATTTTTACCACTTCACGGTTCATCCTTTTTCCAGATCACTTATTAATATGTCCCAGTACAGAACCTTAGGGGACCCTGCTATTTACCTCTCTCCATTATGAAAACTGGCCACACGTGTCTGCTTCAGAAGTTTCTTAATTTCCAGGACCTGTGACCCTGGTCCTCCCTAATTTCATTGACAAGGCGTACTCAGAGGTTTATAGTATGTCAGAATCAGATGGGGTTAGTGGAGAAAATCTGTGCCAGCCCCAAGAGTAGGGAAGCTCATTCAGGGAACAATTTAGTCAAAGAATAACGGAAAAATAGACTTTCAACATAGAATCGTTTAGCTCAAGCTCAAAGCAATCAGATATTCCGTAAGAACTATAACTCTAGGCCTGATCAACCAAGATGCATCAGCCATATCTCACAACACTTTTATTGCTTTATTATTTTATGGCTTTTATTTATAAGGATGGAAAGGTCATGAACTGTGCTATGAACATGTGATCTTCTCTCTTCATAGGTGAAAAAGGCAATGTGTGTACACAGACTTTATATTCACATATAGATGTTGCTCTCTCATCTTAGGCCCATAGTAAGACTTTCCTGTAAGTTATACTGTATGCTCAAGTGATACACTTAAGAAGAAGTAATCATCATAGCATTTGGCTAAGCAGAAAAAGGATAGATTCAGGAGAATGGAATCTACAGCCCAAGTTCTTGACATGGAAAACCAGGTCCTGGGTCACGTGTCCATCAATGGACCATTTACATCCAGGATCCAGAGATGGTACTCAAGCTTTATTCCAGATAAAGAAATTCATAAGCTGTAGCTATGATCATGCACTTTCTCCCTTGGCTAAAAGCATAACTATCTTTCTTTTCACTTCTCTCTTTCGATTGTCATCCAGGTTGCAATCACTTCAGCAAGAGCTTTTTTGAAAGTTAAGGTGCAACTGGGGAAAAAGCAGTTCTGCACCTCTCATGAGGCCAAAGGTGTGCTAAGATTAACACAACCTTTATTTAAAACACACTCATAACCACAACCACAGTCTGGGTATAATAATTTATTCCCACTCCTACATTTTTTTGCCCATATGTAAAATATTTAAAACACAATGAATCTGACATACTGTTGATGTTGGAGCTCCAAAAATCAATACTGACTGCAATATCCAATTCAGAAATTCTCTATTGGTCTATCATGCCCACAGTAAATAAAAGTAAGAATTAAAACAAAAAATCCACTGCCAATGCTGCAGTTATTAGATAGGTATATTAGTGTATTTCAGACTTTCTGAGGTAGATGCTACCTTTCCTCTTGAATGTTTAAGCTAATTTATTCAGCCATAGAAGCCTCCTGGTCTGAAGGATCCTATGCAACACATATAGATGCAGGATGGTATCCTAGATATGTTTTCACATCTTCACTACATTTTACAATTTAAATGTGCAGACTTCATCAGGTCCTGGCATTGAACAAAAAGTTCTGTTTTACTTTGCTCACCCAATAGCTGAAAGTAATATGTAAAAAGAGAAAATACATCTCCTTATTCATATTTTTTATCTCCTTTGTGATACACCTTTGGATATCTAATTATAACAGATCTGTGGATGTTCCTTGTGAAGAAAAATAGGAAAATTTATCTTTGCTTACCCCCAAATGTCCTCTCTCTTACAGGAAAGTCTGCCGAGCCAACCCACCTAGCACAAAGATTCTAGTTCTGAGGGGAGGCATAAACTGTCAATTCCTCCATGTTTTATTGTAAGCACAACAGATATATGTTCTCTATTAGCTGGGATGAAATGTGAATTTCTTGTTGTATCTAGTAACTTGTGAATTCAAGTTTAAAATAGTTAGCTCTATGAAACAGCTTTGGAAGTATCCGAAGCAGCAAAAACTTCAAGGAGGTGGCTGTTCCTAGACTGCTGTGATTGACAGGTCTGGTGTCCCTGTCAAAAGAGCTGCAAGCAGGAGTACTCAACCTGTGGACATTCCTGCTAGATTTTTTTTTGGTAAACAAAGAGAAATTTGTTGTTTTTAAAAGTAGTTTATGTTTCCTTTAAAAGAGCATGATAGTGCAAGTCCTGTACTGTATTTGCTATTCTTAAACATTTTTATAATTCAGTGAGCATTTTCCAGTGGGCTCTAACATATAAAATTTATTACTGTGTTGGGCAACATTAAATAAAATTTAAAAACCAAGATTTATGTTGCACATAAGTTTTGTGTTCCATGTTAATCAGCAGAGGGAGTAAAAGTCCATTAATATCTATGATAAAACGCTATTCACACGGCTTTTCTGATTTGTAAAGACAACACAAAAATAAGAAAATCTCTCTCTAAATCATAGGACAAAAAATGGAATATAAGAATGGTTCAGGGAGGTGAACTGATTCAATATCTTTCCTTACAGCTTCTTTTGAAAGAAGCCCTGTGTACTACCTATAGTGCCTGTGGCCAGACACCAGAAGGATGCAGTGGGGCTACAAGGACTATTACTCGTTCAAACTCTCACAAGAAAGCATGAGGTTTGAACTGTGTCAACCTCCTTCTGCTAGGAGTTCTCTTTGCCTTTTCTCCTGTTCTTGGTGTATCCACACAGGTGCATTCAAAATGTAGTCATAAGTGAATGTAAAATACAAAAGAGAAAAGCCAAAACTGACAAGAGGTAATCATATTCTCTCCTCAGGAGCAGTAGTTGGGCCACATCTATCATTTCATACTGTTACTGCCTCAGTGAAAAGGGCAGTGTGTGTAAAAGAAACAAGAATTAACTCTGTGAACTGACCTTGCCTTTATATTTGTGATGGAGCCATGGAATGAGCAGAAATAAGAAGATTATAAACTTTAAAAATGAGAGGAAAAATAAAGGAAATCTTTCTCTATCTTCCCTCTTCTCCTGCAGCAAGCCCTAAAGCCCACATAGGCCATAGCCACTTCAAAAGGAGAACAAGATGACCTTTACCTCTCCACCACCATCCCCAAAACTATTTTGCTTGGATCAAATTTGTAAAATGACATCAACCAAAAGTTATAATTAATTTTGTTTTTTTGCCGGTTTCCAAAAAAAAAAAAAAAAAGAAGTTTTACCTCCTTCAGAGGTGGTACATTATTATTATTATTATTATTATTATTATTTATTTTGCTTTGTTTGGTTTTGGGCACAACTTTATTCAGGAGCTGATTGATACCCAATATTTCTTAGTAGTTTAGGGCATGTATGTTTTGATATGCTACATAAGGAAAAGTTTTAAGCAACACTGATTTTTACATTTTTTCTGTTACTTTTTTAAAGTCTAAAGACTCGAACTTGCAAAGCACCTAAATGTGTTTAAGTATGAGTAGTCTCTCAATTAGGCTGAAAGTAACATGCATATTTAAATAGTCAGATGCATCAGTGGTAGAAGACTCAGCACTGCTATAGTATCAATGACAATTTTTTTTCTTTTTGGGTTTTTTTTGGGGGGGGCGGGGGTTAAAAGGAAAGGGTACAAACTTCATTTGTTTGCAACTTCATAAGTTTTCAATTATGTCACTGAGTAGATATAGGAAAATCCAAGCTGCCATTATTGTGTGTTTAGTTTATAAAGGTTTGGTAATTTTTAAATGAAACTTTTTTCTTTCTTTTGGTATTCTAATATTAAACAAAAAAAGAAATAAAACTATAAAATCAGAATTGTACGTAGGTGTTGCCACTAGGCACCTGGAGAGGTCTGAATGTAACACAAGAGAGTTCTGAAAATAGGGAATGTATTTTGTTACCTTGAGACCAACACCTCAATCTGACTGTAATAGTTGAAACAGGCTGTACCTTTGTCCAGAGTTTGAAGATAGTGCACTTAATACACACAAAATTACCTGCTGGTAGCATAACACCAGAAACACTGGACTGTCCTCTTTCACAGGAACCATCAGGGATAATGTCCCTAAAAGCAAAATTACAAGCTGTCTTTGTTCCCCAGACAACACTGAAGACTTTGAAGATCCTCAGTTATCTAGTTCAAAAGTTATTTGGAGGAGGAGAAATGATGCAATTCAATGCTGCTGTGTCTTATGAATATGCTTCTGGCAGGGCCAGCTCCAGGCACCAGCTTAGCAAGCAGGTGCTTGGGGCAGCAACTCCAGAGAGGGGCGGCAGGTCCAGCTATTCGTCAGCAATTTGGTGGAGGGTCCCTCACTCCCAGTAGGAGCGAAGGACCACCTGATGAATTGCCGCAGATCGCGATCGTGGCCTTTTTTTTGGCTGCTTGGGATGGCAAAACCCCTGGAGACGGCCTTGGCTTCTGGGATGCCATAACTATAGCTGCAGAGTCAATATGCTGTGATGAAATACATAGAACAACAGTTATAGCAAGTCTTAAGCAAGGGAGTTCATACATAATAGGGGTGTATATATTTTAAAATATATGTTATTTACATTCCACAGCTATAATTTGAACATGAAGATGTCAATCCCATGTCAAATGTTTTACTTTTACCTGAGTTTTTTATTCAATACCTTAGTGTAAATTCTGCTTTCTGTTACCTGTGTGCAATCAATGATTTTTTATTATTTTTTTAAACAGAAGATGGTATATGGGAATTTAAGTAAGGGCCCCAGTTGTCAAAAGCAGTCACCTAAGGTTTGGCTCCATTATCTATATTTAGCTACCTAACAAATGGCTTAATTTTCAGGGATGCTGAACAGCCACAATTTCTATTTAAGTAAGCAAGAGATGTGTCTGCTTAGCAATACAGCTGGTTGAAAAATTTTGGAAGCAAATTTTCTCTGAGAATAGTGATTTGATTAAACTGAAATGTTTCATGGGAATGTATCTATTTCATCTAAATTTTCAATGGAAAATTATCAATGTTAAGGCAGAAATATTTTGGTTGATTTTATTTTTCTTACTCTTGTTATAATTAAAAGATAATATAAATGTTACAATATTTTGACATGATATAATTTATATTATAGAAATCCAACCAAAAGTTTTTGAAATATTTTGTTTAGCAAAAAATTTCAAGATTTTGACTTGGTCCTAATTTGAGATTAAACCAGATTGGAATTGCCTGCATGACAGAAAGTGTATTTTTCGACAAACCAACTCCTCTTAGCAATTCTGAAAATCAGGCTACTTATTTAAACGCCTTATTGGATCCATGGATGTAACCAGAAGCAGAACTTGGCCCTTGTTTGTTTAATCTAAACAAGCTTTTTTATTATTATTCATAGTGTCATAGATTTTACTGTCAGAAAGGGACTCTTATAAAAATCTAGTCTGACATGCCTTACATAACACTGGCTGTAGAATTTTGCCCAGTAAATAATACATAAAGCCCATAACTTCTAGCTGAGTTATGACATGTCTTTCTAAAAGACATCAAGACCATTTTTTTTCAAAAATGACAATCTTGAAGTGCATCAGTTTCAGATTCCCAGTTTGAGACACTCTTAAGTGGTCTGAGTTTTAGAAAGTACTGAACATTGACCCTTTGAAAATCAGGCTCCCTTTAAGATGTCTCATTGAACACTAAAAATTGAAGCATTTAAAAATCACTAGTCCCTTTTGAGAAACCTGCCATCACTGGGTTAACTGATAGATTTTAAAGTCAGAATAGAATATTTTAATCTATTCTGACCTCCTGCATAAATCATGCTATAGAACTTCACCAGGTAATCCCTGCATCAGGCCCATAACTTCTGTTTGAGCTATCTTTTAGAAAGACATGAAGTCTTGATTTAAAGTTTTCAAGTGATGGCAAATATACCACCTCCCTTGGTAAATTGTTCTAATGGCTAATTACCCCAACTATTTAAAAAAAAAGGGAGGGGGAGCATCTAATTGCTAGTCTGAAATTTTCTCGGTTCACCTTCCAACAATTTAATCTTTTCTATGCTTTCTCTGCTAGATTAAAGAGTCCTCTACCATCAAAATCCTTATTTCCTTACAGATTGTAATCAAGTCGCTATAAATGTCTCACTGTAAGGCAGATTTTCCAGACCTCAAATCATTCTTGTAGCTCTTTTCTGAACCTTTGCCTATATTTCAACATCCTTTTTGAAGTGTATGTACCAGTACTAGACTCATTATTAGTCTCGGTCTCACTAATGCTGTATTACAGAAATAATACCAACTGTCTACGCTTGCTCAATATTCCCCTGTTTGTACAACCAAGGATTGCATTTGCTTGCTTAACCACTGTATTGTATTAACCACCTTGGCCACAGCATGTCACTGGGGAGTACAGTTCAGCTGGTTATCTACCAACTTCCCTAAGTATTTTTAAGGAGTATCTGCTTCCAGTACACATGCCACCGTCCCGTAAATGTAACATATGTTCTTTGTTTGTAGCTGTATGACCTTGTGTTATCACAGTAATTTGATATTAATAGATGCAGCATTCCCTGAATAACAACTGAATAAATTGTAGTCTGGATAATTTTCTCTAATTAAATAGCTTCAAAAGCATATCTATGCATTCTGTTAGATTAGATTTCTGCAATGGACTTTACATTGGGCTATATCTTTAAAACCATCCACAAACTGAAGCTACTGCAGAATGTCATGGCCCTCTTGGTAACAAGAGTGTTGTTGCCCTATATATACAAAATTCCATCATCTGTACTGGCCATTTATGGTGTTCAGTGTTGTTTAAGATGTTGGTTTTTACTTTTTTTTTTTTTTTTTTTGATCTCTACATCTCTAAATGGTTTAGGGTCTACTTACCTGCTTCACTTCAGCTAAATTGGGGTATTTGTGATGTATTTTTCAGTTATATCAAGGGCACCTAAAATGTATATACAAATGTTACAAAAGGCACCTATCTAAATATAAAAACCTTTATTTTAAAGTATATAGAATTATCTAAAACCCAGTGTATGACTGCCCTGCCTTTTAGCTAGCTGTTCTTTTGTAATCTATACCTTAAATTTTTGCTCATTTTTTTTTCCATGCACAGAAGATTTATGAATCTTTAGACTTGCATTTTTGATGAATAGAGAGACAAGGTAAGGTAGGTAATATGTTTTATTGTACCCATCTACTTTGTCTCTCTAATATCCTGGGACCAATATGTCTACAACAACATTACATACATTCTTGATCAATCTCACTTTTTTCTATCACCACCTTTTCCTTTGATAACAGATGAAAGTTTGTCAAATGTTAGCTATCTGTGTGTTTCATTTCTATAATTTAAAACAAGCTAATGTATTGACCAATCAGTATGTAGTATGCACCATGAACCTGGCATTGTTAACCACTGATGTTTTTAAAAACCCTGGATGTACAAGACCAGTTCATTACTGTTCAGACAGTAGTATTTTTCCTTAATGCTTAAAGAATGGCTATTGCTGTTCCATGTAGATGCTTTGGTAATTTGACTAGCAACCAGCCTGCTAGTTCAGGTAGAATGCTGTTATCTTGGATATCTTTTAATAACTGTGTAAGGATTTGATATTCAGTTGCTCTTTTCTATACTTTATATTGCTACACTTGTATTGCATCCAATTACTTTATTCTCTGATGACATGATTATCTCATTGCAGATTAAGCTTCAGCAACCATTTAACAATAGCCAATAATGCAAACTACTGTGAAATGGAAAGAAATAAAATCAATGCTCTCTGAATTTAATTTATAAAAACCATTTAATCAGCAAGAAATATTTACCTATTGAAAATCTCATCATCTTGCTAGATATCCCAACATAGCTGCTGGTGCATAGATATAATCTTTAAAAATTGTTACAGCTGCATTATAAAGAATTATCTTATAAAAATAAGTTTTTGTATAGTTAGTGTAATATATTTTAATATTATAACCAACAACCAAGTACTTCAGTTGTTCATGGTAGCAAATTCAGAATTATCATAGTGATGAAAGGGAGAGAAGATCTATTTGATAATCCAATTAATCTCTTTGCACAAGCAGAATTTTTGCGTGTAGAACAACCCTGAATGTTCTGGAAGAATTTTAACCTTAATATTAGCAATTTTTTTTTAAAAAAAGCTAGCTTACATTGTTCCATACTCAATTTAATCTCATTAACAGGATGTCGGGCTTTACTGAATCAAAATCCTTGTGGGCTTTCCCTTTGTTGTCCCATCAAGGAGGTTTACTCTCTGTGTGTCCCCCTACCGTGTGGTTGCCAACCACCTCAACTCTAGTCATGGCATGTAGCTAGCCCCCCCTCTGATTGCAACAACCCCAGGTTTCCAAGCCGAGGAGGACATGGATCTGTGGAAGAGTTGATAAATACTGTTAACCTCTCCTGACTAGTTCACAAGGGTTTATGGGAGGAGTAATGTTCATTTCTCTGGCCTGCCTTAACTCTCACGTGAACTTTGTACTGCATGGAGAACTCTTCAACGGGTCCTGGAACAAAGGGAACTTAGCACTGTGCTGTACGGTATCCAAACCCCTGCATGTCCAGAACTCTTAGGGCAAAGTCTGACTCTCTGGAGTCAAGTGTCTAATTTTAGGCACTCAGATTAGACAGTTTGGGATCAAACTTCTAAAACCTTTTTCTGTGTGAACTGATGATATGTGAATCTCAAAAGAAGCATTTGCAGAGGTGTACAAAATATAAGATTAAAATATTTACCATTTACCTACAGGCAACAATTGTATAAAGCTAATAACTGTTGTGATACAGCATGGCCAGAGGGCAGCATAAGAATGTTAGCAGGGGGCCTTATTCCCTGCCAAGGGAGGAAGGTTTGCTTTAGATTAACTAGAACAGCTGTGGCCAATTAGA